>NC_089144.1:51367107-51701170 GCF_009819655.1 Sylvia atricapilla | reverse complement strand
CATTATGTTTTTGGAAAGTACTGATGTTTCTGGGTCACACAAGGATTTTGGTCTGGAAATATTTTGTTCTGAGTTCTCAAGAAATGATGGAAAAAACTTTGATTTTAGAAACAAGAAAGACAATAATGATTTGAAAGATGAAAGTAAAAAACTTTTTACAATTCCTCTGCTTTTTAAGGCTTCTTAGGTCCCTAGGAGATTAAAAGTGGTTAATTTAGTACCTACTTTAAATATGATAATTTATTCATATTTACAAAAATAACTTGATCCAAAAATCAAAACAAACTAAAAAAGAGTTTCCAAGACTTAAAGGTACAGTATTGCTGACTGCTTATCACTGGTTGATCCCTGTTAACACAGAGCCGCTCATCTTTTGCACAATGCTCCCACCAGAAGCACTGACAAGATTTTACTGTCCCTTGTATGTACCTTTAAGGTATTACACATTAAAATACTATTTGTCTAGGTCATTAGAATATTTGTAAGGTATTAAGATACTATTTAGCCATAAACTTATTATATGAATGCTGATCCACAGGGACTGGCTACAAGGTAATAACAACAAAATATCTCTGAAATCTGGTTGTAATCAGGCCAATTCTGATTTACCTTGAGCTGAAACAGTATAGAGGAGGACCTTAGCTGAATATCAGTAGTGGGAGTCCACAAGAATATAGGTAAAGTAAATCATATTATTCTGCAAATTGATACAAATTAATACCTCTCAAAGCCAAAATACTTCTACGTTAGAGAGTTATTGAAGCATTTTTAATGGCAAGGCCAAATGAAGTGTTAAAATTTGAGAATATTTCAGTGGGATTTGGCTGACAAAATTGAAGCACTTGCAGTTCAAAATAAAACAATGTGTTTTAAACCCTCTGATTAAAGAGATGAAGAATATGGAAATGCTGTTCATAAACAGGGGTTATTCCGAAGGACTAACTTAAGGCTGGCTTTCATCTGTTTCTCTCTCAGTGGGGAAGGATGTGGGTGGAAGGTGGTTCAGAGACAGTGTTTAGCTTAGGTGCTCTGAATTATTCTGTGAATAAGCTTTTATCTCTTTAGTAGTTATGAATAACCAAAGAAGATTAGCTTCCTGGTGCTTGAAGTAACCTTTTTGAATATACTCCTCATTATTGTCGATTCCTGACTGATTTCTCCACAAGAATAGAAGTCGACACCTCCTGCAATTAAAAGCACAGTAAAAAAAAAAAAAAAAAAAAAAAAAAAAAAAGTGGAAGTCTTGCTACTTAAAATGTTGGTTGGCTTGTAGCAGGGAGTTGTCCTTCTTCTGTATTTACTAGATGCTCCCCACTCTTTCATTATCAAATGTCTTTTATACAGTCACTCTCTGAGTAATTGTTTCATATAAACAAAATAGAACATAGCTAACAATACTCTTAATAGTTCTTATATTTGTTACCTGTTCCTTCAACATATGAGAAAAACCCTGCAACAAGGTTTATATCCATAGATAAAATGTCCTTTCAGAAAGAAAATAAGTTGGAAGACAAAACATACCGGCAAAAGAAGAAGACAAATTATTAACACTAGTGATTAAATGCATTATTGTTTGAAAAGTTAATTTTACAGTACAGATAATAAGCCAAATATTTCTTCATCTGACTGCATCCCAAAAGTTTGCTGTCTTAAACTACTTCACAGTGCAGTGGGGAAACTAGATTATAAACACAGGTTTCTTTCTGCCTTTGCACATCAGTTATTTGCACTTTACCTTGTGCTATTGCAGCTGCTTGTGAGTCCTTGTAAACTGCAGCCAGGATCAATTTTCATGAGTGGCTTCACCACCAAAACCCTAAATGTGTAAAACCTTTATGTATCTTGAAGACTAATGGAAGAAACAACCAGGATATGGATAAGGGGATAGAGAGAATGCATGAAGAAAAATTATAGTAGTCAGCATCAGTTACTAGAATTTTTGTTTTAGCATTTTGGTTGGGACTACTCCTGTGGTTTTGAAGAAAATCTCCCTGGTCTTTTTTACTTAGCATATGTCAGCTTGGTTTGAAGAATGGTTTTGGTTTGTGTTGAACTAGATTCCTCTGAGGGAAAACAAAGCAGAACTTACTGTGCTGAAACACACCACAGACACTCTGAGCACTGAGAGAAATACAAGGATCTAAACCAGTGGCTGGTCCCTTGAAACAAAAATGAGCTACACACAAGATTCAGGACAGCACACAAGGCTGAATCTTGTCAGTAGTCAACCTGAGCCCAGATAATATAGATGGAGATGCCCTGGTAACTGCTGCAGTGATCTTCTCCTCTGCCTCTGTTGTACCAAATTGTTCTGTAATGTAGCCACAGATATAATAGGTTGGTCTCTTGACTGCTGGACGGCTTGTGTATTAAGATAGCATTTGTAGACATCAAGGCAAGTAAGGGGCCTTGACAGAAGATTTGCAGGAGGCCAGTGAGGGAGCCTTGGTTAATATAATTTAGTTAATTCATTTTGATAGCATATTCGAGAGGAAAATGCTATTACCCCATTATTCAGGGAAGGAACTGGTCTAAGAGGTGGCACAGTTCAGCCAATTCCATACAGGGAGCCTGGAATTAGAGCTGGAAGTTCTGAGTGCCCGTCTCTCCACTTATTCTTCCATTTCTAACTACTTGCCCTAAATGTTGGGTGTAGACATTCTCTGTTTATTTGCAACTGAGTTCTTAAATGGAACTTAAAGTAACTGTAAATAGATTAGCCATGACCATGTAAGACATCACTTCTCTTACTTCTTTTAACTGCTTATTTCAGGTTTTGTTTCTGTCTCTGCCCCAATTTTTCACACCTTGTTTAGACTTGTGTTTACTGTAACTGTTTCAAGTTTCCTACCTCCTTAAGACCACAAAGCACTTCAAGAAAGGATTTCCATGTATTATATTTTGTTCTGAAAGCCTTATCTCATACAGACATATTTGCCATTTTCTTTTTTTTTCATATATATATAAAAAATATGTTTAAAACCCATTATATATGCAGCATTCTGCTTCCATAGCCTGGGTTAAGATCTCTTTCAGAAACTGCAGACAATAAAGCATTTTCCATAAGAAAAGTTAATGTGATAAATACTGGTGTAGTGTTTCCCCACACTTAATTGTTTTTTTTCATTGTTTATCATAATTTTGTCAACTTTCCATATCATTCTCCACAATGCTTTGTGCTAGATTTTCTTTGAAAATTCCTTTCCTCTGAACTTACCGTGAACTTGTTTTTAAAACATGGCCATAAAATGCCACCAACACAACAAAACCTGCTATTCACTAATAAAAAACACCCTGTCTCCTTCTCATCCTTCACAAAAGAAACTACAGAGAAAAAGTAAAGGACAAGATGGAATTTCTATAGAAAAATAATTTTAAATTGCAAGTATGAAGCAGAACATGAAGGTTGAGTAAAAAACTGAGAGAATCAGTTGTGTGGTTTAAACCATGTGCAGAGTTTGTGCTTCATTCCGTTTGCTCTCACTGTACTGATGGCTATTTAGCTGGGAATGTCAGAAGTGTTGGGATTAGGCTTGGTGTGATTGAGGGGGAGGCGGAGGATTTTGTTTCTTGAGATGCTCTGTGGGAGGGGAAGGATTATGCATGTGCCTTATGTAATGAGGAAGAGTCTGGAGAACCTGCCTGTCTATGAGGAGGTGGGAGGATTAGCTTTTGATGTAAAGTCAAGGGAACAGCCCTGGTCCTGATCCCCTGAGAAGGAAATCAGAAATGCTTTATTTTCCTGTACATCCTGTTTTGTGTATGAGAGGTGGGAGTTTTTGTTTGGATTTGTTTTTCAGGGTGGAAAACAGCTGGATTAGGGGGAGGCAGAAGATGGAGAGGGGCGCTGAAGGAATGAGCAGAGGGGATTCAGGAAGGGTGGGTCATAGGGGTGGCTCTCTTTCTGTTATCCCAGGCTTCTCTCTGTGCCTTCACCTTGTTGGAACCAGGCATGGTGACACAGTTTGGGCCCAGAGGTAGTTCAAGTGTCCCTGCACACTGAAAATGTCTCCTTCAGGAACTCTGTTCCTGTGGGGTTTTGTCCATCCTCCTTAGGGCTCCTGCTGGTTGGGGAGTCCCTTGAGCAAGCCTCAAATTCCCTGTGTGGTGGCAGTGAACATCCTTCCCTCTGCTGATGGTTGCCTACTTTTCTTGTCCTGTGAAATCTGATCTCAAAGAGTAATGGGAATCATCATGGGGAAATTGGATAAGTTTTTTTTGTTTCTAACTCTGCCCCTGCTTCACCAGCCAACAGTAAATCTGTTGTTTGGCATTCCACGTAAGGGCTGGAGCACATCCATCCCAGCAGATGAGTTAGAATTGACTCCACCACCAGTGAGGATTCTGGCTTTGAAAACTTCATGGTGGAGCTACTTTTTCAATGATTGAGTGATCATAGTCTAAAAGATTTTCAGAGGCGGTTTCGGCAGGCTCAGATCATCCAGACAGGATCATCCATGCAGCTCAGCCAACACGTCATAACCCATTCCTCCATGGTGTGTGTTACCATCACTTCTGCAAGTGTTTCACAGGTGCATTTATCTGAACATATTAACATTCATTCCCTGTAATGTTGTGTTTGTGTGCGTGAAGAAGACAAAGGCAGTCCAAATGAATACCCCGAGGAATTAAGTTACAATAAGTCAGAGCATGGATGCTTTTATATTCTTTCTTTTTACCAAATGCCACTTGGGCTGTAATAGCACTTAGTAATTGAATTCAGCACCTTCATGGTGCTTTTTTCACTCATCAACAACACTTTATCAAAGAGGTATTATCCCTGTTTTGTAGGTGGAGAAGTTACAACAGAAGTGGTTAAGATCACCCAACCAAATAAGGGTCAAGTTGGAATAATACGTCTCTCTTTTTCCTCTGGATCCATGATACTATCCATTGAATCCTGATAGTGTTTTCAAAAGCACAACATTTTGAAGAGCTCTGAGGAAAGGACTAGGTCCGGGATTTACTGGTTGTTTTGGCCATCAGAGCTGAGCATGAAGATCCCCTGCAGTCAAGGCAAACTTGCAGATTCATGCAAGTTCATTCACACTTGCACATGCAGTGTGTGATTGAACACTTACTCCTTTCTCATGCTTTTGGCATGAATAAGAGAAAAGGAAGCTCAGGTTTGGCTTAGTTAGGCTCACTCCCACTGCATCACTTTGTCTAGATTATATGGAGAATCTCTAAATAATATAGAGATTCTATATTGGTGTTTGTGGAAGTCAAACAAAGGCCTTAGAGACAGGGACCGTGTAAAAGAAAGTGTTTTCAGTGCTTTCAAGTCCCTGGTTTTTGTGTTTGGACCCAGGTTTGGGATTATTTTTATTATCTGTATAAACCCAGGAATAGTTATGACAGGTTGAGAAGTTGTGGCATATACCTTTTTAGAGTCTGGGAGAATTTACCCCATCAGTTTTGAGAAGCAGGGGTATTTCCTTTAAAGAAGTGAAATTATTTATGGAGAACTATCAAAAATAAATTAGACTTTATTGCATCATTTTAGTAGCTCAGAGAAGGTGTCATAAGTAGTTGGGTGCAGGATGAGGTCAGTGATGGAACAAAGAGATGACAAAGCCCACCATACACATTTTAATGCCTGTGGATTTACAGTAGCTTGTTTTCCTGTGCTGTTGGTTTGTTTTTTCCATCAAGATAGTTTCTCTTTCTTCACCCACTAGTGAAAAAAAATTATAAAAGGTTTCAATATACAGTAGTTAATTACTATATTACAGCTCTAATTAAATTCTTGGAGACTCTGCACAGTATGATGTCCATGCCAAGAGGGACAAAGCCCGTTCTTAAGTGAATACATGTTCTTGTCAAGTTAACTTATCTACATTTTACTCACATGAAATATTCCTCATCCCTTGCTTCTTGACACACGTGACTGATAAATGTTTTAAAGGCACATTTAACATTGATATTTTTGTCATATGAAATGACAATGGCTTCATAATAATTCCCAGATTTTCTTTCATAGGAAGTGACACATTGTTATACCAAACTCCTCAGATCATAATGTCAGCCACATACGAGTAAGAATATATATTGCATCAAAACTTGTTCTTTGTATGATTCAAACCTAAATGTTTCAGCCACATGTGAGTAGTTAAAAAGTGTTAATATTGCAACAGGTTGTACAAATAGCATGGATATCCAGAACAGTCAGAGCTCAGCTTTCTCTATCAGCTCTTCAGTTTGCTTTGGGACATTCAATGATGAGGGATTTTGTCTTGCTTTTTGTAATCAAATTATCTGAGAAGGGAGATAAAGAAAGATAAATTTTTATCAAGTCATTTGCAGATGTAAATGAAATGTCATGCAGGATTTTATTAATTATTCTACTTTTTTTGTCAGATATCTGTCAGGGTCATAGGTAATTTTTTTTTGGGTTCAGATTTTTAGATAAACATTTAAGTCTTTGTACGTGTGGACAAGTCTGTCTGAAACAGTTTTACTCTTGAGAGAACTTCAGTAGTCATAAAGCAGTAATGTTCTTTTCACATGGAAATAGATGGGAATGGTCTGCTTGACCTTAGGGTTCCATTAGATCAGATATCCCCAGAAATTATATGTATATGTGTAGCTTAATGACAGGGAAAATTCAGCTGAATGTGCTTTGTGCTGGTATCATTATTCCTTTGATATTAAGCTTTTACATCATACCATGTCAACACTTTGGCCCTGGTTCAGCAGAGTATTTGAACACCTGACTAACTTTAAGGACTTCAGTAAGCATTCAGTGAAATGTGTAAAACCTGAAACTTGCTGAATAGGGGCCTGCTTATGTCACAGCTAAACACTAATGCAATATTTAACAAGTATGTTATGTTGGCAGTGAGCAGATGGACTCAGGTATGGTACCTACATCTATATCATCATATGCATCTTCATCTGGACCCACAGAGCAGAGCACCTAAATACTGCTGGTGGCCCTGGTCAGTGGGAGGAAACAGCTGGTGCAGTTAGAACAGGCTTGGTTAAAAGTGGAGTACTGTGCTCTGGTTCTTCGGTTTGACTTTTTACATGAATCTTAAGTAAGCCTTGGAATTAAATAGCTGTTCAAAGCTCCCAGAAATTCCTTTTTCAGTTTGATGGTAATTACCAAAGCATCAATTTAAAAAAAAAAAAAAAAAAAAAAGTGTACAATGTTTTGAGGGTTTATTTGTTCATTTTACTAAGTCTGTCTGTCCTTTTCCATGCTCCTGGCTGTGCATATTTTGCTTTATTTCATATATATTCCTAAGTGGGTCAGTTTGAGAGACAATTCCTGTCTCTGAAGTTAATATCAATGAAGATGTCAGTGTATAAAATGTAGTGCTTTCAAGCTGATGACATGAGGCCAGGTAGCCTTTCCTTACTACAGCAAGTAAAGAAGTGGCCATTCTGTTATGAGTAGTTTGGCCTTTTCTCTGCAGTGAAACATCCTTGAAGGTGGGAAAAAGCTACCCCAGACATCTATCAGGAGCCTGCGAGAATTCAGTTGAGGACATGGGCCTTGAGTCAATGGTTTTACATGGACAAATGTTTTAAAGAATTGAATGTGGGGGCTTTTGGGGGATTTTGTCTTCTTATCTCAGGAAAATTTTTTAATTGTTCTTTTTTGCTGTCAGCTTTATTTCTCAGTTCTCATTGAACATAAGCCTAAGTAACTTCTGCTTCTGTTGGGTTAAGCTGAAAAAGAGTTAAATCAAGGGGGTTATACTGATCTAAATGCCACTGTGTTTATTTGTGAAAGTTGAAAGTATTGGCCTGTTGTACTTTTCAATAACCTCTAAAAATCCCCTCTGTTCTTGTCTTTTTCTGAATCAGAATGAAAAAGCTTTCCGGAATCTTCACTTAAAAAAAAAAAAAAAAGCCTAAAAACCTAAAAGGTCATCCTCCCAGAAGTCAAATCTAACCTTGAGAGAAAGACACCACTTTGGAGCAGTTCATAGCCCAAGGGTGAACATTCTCCCACAAGACATGTGTAATTGTGGTCTCTCATCTGAAGCAGGAGTTTGAACTCACAGCTTGGGTGACCATTCATCCTGGCCTGTGGCATGTTTTGGGTTTTTTTTTCCTGTTTTTTTGGTTTAATTTTTTTTAATTTTCGGGGTTTTTTTTTGTTTTTATTTTCTTTTTTGATTTCATTTTGTTTTGGTTTTGTTTTGTTTGGGTTGGTTGGTTTGTTTGTTTTGGGTTTTTTTTTCGACTCAGTTATTCTGGGCTCGAGAACTTTGCTATTGAAACTAGCAAGGTTCCAATAATTTTTCTTTTTCTTTTAAAATGCATTTAATTGATAAAGTCAGAGTAAGTAGTAATGCTACCTAAATTTTGGTTACTGTAGCCAGTACACCCCTGAGTAGATAGAAGAGCTGCTGCAACAGAATGAGTAAATTGTTTTAGCCTGTGAGCACCAGACTCTTAGCACCCCTTGGGAATCCCTTGAGCTCCAGAAAAAGGGGAAAGGAGCTGCACTATCAAACTGCCTTTTGGGGCTGTCATCTGCAAATTGAATTCTTGCTGTAGGGATGAATCAGCACTAGAAACATATGTAACTGGCAACCTTTGATTTTATTTTATTTTTTTTACTGTACTTCCATTGGTCTTTTATTTTACTACTGATTTTATGCAGAAGACAGTACTTGGAATTCAAATGATCTGTAACTTCACTGCCAATGTGGTCTTGTTTCCTTGTCACAAATAGTTTTTTTCCTTCCTTACCATGGAAGTAATTTGCTCTGGTGGAATGAAATACCACTTTGATAACTGGAGGTCTGCATTTTGCATTTTTGTTTGTACCAGAGCATGAGAGAGATAAATTCTCTTTGCTCAGTGTTCTGCACTGAAGAACTGCCCCACAGAGTAGGGTGAGGTGACTCAGAAGTTTCAGTTTTAACTTTTTCAGGAGTAATCTGTTGCTTTCCTTCTTGCATGTGCCAAAGCACACCGAAAGAGAGGAATGATTTTCAGCGACTTCTTTACTCCCTGTATCAAATGCTGCATCCTCAGCTGCTGTTCATAAGAGCTCATGGAAATCCTGACTTGCAGCTGTCTGTTGCGAACTGGCTGTGGGTAGTAAAGGTGTCTCTGTACTGTTGTTTGTGCAGAGTCTCACATGCTGAGGCCCTGCCTTTGGTTGAGGAGTCTTAAGAAGTAATAAAATACAAATGATGTCCAGGAGTAGTGATTTACTCTCCTGTTATAATACCTGTGAAATTGCTGGACCAAACTGGAAGCTTTGGCATAGCTGCCTTAAGTTATGACAGAGTAAATCAGAAGCTTTTCCTTCCCTCATTCATTTATCCTTTCCTTCTTGCTCTCCTTGCTCCCTTTGAATATTTTTTATGAAATAAATTATTGCCACACTCAACCATTTTTAGTGTTGGTTTTCAAGCCAATTGTTCCTTGTTTCAAGAGGAGCATTTCACATGAGGTCCCTATTCAAAGTGAATATATATGATAAGACAAATTGTTTCAACACTTGCTTGCAAGGCCAATAAAAAGAAATGCTGTAGTGCAAATTACCCTTGCAAATGCTCTCTAAAAAGCTAATAACATTTTTCCCCCCAAAGGATAGTTCCCAGCCATAAGGAGAGTTTCTCTTTCATGTTCATTTGCCACACAGATTTATAAAATGATCCCAAATCCTTGCATAGGCTGTGAGGGATTGCGGCTTTGAACTGCTGAATTGGAAAAGCTATTAATGGAAGAGGAAAAGTTTTCAATTTCAGTCAGATTGGGTCAGGATGGTATAAACTCAGCCCTCCAAGTTTTGGTGTAAGATGGAAGGCTGTTTAGTCTTTGTTGATAATTTTCATAGTAAGATTCACAAGGTTTTCTGTTTAAAGGCATGAAATGAGATAAGAATGTAAGAAAAAATCATTAGCATATTCACTGCTTTATTTTATTTTCAAGTAAAGACAGTCATTTTAATTTGCTTTCTGTGGAATATGGTATAATTGGAAACTTTTCATAGCCAGAACCATTAGGGAAATGGTCAAAAATCTTCAGAGCAGAAGTCCAAGTGTTGTGCCCTGGAGCTCATCCTCCTTGCAGGGCTGTGGGCAGTGCCAGGGATGGTCGTTTGCCTGCCGGTTTGGCATGTGGTGTTTCCCCCTTCTGTGGAATGCAGGGCAGCATCAAGAGGTTCTCAATTGTGGAGCCCCACAGGGATTGGAGGCGAGAGGTGGGCTACCTCACCTCCAAGATCAGCAAGCTGTGTTCCCAACACTGAAAAACCCTGGAATTCTTCCACCCAGGAATGGTTTCCAGCAACGCGCGCTTTTTCTTTTTAATCGGACCTGCAGTGTCTCGGTGATTGTAAAGGACTTTGAGAATCGGAACTTAGCCAAATTACTTCTCCTTCATGCCATTTTGACAGAAGGCTTTCACAAAAATTAAACAGTAAATAACTCCTGTGAAATTGCATCTTGTATTTACTGCTTTTAGTGATGGTGGGATAAGCGATCGAGTGAGCGCCAAGCCAGCTGAATTTGTGTGTTTTTATGAAGAATGTCTCCCACCAACTTTTCCTGGAGAGCTGCTCTGGGTGTATTGGGAGGGGGATTGTCTATAAAGGAGTGGCTGTTGACAGTCCTTTCCCTCCCAGCCTCTGTGAGTGACTGGGGAAGGCACTGGCCGCTAATCACTGGACTTGGGGCAGTGACTGAATTTGTATGGGCTCCTGACAGACACCCAGTGCTACCAGCCCTCAGCTGCTTCCAGCCTGTCTAGGATTTGAAGAAGAGGTGTGGAAGATTTGCCTGTGAAAGACTTCCCAGACTTACCTTGAGCTAGATGGGACTGCCAAGGTGGTGGCTGCTATTTCTCCTCTTCTAACTGCTCATGACATGTTTTTGAAGCAGAACATGTGTGGGGCTGTGTCCTTCTGATGGAGCCAGCCCTATCTCCTTCCCCCATTTCCTTTCTGTTGTTAATCTGGTAACTGACCACTTATCCCATTTATTATCTCTGTAATTGGAACTGAGAATGCCTGTAGCAGGTGAGCCCCCTGCCTCTGATTCCTCTTCCCACAGCCCCAGACCCACAGCCCTTCCCCCTCTCCCCGTAGCAGCAATCCCTGAACACAAATAACTCTCAGAAGCCTGGTGCTGCTATATATTTGATTTTGTTTGCAAGCTTGTCTTATGACCAGCTCTCAGCGTGGGAAGAAGCAGGGAGTGGGGAGATGGAGAGAGAGAGTTGTTGCAACATATTTTAACATATGTGCTTTAGGCCTCTTGGTGGACTCCCTCTTGGGAAGAGGGGAGGGAGCGTGCCCCTAAGCAGTTGGTTGGCTTTGCTTGTTTCTATAGCAGCCTGAAGGAGGAAAATCATGTTTTAACAATAATATATTCAACCAAAAAAAAAAACCCTCCTAACAATTACAGAAGAGTCTTTTTTATTATTATTAAAGAAATTGCATTAAAGATGAATGAGCATATATTGGAATAATTATGTTTTAAGGTGTGTAACATTAAAAGGTACTGAATGGAATATCGACTGTTTTGTAGGAACGGTAATAATGAGATTTCTGTCACTTAATCTTACAATAATTGGGTTATTACTATGCAAATTAAGGTATTACTTAAAAAAAAAAAGAGGAGGTAAGACAGATCCTTGAGGCAGCCATTTATCTGTCCTTAAAGCTATGCTGTCGATTCTCTTTAGGCTGAAGATCCTTTTTTAAACAATTTGGAGATGCTAATTTCATTATTTTTTCACCTGTGTTTCCTTCTAGGATGTTTTTATTCTCCCCAGGTAGCAGATCAGGACTGGTGGTTTTTAAACATTTTCTAGTCTCTTATGGATTCCTTTAGGAATAATTAGATCAAATAACTATGATTATTACCTTTTTGTTCCCTCTTTCTTTTAAATAAAATAATGATTTGTGTATTTTTCTGGAGATTTTTACAGTGGGATCACAGAGAATACACATAAATTATTTTATTTCTTCTTTCCCTTTAGCAAAGAATTATTGAGCAGCTCATTACAGGTTTTCTGTAAAAAACCTGTAATGATTTCCATTAGTTATTCAAGTTTACTTACTGGCCAGTTACTGGCCTTGAAGAGGAATCAGGACAGCTCAGAATCTGTATTTTTTGTTTGAGACCTTGGTAGCTTTTATGGGATCCACCAGAGGCCTGCTGGCATTTTACTCTGTCCTTGATTTTTTTAGAGGTAATATTTAAGTCTGGGCTGCCAATGGGAATTTCCTCATTTCAGGGTGAGTTCTTTGTAACACATGTATTTGTAGAAATTTTGTTTGTGGGACAGAAGGTGCTCCTCCTCTGGTCTTTTTTTCTAGTGATTACAGGGTGACTCTCACTTTCTCTCTTTTTGATTCACTGCTCTCCCACTCTGTATTGAAGGCTGGTTCTGATTATGCTTGGTTTTAACACTTTCAGATCTTTTTTGCCCCCCCTTTTTTTTTTTTTTTTTTTAAATGCACAACTCCCAAGACAAGTGGAGAGCTATAGAGAGCCAGAGTGGGCACAGAATTATCACTTGAGGTCTTACCCCATCACAGGCGGCAGCACCTTTCTCTATGTTGCTTTCTGCAAGCATCTTAATCTCTACTCATTTTCTTTAATGCAAGTGGGACGTAAGTATACCAAATTCACCAACCCTATGTGTAGTTAAATGAAAGGATATTCTCTCACTGTTTAGCTGCTTATATAGTGGAGTGAATACCAGTCTACTAAAAACATATTTGTTGGTTAAAACCCATAAATTCATCAGGGCTTTTAAGGTGACTTGTTTCATGAATTAGTAACAAGTTTATTAATGATGCTGAGTGATTTTGCGAAATGTACTTTGATAATGCCCTGGATTTTTCAACACCGTGAATTAGTTTGTATTTCTTGTGGCAGCAGTTGCTAGGTGCTGCCTGTGACAGGGGAAGGCATTTATATTACATACCAGTTATTCCCAATTCATTCCTCATGCCCCCACCTCTCCCTGGAAGTGATGGTGCTGTATCATTTGTTAAGGAGGAAGCTTGGTGAAAGCTGTGAACTTCCACAGTGTCCTTGAACATAACAACAACAAACTACACATTACCAGTGATGTGGGGTCCCACCTTGTTTCATGGTACCTGCTATCCATCCAAGAGAAAGCTGTTAACCTTTTAGGGATTCACAAAGGGGTGAAGTCCTTTCATTGACTCTTAACTGACAATTTCCCCTATCCTTAATGTATTAATGCTTGCTTGACTACCAGCTCTGGAAGAAACTGAGCCGTTGACCTTGTGGACCCCAGGTTGTTTGATTTAATAATCAGGAAGGGTCTGTCTGTTTAGGTGGGTGTGCCTAAAAAAACCAAGTGGTAACCTTCATTCAGATCTGAACCACAACAACATAGAGACGAAGAAAAATCACCATAATAGAAATAAGATGTTCAGAAAAAAAGACCAGTGCAATTTCTTCCTAGAAGGACCACATAAAATACCTTTGGTGACCCCTAAGCATTTGTAACCCTCTTGTTTCTGCGGTGGAGGAAATGGCTGAACTAGCTGCAAAGAAATAAAATAATAATAAGCCATTTTCCAGAACTCACAGTTAAAAAAAAAAAAAAAAAAAAAAAAAAAAAAGTGTTTGAAGCTCAAAAAGATGATTTTGTTTAAGATTTCAGTTTAACACATATGCATCCTGCCCTGGTGATTGCTTGTGGTTGCCAGGAAGTTCTCCAAGAAATCTGCAAAATGTCTAGTCTGTGTAACAGACGGGAGAGCTGGAAAAATTGTGTGCAAGTCCAGAGTTTTAGATTTCTTTCTCTCTTTTTGGACCGCTTAGATAGGATGTGTGAAACTTAAATTCTCTCTACACCCATTTGAACAAAACCTCTGAGCCTTTATTGAGTCTGTTCTTCCCTCACAGTTCCAGGTTGAGAACAGGGTGAACTCCTTAGCAAGCTGTGCATGGTAGAATTGATGAGGGAACAACATAAGCATTCCTTTAGGTAGGAACTGAAATTTGAGCAGCTACTTACCCTGTTTTGGCTAGTCCTGCTGCTATATCCCACAGTGTGGAAAACCTATGGGGTTACTAGCTAGGGGAAAAACATCTCCTGTCTCTGCCATGGCCTGTATGATACATCCTTGGGGCATCAGCACACCTGATAGAATGATGGGGATAGAATGCCACAGTGGCAGTAATTAATTGATGAAATATGGACTGCTACACCAAGGTGGCATTTCTTCGTTATTAGTGACAGAGGATGTGATTTTCCATGCTGGAGACAGATCAGAGCAGTAGGAGAAATGAAGTCCACCCATTTTGATTCCCAGGTTCCTCAAGCTTCACATGCCTCAACAGCTGGCTGTACCTTCACCTCTTTTAACTCCATCTCTTGGAAGAGTGCTTTGCCAAAACAACACCCTTCTCCATTTGGCTGCCTCCCAAGTCTGGGGGAAATCAGAGCAGCAAGGGCTGCAGTTACTAATTACTGCTTTAGCTAAAGGCCTGACAACTGAGCTGAAGGGAGCATTTAAAATCTGGCTCTGGGGCAGGTGGGCTCTTTCCATGGGTGTGCACTGAGGGCATGGAGGGGAGTGTGGATGGCAGCAGGACCTGTGTAGATACTTATACTTATTGCTGTTTCTCTGGGTTTATTTTACTATTGGTCTCTTAAAGCTGTTGCAGAGTCTTTGATAGCCATTGCTAGGTAGGAGGTGTAAATGTGGTCATGGTCTGACAAGCTGAACTTGTTGGTACATTGTTTTACCAGCCAGATGGAATGAGTGGTGGTTCATTGTTTTTATCTGTTAAAACCCATAATGATCGTTTTTACAAAATCACTTATTGAGTAGTTTACATACCGAGCCTAGAAGCACTCTGATCTTTTCTAATGCTGTTGATTTTAACTGTAGATATCCAATAGGTGCTTTATAGGTGCAAATACAAAAAAAGAAAAAGTTCTGTCCCGTCCGCATGTCTGAAGTCACTGCTGTTGAGTCTTCAGCAGCAGACAGAGAAAAAGATTTTAACAGTTGTAAGTTGAAGCAAAACTGGCTGAAATATGTGTTTAGATAGAACAAGATTAGTTGGGAGTGAGATGTGGGAGTCATCAGCACAGAGGTGGTGAATTGAAGCCATCATTCCTCAATGATGTGAAAATACAGAACTATAGTGCATATAATTGCTCAGATACTAGAGGGACATTAAAAATACACAGTGTTTTATGTAACGTAGCAATTTATAAAATGCAGTAGCAGTTAGTGTGAGGGTAGTGGGAAACCCTGTAATTATTTAGGATATGATGTTAATAGATCCAATAGCAAGCTTGGATGCTAAGCTCTAAATAATTAAATTTTGTTTTACTTTTTGCTGGTTCTGCTGGCTTTCTTTCCTCTCCCTTTGTATTTCTTATATGAAACTCTGTCATCTCTTTCCATTCTCTCTTGCTGGTAGGCGATTTCACCCTCCTGTGTGATGGCAGGCAGATGGCTCTCTCTGCAAATAATATTTAATGCTGTTCTGTCACTTGGCCACTGAGCAGCAATGTGGCAGTAGGGTAGTTGAATTCTGTGTGTGATAGGTAGTAACGTGCTTTGCCTTTCCTGGGATAAGGTTTGTGATTCCAGGCTTGCTCATGAATGTGCTTTTTCCCAGGAGACTGTGCAAAACACTTGCTGAGGCACCAGGTCAGCTGTTAAAAGCTAATTCTCAAATGGGTTCAGCTCTCAGTCCATATGTGGATAACCTATAAGTGGGAGTAATTGAGACATTTAACCAGACAAAAATCCATGTTGCAAACCAAATGAAGAGGTTATTACAGATTCATGGTGCATTGTTTTCACTTGTAGTCAAGGATGATGATACTGGGTATATCTCGAAAGACAGATGTGAGGTATAAATGTTTATAAGTTTAAACGTGAATAAATAAAATGCTGTTATTTTAATCTTAACTCTTGACTGAAAATGGATGACATGGATCCGTGTCCTCCCAGCTGAAAATCTGGAAGTGTTCATGAATACAAGTAATGTCTCTTGACCTTGAATTTCTCAGTTGGGTGTGAAGTATGAGGAATGACTTCTCAGAGATAACAGTAGTGAAGACTGGAATTAGCACTATATGTATGGTGAATTTGAGGCATCAGGCCTGTTTACTGGTTGAGGCTTTTGCCCTTTTCCCCACTTCATGAAATCGTCTTTTCAGTGTTCATGCAAACCTTATTTCAGTTTCATGTTACATGGTTTCATGTCCCTTTAGTTTCCCTTAAAACCCAAACCCTAGAATGAAACTCAGCTGAAACCACCACCACATTTTGCATAGTTTCCACCAAAACCCATAAATTGACCAGGCTTACCCTGTCATAGGCCTGGTTACACTAAAAAGTTACTGAAGCCTTATTAAATGTTCTGTGAATCTGGATTCCTTGGCCTTCCATATATCCTGATATACGGGTTTGAGGATGAAGTATAGTCACAAAATTCTGGAACTGCTCTTCAGTATCTTGGATGACTTTTGAGGGATAAGGTTTTTTTTTTAGTTGACCTAGAAAATTATGAAGCTGGCCTGAACAATCTCTCTGAACTGCCTGTTTTTTTCTTGCATGGTTTAGTACAAAAACAATTAGCAGAAAAAAACCCCCTCACCATGTTCCTGTGACAGGAAGGATGCAAGGAGCAGGTTCTTAAATGTGCATATGAATCACCTCAGATTTGAGCATAGGTATGTGGGGTCTTTGTGGGTTTTGTCGTCTTTTTTACCTTGCAGGGAATCTCTTGAAGGGGTTAATAGCATTAACAGTAACAATCTCCTGGGAGTTCATTTTTGCATTGAAAATGCTATGGTCTTCTGGGAGTTAATATTTATAATTTGATGAGCAGTATTTGACTTTTGACATCTTCTTCCTTACCCCATTTTCCACCAAAAAAGTCAATTGTAACCAGGGTGCTGGTATTTTTGGATAACCATTCCAAGAGAAATGGTGCACAAAGATATGTATATAACCAGTTGCTGCCTTATTTCTCACAAACTGTGTAAAACTCCCTGTATCCACCTAGAGCCAGACCTTCACCCTGGACCAGGCTTCCAGAGTTTTACCCTATTGACAGGCCCAGGAGTCACATGTTGGTCTGTGAGCCCAACTTCTCTGATTTAATTTTGGTTAGGCTTGTGGCCCCAGTTGTCAAGGCCTCCACCTCTGAATTGGGAGGCACTGGCTCAGACAGTGTTCTGTTTTGGCCAATTGCCATTTGGGTAATAACATGCTCTGGGTAATTATGTGCTCTTTGCTTTTGGTGTCTTCTTTGACTTCAAATCTGAGAGCACATCCACTTCATTTCTTTTTGTGAAGTGGTGCTTTGCTTGATGGTTACAATGTATATTGGAATAGGGTTGGGAAAGTGCTGCTTGTCCATGATCCATAAGTGATTGCTGGGTGCTTGGGATTGCTGGGAAGTTGGTGTCTGTGGATGGTTATGTACACATATTTTTGTTTATGTATGGTTGTTGAACTTGACCAGGCAACAGTCCTAATGAGACTAATAACACTAGGGGGATAGGATGGTTGGTGAGTTTGGATGTTGAACTGACCCCTCTATGCATTCCATGCTAGTGGAATGCTCTGTAGGGACACAAGATCTCTGCTTGGGTTGCAATGAGAAACTTCGTGGTGCATGTTTCAGGTTGCTTTTATTTATTTGTTTTCTTTCAGAAAAATGTTAGTTTAATTTATAACATTACAACATCTTCCTGGGCAATGGGGATACCACATGTTTTTCTCTTTACTTTGGGGAAAATTGGCTTTATGAATGTTGCGGGGGGATTTCTTTGGCAGTGATCAGTAGATGACAATATTACAGTCCAAACTCAAATCTTTAATCCTAGACTGTACCAAATATAGGGAAGTATTACCATTTTGGTTTGAACTTTTTCCTTGAAGAGTTTATTCCAAGATTTTCTTCAAACTAGAGAAACAATTCGTAATTGCAAATGGATTTGCAGTTTTAAAGAGATGATTATTTATTAAGACATCAGTATCCAAACTTGAGCAATATTTGATGTTGGCTAGAAACAACAGTCTAAACCAGTACTGAAATCTTCCTCCTGACCCATTTGCCACTATTATATTAATAACTGTCATTTATGTAACATCTTTCATCATGCTGAATATCCAAGCAATTTACAAACACGTGCCTTGATTCCTCAGAGAAATCTGCAGTTAGCTGGGTTTAAATTTGCCGGGGGTCAGGGAGGTTAATAACTCGATTCCTTCAAAAGGTGCCGCAGTTTTAATGACCACGGCCCTCGGGACCCCTGAGACTTCTCCTGCAGAAGCAACACCTCTGCCTGCCGGGCTCCCACAGCACCGTGCTGGAATGCTGGGGCTGGAATGCTGCCTGGCTCGTGCAGGGGACAGCTCTGCCCCCGGAATGAGTTGTGTTTTCTGCAGGACCTGTGATGTTTTGCATTTTTGTTTCCTCCCCTCCGTAGAGGCCATCCTTTCTTTGCCATCCTGAGATGGGGGTCTCTGGGAGATGCAGGTGGTCAGGGTAACTGGGTGTGTTTTTGCGCGTGGGTCTTGCTTTTTTGTTCAGGCTTTTTATTAAAATGTGGTGAGAGGGGGGAAATATGAAAGCACAAAGCTGAGTGCTGGTGGATAAGCTACCTTTTGGGCTTTGTCCTAGCATTTCAGATGAACGATGTTTTCAAATTAGTGGAAAGCCAGGGCTGTTTGAGCCTTAGTGATTCTGAAAATAGATATTTATGCAGATGAGAGTGATGTGTGTGTGCTACAATTCACCACTGTCTAACTCCAGATGTCAAGCACTTCACTGTTCCCAGTGCATAGGTCTAAAATATGTTCATGCATAACATAAACTTGGTTTTACAACCACTCATATTTAGACTGATTATAGGAGCTTAGCTACATCTGTGTACTTCTTGCATGACTTCTCGTTCAGGAAAGTATCAAAAGGGATTACTAAAAGGCATTTTCATTCATTGCTTGTGAGGTTTAAGAGGTTAGTCTTTGAAGAAATAGGTCTCATTATAACATGTCGTACTTCTTTGTTTCACTATGACAGATGTATATTTTATTTGGAGGCATTAGGATACTTATGTATTTAAACAGCATTGAAGGATCTTCTTGAGCAGATATAGACAGAGTATTCAACATCAGGAATCAGGTAATACTCTCCAATGTACCAAATGGGAAAAAAGTGCCAATAGTTAAACTGTGTGTACAATAATTACACCAAAGATATCATGTTTAATGTTTATATTCTCCTGTTAACTTACTATTATCTGCATTCACAAGTCATTCATAGACAGCTGCATATTTATCTAGATAACCAGTAATGCAAACATGCAGTTGATGAGATTTTGACTCTGTAGAAATCATTACAGCAAAGCTGGAATATTATACTATATATGCAAGCAGAGAGCATTAGTGTGAGTGCTCTTACAGGATATTCTCATATGAACTATGCTGTAAAATGTCACAGTAAAATGTAGCTGCAAGGCCATTGGAAATTAGTAATTTAGGTAGTATAAGTATTATTTTACGAGGTTTATCCATTTATCAGTGATACCCAATTCTGTTGTATCCTAGAGAAATGCCTTAGCAGTGGAGAGAGAAAAGCATTTACATACAGTTCAGTGTCTTGGGGGGGTGGGGAGTTATGATTTCAGCTGCTCCACAACAGAGTTACTTTTGTGGTTATCTACTGTCAGCATGACTGTAGTTTGTATAAGTACTGATATTTTTAATAGATACACTTTTATGTTTTTTGGCAATTTAGTGCAAAATACAGACAAAATGGAAAAATTGATACATTACTTGTTAGTGTGATTATAAGAAAATTTGTCTCCTGTATTTGAGCTGCTGTCTTCAAATACTAAACCTAGCATTAAAAATAAAATTCTATTACCCTTGTTATTGCAGTTTATGGTGGCCCTACCTTACAGTATTTGGGGCTGTTAATAACACTTTTGCCAAGAATATTCTGCATCTTGTTTCTAATTCTGTCTTGAGCTATGGAGCCCAAGCCCTGTGCTGTGAGCAGGTACTGCTGAGCTCTCTGAAGCGTCAGGCCCTTCAGCATAAGGCAGTAAGTGACAGAGCACTTGAGGCTGGCACAAGTAGAACTGGCTTTGAAAGTGCCTGTTATGAAACAACATTAGGCCAGTCCATAAATAGAATCTTTGCAACAAGTCAAGCTGAGGTGAGATTGTTTAATAATCCTTTTTTCTGTTTTTGCACTGTCAGGCGTTACGTATTGGAGCATTCATTCACTGCTTCTCCTGTAGCAACCATTGCATCCTAGCAAACTCCTTGAGATTGTTCCCTGAGAGGAAAGGCTCTGCTCGCTTCAGTGCAGTGGTAATGCTGTGGCCGAGGCATTTCCCAAGGAGGTTTTGGGATGGCTGTAGGCAAGCTGCCCCATGGCAGCAGTGTTGGGAGCCTTGGGCTGCTGTGCTCTACACAGACTGTCTGCACACATGGGCCACAGCTGAACACTCACAGCAGCATTGGCTGTGGCTTTCTCTTGCTTAGATCTTAGGTTTATTTTGGCATGTTATTTGTTGTCAGCAATTTCCAAAAAACCCCAAAAAACCAAAAACAACCAAGAAAACAACCAAACAAAAAAAACCCCAAAAAACCAAAAAAAAACCAAAAAAAAACCAAACAAAAAAACAAAAAAAAACCAAAAAAAAAAAAAAAACCCACCCAAACCCAAAAACAAACAAAACCCCCCAAAAACATAAACACAAAAAACCAAACCAAAACAAAACAAAAAGCCCCCCAAAAACCCAAGAAAAACACCAACCAAAAAACCCCACCCACCCAAGTATGTAATTCTGTGTGAGGAAGAGCTCATTAAGTGCTTGGAGTTAGTTCAAGATTAGCATGATGTTCACAGGTGTCAGGTGCCAATCTGTGGTTAAGGGGAGCAGTGTTCCTGCTTGCCTTGAGCATGGAGAACATCCTTGACCATTGCTAAGTACTGTTTTATTTCTCTTCTCTACAAAGTGATGGAAGCCTGAAGGGTTAATTTGCCATTTCCTTAAACTTCATTAATTGTGGGGAAAAAGCCCTGACAAATATCACCTTGCTGACCTTTGAAACTTGCCTGAGTGTTTGTGTCTCCAGACAGAGTGAGCATTGTTGTGACAGCACCAGCAAGGGTTAATCAGCCCTGCCAGCCTGAACAATGGAGACAGGGGCAGCTTTAAACGAAATGAGCTGAATATTTCATTCGGCCACTCAGCTGCCTGCTCCAATTGCCTCCTTTGCTAAAATGAGAGCTTAATCTAAAGTGACAACAACATCAGTTTCTATGTGCTCCAGTCACACAGAACATGACTTCCTTAACATAAACACTATTTACATGGACCGTCTGGATATAGCAGGGAATCAGGAGCGTGCCCAGCTAAGACAGAGGCTACAATGAAGGACGAATAACAGGCAGCTGAGAATTAACATCAGCAAATGAAAGCCTGACCCTCAGAGGGCATGTCCCTGTTATGTTTTAAAGCTAGAAAGCCTTGCACCAGTAACCTTGCTGCCAGGAAAGGCTGTATAATTTAAAAGAAAATAGTACCTTTTCAGTTTAGGTACTTAACCAAACCCCTTACATCTGACCCATTTTCCTGCTCTGCGTGACGCGAGATGACGGCCCCCAGCTGCAGTTACCAGTCACTCAAACAGCTGTAACTGAGCCATGGCCCCTGTCCTTGTGCTCTCACCTCAAAGCAGCTCCTTGGTTCTGGCAGGAGAGTGGGGATGCTGCTGGGCAGAGGCCCGAGCCCCCGTGCCACCGGAGCCCTGCCATGCGCTCTGTGGAGGGGCTGTGCTGCTGCTGGGAGAGCAGACTGGGCTCTGGCTGCCCCATGGGGCTCAAACAGGAGTGACCACAGCCAGCTTCTCCCCTGGGCTCTGGGACTGGCAGGAATTGATTTGTATTTATAAGTTTATATTTATTCTCTGCAGGAATGAATGCCTATGGTCCATGGAGAAGCTGTGCCCAGAGTAGGGGTCTGTGGAGTCAGAGGGTTGGATTCTTCCTTCTCTCACTCTGCTGTAACCATAAGGTTACTTTGTTTATTCCAGCAGTGTCCAAGGATTCCATTTTTAAAAAAATTAATATTTTCTCCCTCTCTTTCGGCTTTGTTTGTTTATTTGTTGTTGTTGTTGTTTTCCCCATAATGCCATGATGTTGAAGTATTTATTCTCCTCTCTATATTGTCAAACTTTTAAAAGGTGAATGCCTCCTCATAGAGAAAACTCTTAGATTAATTGATGGGAGGGAAGGCAGAGTGAGAGTTTGGAGTACTGTAAGCCAGGAGAGACTAATGCAGCTTCTGGTGTGAGTGCTCTGCAGCCCTGATCTTGTCCCAAGGGATAACTGTGCTTTTTCCATATCCCATGTGGTGGATTGCTGGGGCTGCCCAGGCAGCAGGTGTGAACACCACTGGCATTCAGGCAGCCCTTTTATCCCCCCCTTTCCTTATTCCTTCCCTCCTTTCCTCATGCTTGCTGTTAAAGTGGAGTCACTTGTTCAGCTGAGCAAGCAGAGCACTGTGCAACAGCACAGGACTGGCAGGGCTAGGTGTTGATCCCCCTTTGGGCAGTATGGGGAAATTCACTTTTCCTTGACAGCTGTGTTGAGCAGACAGTTGTTCAAGCGGGTATTACTCACTAGTTACTTTATAGGGTTTTTTTCCCTGTTTTTGCCATCGTTAAATTGAAATTTTATCTTAAAAAAAAGTAAAGGAAGCGTGGGATAACTGGGGAGTTGAGCTGAGCAGGACAATAGGGTACCTAGGTCTTTATCAGACTCTGTAGAAATAGGGAAGGCCTGAGAAATGGGGAAGGATTGTCTTCTGATTGTCTTTTTCTTTTCAGAAAATCTGAAAAGATTTTCTTTCCTATCACTGGTCTAACAGCAGAATTTACAAAAAAACCTATTGATCCTGAAAGAATTCTTAGTAATCTTGTTGCAGCATTTGTTATTCTGGAAATTCAGAATATGCTGGTAATATTTACTGTCTTTTATTACTAAATTTTACTCTTAAAATTTAGGACATTTATGAAGTGTACAAAATGAATATTTGCATCAAAATGAGCGATCCAATGACTATAACCCTGTAGCTGAAATCCAGAGCAGTTCCATCTTCCTATTAAAGATTAATTACTTTTCCTAAGTTAAGTGGACTTTTGTGACATTTAAAAAAACATACTGAAGTTAACTTTGTGCTGCTGTAGCATCACTTCAAAGAAGGAACATAGATCACTTACAGTGTCAATACAAATCTTAAAATAGTAGCCAAAATCTGTGCTTTTTGATGCTGTCTGACTACTGTCTTCCTTTTTCTCCACTTTTGGTTCCAAAAGGGAGTGTAAGCAGTCACAGATTTACAGAATTACAGATGTATTCCCTACACTATAAGAAAACAAGGTCTACTATTGCTGAGCTGCAATGCACTGGCTCTGATTCAAGAACTAACACCTCTTCAAAGAGAGCACTCACTAAAATCAGCTCATCACTGAAGTGCAGGGGAAAAAAAGGCAAGACAAGTTTGGCTCTAGGGGTGTATCAGGGTCATCTGAAGCTCCATCTCACAAGCAGCCTTTGTCAGGTAATGATAGTTACCATCAGATGGGAGAATAGATTTGCAGAGGTTCAGGTTATATGTTAATGTTTTTGCTGTTTCACGAGATAGCACTCACAGCTTCAGCTGAGGGGCTGCTGATCACCATATCATTGAACCATGGAATGTTTTAGGCTGGGAAGGACCTTAAGCTTATTTCCTAAAAGGGCCACTCAGTGCTGTTTATGCCATAGATCACTCCCTTAACATCAGTACCAGAAACAGGCAGTTTGGTACCAGAAGAACAACAGGATATGCTTCTTTTTTTTTTTTTTTTTTTTTTTTTTTTTTTTTTTTTTTTTTTAGGAAGGAAAAGCTAAAAGAAGTATGAGAAATGAAATGGCAAGAAATGCATCTCTTTACAGCTGGATACGCATTTAGCCTTATTCCAAGGAACTGGAAGTCCTAGTGAGCTCTCTGCTGTTAGAGAGATTTATCTTGTTGGATCCACTTATCCTTACCAGAACAAGCCCTCTGTCTTAAAACCAAGACTGCAGTTTGACCATGTCATCTACTGATGTTAGGAATGGTGGGACTCCTTTCTGGAGAGATCTGATCTCAGGTGCTTCAAGGTAATATAGGATTTGTAGGTGGGTGAACTTCAGACTCCTCTGTCCTCATCCTGGAGCCCAAAAAAAAAGTGTAGCTTAGGGAGCATTAACCCCTTCTTGGCCTGTGTTTATGTAAGCAGGAAAGATGCAGTATAGTGGCCTTCATGTTGCAGAGCAGCTCTTGGATGCTAATACAAGTGATTACTAAAGAATCTTGTTTCTGAGGATTGCTAATCTCTCTATTAGAAATATGCTTATTACATAGTTATAAAACTAATGAATGTATTTTTTAACATGCAATAATTATCTAATTAAATATAAGACACTAGTTTAAGTAGACTAGCTCTCTTACTAAAATGCTGTCTATTACAAGTAGATTTATTGAGGATTAACAACTACATAATAGAACTGTATCTATTTCATGATTGTTAATCCTCAATGAATGTTTTTAATAATTAATTGGCACTTAGCTAAAGGATTATGTTCATTGTGATGGAGTTTATGAAGCAATAGAACATTTTTGTGTATGATTAAGTGCTAAAGGGAATATGCCTATGATATGGTTAAATAAATGGGGGTGGGTCATGATGATGACACATGAGACAGAACACAAAAAAAAAAAAAGAAAAAAAAAAGGGGGAGGGAAGGATAATGAAAAAAATCACCTGTAGTAGCAAAGTATTATTTCTATTGTTACCTGATACTTTTTTTTAAAGTATTGCCTAATTTCTTTTATATTATGTTGGAGGAGCAGTAAATGCCTACTTAGACAGCAAGATATTTAATGTTGGAAAATAGGTAAATGGGAGTTTGTGGCTTAAAATGGTGAAATATTTCTGTCTGACTGGTGAAGATATTTCAGTATTTAAGTTTCTTTCTTGAAGTCTCTGCTAGGCACATGAATTAGTGAACTAGAACACAAATCCAGTATTAATTGTGACTCGAGGAGTTCCAGGAATGTGTGTCTGTGTTGGTTTTTCAGGGCCTGGTGTTTGGTAGCAGGGGGCCCACAGAGGTGGCTTCTGTGAGAAGCTGCTGGAAGCTTCCACCACGTCAGGCAGAGCCAATCCCTGATGGCTCTGAAGATGGACATGCTGCTGGCCAAGGCTGGGCCAGTTAGAGATGATGGTAATGCCTCTGTGGTAACAGATTTAAGAAGAAAACCAAAACAAAGATACTGGGGCAGTTTTAATTCTGGATAGAGAAGAGAAGGAGGTGAGAATGTGTGAGGGAAACAACATGGAGACACCAAGGTCAGTGCAGAAAGAGGGGCAGGAGGTGCTCCAGGTGCCGGAGCCGAGATTCCTCTGCAGCCCATGGTGAGACCGTGGTGGAGCAGCTCTGCCCCTGCAGCCCCTGGGGATCCACAGGGATGCAGAGATCCACCCACAGCCCCTGGGGATCCACAGGGATGCAGAGATCCACCAACAGCCCCTGGGGATCCACAGGGATGCAGAGATCCACCCACAGCCCCTGGGGATCCACAGGGATGCAGAGATCCACCAACAGCCCCTGGGGATCCACAGGGATGCAGAGATCCACCCACAGCCCCTGGGGATCCACAGGGATGCAGAGATTCACTCACAGCCCGTGGGGAGGTGCCCAGGCTGGAGCAGGTGATGCCTGGAGGAGGCTGTGATCCAGTGGGAGACCCTGTGGAGAGAGGGGATCCTGCTTCCAGGCTGGAGCAGCCTGTCCCTGGAGGACTGCACCCCGTGGGACAGTGACCCACCCTGCAGCAACTTTGGGAGGATTGTTTGCCCATAGGAGGGACTCACGTTGCAGCAGTTTTGGGAGGGCTGCTGCTCGTGAGAGTGGAACCACGGTGGAGAAGTTCACAGAGAACTGTCTCCTGTGGGAAGGGACCCAATGGGCTCCCAGGGGAAGGGCTCCTCTCCCTGAGCAGCAGAAGAAAATCTTGAGTGACAAACTGACCAAAACCTCCACCCTCTGTCTCCCTGTGCTGTCAGTGGGGTGGAGGGAGGAGTTGGGGGAAGAAAAGTTGTTTTTAAGGGCTTATTTTACTTCTCATTATCCTCCTCTGATTTTTTTAGTGATAAATTCACTTTGTATCTCTGAGTTGAGCCTGTTTTGCCCTTGGAGTGTTTTCTCCTGGTCTTTATCTCAACTCATGAACCCTTCATTAAATTTTTCTCTCCTCTGCCCAACTGTGGCAGGGGAGGGTGAGCAAGTGGCTTTCGTGGGTGCCTGGCGTTTGGCCAGTGTCAAACCACGACATTGTGCCAACTGTTACAGGATACAGAAGAAAATTGCATATTGCACTAGAGCACAAAGAAATGAAGTGAATTTTTCATGGAGTCAATTATGGAAGCAAACAGGAGAAAACACATATTTTGTTGGTTTAGCTGACCCCAAGAGAAGACACTGGTCCTGATGTTAACTTTAAAATTCAGCTGTTAACAACTAGGAAGGCTGAGTCAGTGCAATTAACCGTCAGTCATTGCTGGGAACACCTTTAGGTTTTTTGTGGATGAAAAAATTCTAATGCAACCATGGAGCTTTCTGGTGAATATTTGGTAAATTCCTTCAATTAAGGCATTAACACATGTTCCTCAGGTCTCTGCTTTGGGACCAGAGCTCTTTATTATCTTTATCAATGATACAGTATAGTGTACCCTCAGCAGGTTTGCAGGTGACCTAAGCTGAGCAGTGCAGCTGACACAACAGACGGAAGGCATGCCATCCAGAGAGACATTAGACAAGCTCAAGAGCTGGGCCCATGGGAACATCATGAAGTTCAACAAGTCCTGCACCTGGGCTGGGGCAATCCCAGACTTGAACAGAGGAAAACACATCAAGAGCAGCCCCAAAGAGAAGGACTTGGGGGTTCTGTTAAATGAAAAAGTTGCACATGAGCCATCAGTCTGTGCACTGGCAGCCCAGAAGGCCCTTGGCATCCTGGGCTGCATGCAAAGCTCCATGGGCAGCAGGGGAAAAGGGGAATTCTGCCCCTCTTCCCTGCTCTGCTGCCACCCACCTGCAGTACTGCATCCAGCTTGGGGGCCCCAGCACAGGAGGGGTTATTAGGATGGGTCCTGAGGAGGCTACCATGGTGATCAGAGTGATGGAGCACCTCTCCTGTGAGGAAAAGCTGGGGAAATTTGGGCTGATCAGCCTGGAGGAGAGATGGACAAGTCAGCCTTCCCATACCTTCTAAAAAAGTGAGTGACTGTCTACGTGGACGGGTAGTGATAGGAAAAGGGGGAATGGTTTTAAATTAGGAGAGATTTAGATCCCAGAGAAGTTGTAGATTCCTGGAAGCATTCAAGGAATGTCAGGCTGGACCTTGAACAACCTGTTCCAGAGGGTGGCATCCCTGTCTATGACAGGGTGGGGTTTTGTTGGAGCTAGATGATCTTTAGGCTTCCTTCCCACCAAAGCTGTTCTCTGATGATTTATGACCTGTATGCAGATACAGTGGGTTGCTTCAGAAAGAAGTTGTTCCATTTATTGCATCTTTTCAAATGGAAGGTGATAACTTGAAATAAATGGCAAATATTCAATAATGCAAGTTTGTTAATGTAACTGCTGACATAAAATAATATCACCAGCTTTACTGATTGTAGACCTTTAACCTCATGATATCCTTGTAGTCCTACTGAGTTGCCTCCCATTCTTCCAAAGGCTATAAATGCCCTATTTTCCTCCATTTCCATCTAAAGTGAAATTGAAATTACAAAATCTGCTCTTGATTTGTGTGTTTGCTTGGATGCTTTGTGATCCAGACTTCTTACAACAAATCGTTTTGCCCTGGTTTGTGTTGAGTGTTGTTTAAATTTGATCTTTCTAGATTGGAATGTGTTTGAATCATATTATTGTTTTGATGAGTTTTGGAAGTGAAGGTAATGATGTTGTGGTTTTTTTGGTTATGTTGTAAGTGCCAGTACTACACAGTGCTCATAAAGTTTGGACGGGGGAATCAAGATGTATTGGATATGCAAAAATCACTTTATTTTTGAATCTCATTGCTTGTAGTCATTTTTAAGACAGAAACTTTTGGAGTAATGAGCAAAAGGGAGTTTAGAGCCAGATCTCAGGCTGAGGAGGAGTCCTGTTGTCCTCTTCAAGCTTAAGGTCTCTGAACTCAGACTTTAATTGGCAAGACCCTGAAAGCTGGGGAAGCCCTGAAGGTTCAAGTTCTGCAGACTCCTAGGAGCTCAGAGTGCGCCATGCAGGTGGCCATCATGTTTAAACACAACTCTGCAGGCTTTTTAAGAAAAATGTAAAGGTAAAAACAATGACCAAAAAATCTTGTTATCTGGTTAATTGCACTTTTCAAAGGGTGGCAATCCTAAAAGCCCACAAGATCTGCCAAACTACAAGACAAAGCCAGTCTTTCCCTCCCAGCTTAGCAGCAGTTGTGTCGCAGCAGCAGCTGCTAAGGAAGGTGGATGTAGGGATGATATTGATGAGATTACTAATTTGTTTAGTAGACAGGGAATGAGGATTTGTCTGTTGGCTGTCATCATCCATCAGCCGTATGTTGCCCCAGGCAGTGGGTATATGCTGTTAGCCTGTTACTAATTTTACTTTGTTTTTTTCTCAGCTTAGTTCTTTTCTTTGGTTCATTTCATTCATTTGTTGTGACTGAAAACTAAACAAGAAGGAGGAAAAAAAAAATAAAAGCCCATTGCTCTGTTTCTTTGTAGGCAGAGCAGGTACCCCCCAGCTCCTGCCTGGAGCCTCTTCCACCTGATTTGGCTGAAAGCTCTTGGTGAGAGGTGCTGTGGCCTATGAGGAAAACTCCCTTTCATGATCTAAAAAGTTTTCTTTATAAACTGGGGTTACAGCTGTATTTACCCATCAAAATCACTAGGTGAGAGCTACACCATCAATACACAGAGTATTGCACCAGCCTGGGAATGAGTTGGTGGTGCTCCAGTATTGCCACGCCTGTGTTGATAAAGTGTTGCATGTGCCATGGCTTTTGAGGCTTTGGTTTCTTTTTTTAATTTATTAAATTTTTTTAAAATTTTTTTGAGATGTTTGTTCATTTTCTGTTTATGATTCTTGGTTGGGGTGGGGTTTTGGTGTTGTTTTTGTTGTTTCTTAGATTTATGAGACCTTTTAGATCATGCCAATTGAGCCAACAGTTCTGCAAAGGGCTGGAAGTTCATTCCCAAGGATTTGGGATCAGAAGTATTAATTGGAAGCTCAAAGAAGGTTTTATCTCATACTGATTGTAAATTCCCATTAGGCCTGTTCTGAAGGGGGTGGTCTGATCTGGAGCTGCAGGTTATTTTTGACTTGGATTAAGCTTTCAAAGTTGAGAGTCCCTGTCAGAGATGATGTTTAATATTGTACCTAAGGGGTCAGTTCCCACTGTTGTGATCAAATCTGTACCATGGTGTTGTCACCCTCATTCAGAGCATGCTTAGTAGGATGGTTGTGAGTATCTTCAGGGTCTTTTCCAGGTGGAGTTCAGAGAGTCACAAACGGCTTGTAAGGAAGTCTGAATTTCCAGGCTTCATTGCAATGTCTCATCTATTTTCATTCTAATACTTCTGGTACTGATGTTTAGTGGCACTGACCAGTGCTTTAGGTATTTGAGCTTTGCTGCAGTCTTGAAAAGTGCCAAGCAACAATCCTCAGGGAAGTGAAGCTGGTTCTAGTATTATTATGGAAGATGACATATATGAATTTGAAAAAATACAGTTAAGAACTCAGCAGGAGGTAGATGTTGGTACATAGTGAAAATATATTATTGTGTGGCTATGTTATTTTCGAATCTCTTCTTAAATCTTCTATCCTGTCTATTTTCTCACTCAGTAAAAGTAATTTATGGCTCTCCTCTTCCTGTCTTCACTCATTCAGAGGGTGCAAATTTTGATGATTACTGTAGAGGCAGCATAGAATGCACGTCTGCTTCCTGCCTGGATGGTGGTGGTGGGAAGCCTGTAGGAACCTCCTGTTGATGGCTTTGCTGGGCCCTTATTGAGCATCTGTGTCCAAGGTTGGTTTCTTCTGCTCCCTTTCCAATTCAAGGGGTTTTCAGGGAACAGACAAGTAAATCTTGATGAGATTAACACCTGTTGTTTTGTTTGTTTGTTTTTAAGATGTGATAATCTGCTTGCAAAACAAAGAAATTCTGCTAATTAATAATAAATAAATAAATAAATAAATAAATAAAAAATGTAATTTTCTCACCAGAACTTTGTATGAGGCTGGTGGCTTAGTAATCCTTGAGTTGAGTCAAGGGATGACTTCAGGCACACTTGAGTATCCTGAGATCCCAGCTTTGAAAACTTGTTAGTTTAATCAGCTTCTCACATGTAAACCATTTCAGCAGGTTTTCTGGGTGGCTTTTAATTTACCTCTTTTAAAAAAGTTTTAAAATACAGTCTGTGGTGAATATCTAACATAGTTATATTTTGCTGTTTTTAGCAACTTCCTTTTGTTTGTATGAGCATTGCTTGATGATTTATCCCAGTCTATATGGAACCCTAGACAGGGGGAAAAAAACCTGCAGAAAATGTTTGAGGTAGCAGTGAAGTGGAAAATCCCCTCAAGGATCATCAGGATGTAGAGGGAGAACAGAAGATGGCCAGAAAAATTTGGCTGTAGCCCGTAGGTGACCATTGGTGATACCTGGAATTTCCTTCACTGTTGGAGAGGGTGAGTGGGAAGTTGGTGAGATGGGACATGCAACAACCAAAGAGCTTCCCTGTATGTCCCTTGACCCTGTTTTTGGACAAGCTGGATGCAGTTCTCAAGCCAAGTGGGACCATTGCAATGCCATCATGTGTTGGTTTTGGTTTTTGCCTTTTTTTTTGTTTTGTTTTAATGGGTAGAGGAAGGAAGAACAGAAGAAGAGCAGAACATATTTTATGTTAAATGTGCTTATGTTAATGATAATTATGATAATAATAATAATGAAATTAGAGATGGAGAAGCACTTTAATGGAATCATCTAGGTTGAAAATAGCCTTTAAAATCTAGTCCAACCATGAAGCTTTTCAACAAGCCTCAAGGATAAACAGCATTCTTGGAGACTGTGTGGGAAATTGCTGGCTATTGGGTTGACCCTTATGTTTTTATAGTCATGAAAGTGTCCATGTGCATTGTGATTTTCTTGTCTAAGGCTTCAAATGGCAGCATTTTTGTGGAATGTGTGGTGATGATTATGCTGAGAACTTTTGTGGTATCTCATAAATTACTGAGGTTAAAAAGAGGCTTTTTTGTCTAGGAACTCATCATGATAGTTTGTTTTTAAATAGATAGGAGTAAAGTTAGTAGGTTTCCCTTCTTTCTTATTGACTGACTTCTGTGAAGAGAAAAAACCCCAAACCTATCAAGAAGTGATGAGAAATGGGAGAGTTCTTTCTGTAAAATACTACCATTGCAGAGATGGAAATATTTTGAGTACTCCCAGCTAGTTTACAAGCCTTTTATTGAAGTGCTGCTTTTGCAGGTTGTCTCTGTGCTCTGCCTGTGTGTCTGTGTACTTAAACAGGGCAAATTACAGCAAGGAGGGGAGAAAGGCATCCCTCAGTCAGTAGCAGCCCAGTCCTGGCCGTGTGTGCATGCTGGGGTCACATCCTGGGCAAGGGGACAGGAAGGCAAAGGAGCAAGCCAGTAGAAGGAAAAGGGGAGAAAACAAAGGAAAGGAGGCAGTGAGAGGGGTGGAGGGGGTGTTTTTGCTCCTGTTTAGTCCTGCCTTGAACAGCAGTGGTGGTGCCCAGAGGATCCTCAGTGGGGGCCGTGTCTCTTTAAAAGCGGTGGGGGGTTGGAGCTGGGGGAGTGCTCACAGCAGTATGTATAACACAGCTGTGCTCTGTTTATGCTTAGGCTACAATAAAAAAGCTATAAAATGTGAGATGTCATAGCTCCACTTTGCTTTATTTATACTGTTTCCTCTGAGCTCTGTCACACTGCACATTCATCTGCTAAGTTGCAGCAAGAATGGAGATTAAAATATCACAGCTCAAAATAGGAGTCAAGCGGAAGGAGATTCATCATAGCCCTATTAAAAAATATGTAAATATGGGAATGAAGTCATTTTAAAGCTGTATGGCTCTCCTTCTCAGTGGGCTGGGGAAAGCTGTGAGTGATGTGCTATGCGAGTGACAGATTTATGGGACTTGTTCTTCTTTCTATTTTTCACTCCATTCCACTAAAGTACTTTTAAGATTAAAAATGTCAATTTGAATTGCAAATTTTCTCTATGCCATATATGTATTTTTTAAAAAGGTTTTCTTCTTAACCATTACCTAAACTAATAATGGAAAGAACTATTATTCCCAATTAAAAGGGGTCGGAAGCACGCTCAGATGTTGAACTTGCAGTAGAAAGGATTTGCCCTTCTGGAGCACTTTTCATCCAGGATCCTCAGAGCACTTGCAGGCATTTATGTCAAGCCTCTCATGCCCTCTGAGATAGGGGCCTGCCTTACCCTCTGTACACCATAGTACATTGAGTACTTGCAGCTGCAGTTCTTGGAAATGTCCTGTGGCACTCAAGCCGCGGTATTTTTTAATGGAGGTTGTTCCTTTTCTCTCCTACAGCTATTTGGAAAATGGAGCTGGGGTAAGAAATCTGCAATCCCAATTTCTTATAGTTTTCCATAAGTGTTGTGCAAAGAAAGCTGCCTCTGCTAGCAGGAGCAATGCTCTTTTGAACTTTGCAGCGAGTCTCTGGTCTTTGATGTGGTCAGATTTGGGCACGAGTTTTCCCCTGGAAGAACAAAGCACGGATGTTACAAGATACTTGAGAAATGAGGGAGTTTAATTAACACCCTGAAGAGACAAGGAAGCCACCAAAATATGTTGCCCATGTTCAGTTCTGAGGCATATTTTTGAGTAGAGGAGGTGAAATGTGCTGCCACTAAATGGAGATGTGCTTTGTAGGTCAGTGTGGGTAGAGTGCAAGGAGAGAGGAGCCAAGGGAGAGGGCTGCTGTCCTTTCCTGCAGTTGCACTGGGAGCTGAGGGGAGGCTGTAAAAGAAGCTGGAAATCTTTTGATGCAAAGTTATGAAGGCAGAACAGTGATTGTGTCTGCATGAACTTTGTAGCTATTCAGTTGGCCTGGCCCTGAAGAAGAATTTCATATGTCTGTCCATCCAAGTAGGATCCCTGTTCAGGTTTTGATCAGCGACTGAACAATGCAGAGAAATTTCATCCAAAGGAGGGATTACAATTTCTCATTATGTATTAGAGGTTGTTTGCAATAGTTTTTTCTGTCCTTTTTTCTTAAATTATGGTGTATAAATGCCAGAAGTCAACCAAAACTTAATTGACTGACATCTTTAGAAGTCAGTGCTTCGTGGATAAAAGAAAAATTCAACTGAACAAAGCTAGGTCATCTGTCTGTCCTGTAACTGTGTTAGTGCAGCAGTGAGAACTGAGGGAGTCAGATTAATGATTTCCAATTATCTTATTCCTGGGAATGAAAAAATGCCTCGTGACTTGTGTGAACTGAAGTGCTCATGTGAGTGGAACATTACCCACCAAGAATGGGGCTAAACCAACCTAGTTCTTGTGGCACTTAGTTCATTTCCTGGAGTGGTGGCTTTCCTGAATGTGACATTTGCCCCATCTCCTACTGAAGTGTGTTGGCAGGAGTAAGGAGGAGTGTCCTTGGGTTTGCATGTTTGCTCTTTGGTTTTTTGTTTCCTTTCTCCCTTTTGTTGCTATGAAATACAGGAAATTATTTTTCCTACTTCAGTATGGGATTCTGTAGTAGTCCTGGGATATATTGATGTATTCATTAAGCTCTTACTGTCAGCAGAACACATATTTCCTTGACAAGCTATTCTTGCACCATGTGTATTTGAGAATTGCTGCTTCTGGCTGAGGTTTGGGGTATTTTTGTAGGCTGTTTTGGCATGTTAGTATAAGCCTATTGACCCTATAACATTAATGTGTATACATGTGTTTTGTTAAGGCAGTTCTAGTCTTGTAAGCTAACAAAGCTATAAAAATATACTTGAGCTCGAACATTCACAGTTCTGAATCACCTGTGAGTTGTAGTGTACTCATAAATAGTGATCCTCATTCTCCCAAGTCATTTGTCTTTTTTTGGGTTTTTTTGCTTCTGTTTGGTTTTGCTTCAATCAAATGATAAATTATTTGGCAAGGGGACCAAGATCATTTTTCAAGATGCAGTGTGATTTATAGGCCCAAATCCCATTTCAAAAATGACTTGGGAATAATTTAGGAGTGTCAGGCTTGTTGGAAAACAATGGATTTGGGAAAAAAAATAGTGCTTTGTAATCTAGTTTTCTTGTAAAATTTATTGCCTGAGGTACCGGTGTTGTGGATGTATGTGTTATTTCATTTAGCTAATGTTTTACTTGATCTATGTTTCTTGCATGAAAGGTTATTGATATGTCATGACAAAAAGGCTGTAATTTCAATGCTGTGGTGTCTCTTCAACCATGATTCTTCTGCTGGGGACCTAGTTAGTCCTGCTGTATTTCAAAGTCCAAACAGGTTTGGAAAACTATTTGTCTATACATTAAGATGATGGTGGGAAGAAAACTCATGAACTGAAGTTGTGTTTCAGAGGGATACTCATCACTCCCTGAAAATCAGATTCAACTCATGCTTCTTCAAGTTAATCAAGTTCTCAATTAGTTTCAAAATCTTATCCCTTGCATTTCTGAAGGGCCTGGCCTGTCTGACTGTGTACATCACCTGAAGTATTGTATTTGTCCTTGCATCCGTTGCTAAGAAGTGTAATGTTTAAAAATCATAAATTTTTCGTCATCAATTTCTTTTTTATGCATGGCGGACTTCTAAGAAGAAAATGCTACTGTTATATTAACATAGCCAATAATAAATTTAATTGTGAAATTCGGTGAATTAAAGTCTAAAGATTAACAGGTTGAGATTATAAATATACATTATAAATATCAGCAATATCAGTGAGTTCTGATTTAGATATAAGTCATATACTTGTATATATAGGGCTTCACACGGCTTATTGATTGATTTGATTTACACATGAAATCACCAAAGTATTATGCAAAGTTTAAGAAGTGCAGCTATGATACATTTGCTTAAAATTGGAAATTAACTTTGGAATTAGTTCCTAAATTTGAACATCTTAACCCAGGCAAGAATGTGATTTAATTATTTAGAAATCTTTTAAGAAAGTCTTAGCACTGTGAATTCAGTTGATTATGAGAACCTAATTTGAGACTAAGCTATATTGAGAGTTTTTGTGATATAAGTGAGTTCTTGGTTGCCCACAGTAATACGAACAGTTGATATGGCCTGCAGCTGTTTTCTTCTTTGTGTAAATCCAAGCAAGGAAATATTAGGTAAGAATTCAGCATTGCTACATGTCTCTTCCTTGCTAGCAATGTCAATTTTCAGCCAAATGCAGTACAGCTGGGCTGTGCTGAATAATAAAATGCAGGTAATCCAGTGAATCCACTGAAGTACTAATATTTACAGAACATAAGGCTCTCCCAGACACACTGTATCAGCTTGACTAAATATAGAAGACTATTAAAGCTTGACAATATAACAGGGTAAGTCATTTGCTATCAGTTACATTTTAACAAGAGTGTTTCCTAATGCCAATTGGCTGACACTGATGCTTTGCAGCCTTTATAACATTTATTCAGTATATTTAGTCACAGTCTTAATACTTGCTTGAATGAATATCAAAATTGCTATTAATGCTGCCCTGATTGTTTTTTTAAAGCAAACAAGAGTACTACTGTTTTAAATATTTTTACTGTAAATTCAATTTTCCAAAGCAGCACATTCTTACAGTAATGTTGACCATGTGGATGTTTCTGAATGGACTCATCAGGATTGTTTTACTCATTTCAGTGGTTGCAGGTCAGAGGTTTTTGGGTGAAGAGACCCAAAGTCTCTTGGTGAGGTATCCTCTCCTTCAAGTCATTAGCTCTGTCTTCCACAGAAGCTTCTTCCATCCTTTTCTCTTTGGTTCACTTTTGGTTGTATTAATTAGTAGCTTACATCTGTCTTCATAGTTGCTTAGTTGCACTGGGATCTCTTCCCTCCTCCGTTCTGCCAACCTATACAGAAGTGAGTAGCCCCTTAGTGCACAACTTGTTTCCTCCCAGCCTTCTTTTGTGCAGCTTGGATGTAGAAAGATCAGATGAGGGGCTGTGAGTCCTTCCCAAGGCAACAGACATGATAATAAAACCCTGTATATTCTTGCATCTTGTGCTCAAATCTCGTACTTCCATACTATGTGTTTTCATGTGGTTCTCTGCTGGCCACCCACAAAATTTTATTGAATAATAAGACCAAGCAAAGAAGTGGAACTAGAAGCTTCAGGCTGAAGGTGGAGTTAGTATCTGCATCAATTAAAGGATCACTTTTCTTTGTCTGAGGTATTTGCACCTCCCATAAGCAGAGAAGGACATACCTCCCTCTTTAGCTGTTTAGGTAGCTTTGCAATTGAGGAACTGCAGGCAGTCATGAAGCAGCTGCTCATAAAAGTGCATGGAATGAATTCAGCCTGTGCCTGGAGCTGTCTGCCTGCTGTCCCACCACTGCCCAGGAGCACCCTCACTTAAATTATGAAATCCTCTAGTGTCACCACATTGTTTTGGGGACCACCCAGGTGTGGGTGCCTTGGATGCAGCAAATGATATTTCTGGCCAAACCAGAGGGGAGGGCCAAACAGAGCAGGTCCAAACAATTTGGAGTTAGTGAGGATGATTTTGGGGAAAGAGAATCTTTTAAAAATACAGTTCTACAGAACTTATAAAATAAAAAAAAAAAAAAAAAAAAAAGAAGGAGTAAATCTGATTACGTGTTACTCACCTGCAAGCCCTGCAGAGGCAATGAGTTTATACTTAAATTTACAGCTTCCAAGAATAATGAGGAGCAGAACTACATGACTGTGCCCTGGAGAAAGAAAAGAAAGAAAACCAAAGATAATGTACTACCTACTAGATAGCCTAAATAATGGTATGAGACCATGCACTATTAGTCCTACCATCTGCAACAGTTTATTATTTACTCTCGGTAGAGTCACAGTTACATTTTCTCATTAACTAAAATGGGATGGATAAAAGGACAGATCCTTCCTTTGGATACGGTGGTGTTTGGGTTTTCTTCATTGACCAGAAAACATCACAGTGTGTCAAGGAATAAATGAAGTGAAAGTAAATCTCCACTGAATTTCCTTAGCTGGAGAAGTTTTCAATAGCAACATGGGAGCACAATGTCAGACTGCAAAAATAAGAAAATAAATAAAAATAAAGCTGCTATTCTAGCTCAGCAGTCTTATTTTTAAAACAAAGAGAAAACTCTTTAGATTTTAAATATTTTATTGACTTCTTTGCTTCTGCAATTTTTCTGATATAAAAATATGAATAGAAAAATATTATGTCAATAACTGGGACAACTTTCTAGTGTTGCAAAAGATTACTGGCAGAATATCATGATGCCAGACCAACATGTTACATTATTTCTAAGATTATGCTTGTTACTTGCCTTTAGTACCTTTATTCAAAGAATCTTTAATGCACTCTAATTGTTTTATTACTAATAGAACTTGTAACAACAATGATAAAATATTTATTTGAATTGCAGTAATTACTGTAAGTCATTGTGTCTAATTAAAGTCCAAAGACTTTTAACATCAATGAGAATCTTTTCACCAACTTCAAAGATCTGGGCCCTGCCCTATGAGAATTTTCAGCCATATTCTTAATGCTGTTGGTTATGCTATAGTTCACTCTGATAATCATCATAATTTATAGAATCATCACACTTGCCTATAATTAAACTTTATTTTCAGAAGTGTGATGATAATTGGATTTCTCAGTTAAGACAACTGGTGATATCAGTGCAAGAATAACAGCACAGAGTGAGGATCCTTGGAGTCAGCACAGAATTTAGGAAGCAGCTCTAGGGTTTAATGGAAGTAGTGATATTTTAAGGATGGTATATGACCAAGACTTGCTTCCCCAAATTACAGGTTAAGGACAACAGCTAAGCATATTGGGAAAATACATTTCAGTCACTTGGGAAAGGAATTCAGGATTTGGGTGTTGTATTGTGCTTTTTCTGGTCCTGTTTCTTCCTTGCAAACCATCCAGATGGCTTGTGTGAGTGGACTGTGGTCAGAATTGTGGCCTTGATAGTGATTGCTGCTGTTTTTCTGAGGAAACAGTGGTACCAAATCTTTCTTTTCTCCTGGAACTATCAATATTAGTGGACAGTAAACTGCATTTGCCCAGAACTGCATGAAACATTTTTCTTATCAGAGAGAGAAAAGCAGGGAAGAACTCAAAATATGTGAGTCAGAATTTTTCCTCCTTGGGTTCACTGGGGTGAGACAGCTTTGTGCCACTCAAAGACTAAAAATTAATTGTAAAGGCATTGCTGGAGGGGACGTACTCTTTGCTTATCAGTCAACTGGAAAAAGAGTAGAATGACTGAATGAACTTATTTTATATTGATTAAGGGAAGCATATTGAAATTAATGCTGTAAAAACTGCTTAACAAATAATATTTTAAGTAGATATTTCATTACTGAGGCACCTTTTCTCTTCTGTACAGATAAAAAATCAGTGTGTCCTGTACCAGTTCTATCACTGACACAACAAGCACCTTGGGCTGTATTATATTTGATGTTGCCACATCAACCAAAGTAGAGTTGAACATTTGACCTGTTTCTTCTTTTGTAATAATAAAGGAGACTCTTTCCCCTGCTCCTTTGATATATGTATGGATACAAAACACTAATAAAATGAGACTTATGTTGATGAATACTGTACTTTTAGGGGTAGTCTGCCATGTAACTGATGTCTTGCGCTTCTGAGCTCTTAGGTTCTCTATGCTGCTAGTGTACCGAAGGCACTACTTGGTCTAGTGAGCAGACTGCATCTTTATTTTTCTTTTCATTTCCTCAGTGACAATATTTTTTCATGGGCTCACATAGAAATCTTCATTAGCATTAGTTTCCAAAGATTCTCTGCTCTTTGCTCTAAGCTGTGTTTGCTCATGCTCAGTTCGAGGTCCCTGGTGCAGTCCCCTGTGTGCTGGCCAAGAGAGCAGCTGTCATACAACATGAGGCAACAACAATATGTCTTGAAATGTTCCTGCCCTGCAAACAGAGAGAGAATATTTAAAATCTCATGAGGGAGAGCTTGTCCTGATAAGCTCTCCTCTTTTAAGGAGATGTGATAGTTGAGTGAGCCATGGGAATGGATGGGCAGCTTTCTGCAGGAAGTCTTGGAACAGAAGGCATCTGTGTCCAGCAGTGAATTTGAGTTTACACTGGTACTCACATTAGACCTGGGTTGCTCAGAAGAATGGAACCAGGCCCTTAAGAAGTACTAAGATCTTGTAGGAGAAAATCCCAGGAATGAGCTGTCATGGAGATGGGTATCTTTGGAACTCCAGCCCCTAGTAATGGCAGGTATGCTGCTGTTGAGTGCCCAAAGCATTTCCTTCTAGCCAGTATTCCCACAGGACCACTGCTTCTCTGGGAACAATCCCCCAGGAAGATCAGCTTTCCCAAGCTGTGGCCTGGTTCTGATGATTAGATCAGTGTGGGCTGAGTTCCAGATACTTGTATTTGAAACATGTTTTACACTAAAACTGGGATGACTTAGTGGCTTCTGGATGCCTCTCTGTGACATGGAAGTGGAAGCAGCTAATGTGTGTGAATTTGGTGAGAGCAGAAGCTGGCTGTGCATAACAGCATCCAGGTGTAGATCTGCATGTTTGCAGTCCCCTGGCTTCCTCAGGCTTTTTTTCCTCAATATTGTTAATTCAAGGCGACAAATAATGATGAGTACATATTCATCACTGATCTACCTTTCCTGTCAGTAGAGTAAAAGGCAGGTAAGAAGTTGTATGCAATGGGATTCTCTGTGACATGGGATATTTCCCCCACTATCAGTTCTTCTGTAATTAATAAAGAATGTTAAAAATGGAAAGATTTATGGATAGGTGCTGTGCTTCCTGATTAGCTTAGTATTATCTTTTCATTGTGAGGAAAGATTAAATTTGTTACAGGTTTGCTGGTCTCATCAGCCCCCAACATGAGTAAACAGCTGAATTCAGAGGACCCTTCTCTTGTGACTGCCTTTTCTTTAAAAACACACCAAGGGCAACTTGCAAAATATTGTGGGGAAGTTGACTGAAACTGTTTAGTGTCCAGAATTTATGACAGTTTTGTGTGTGTAAACACAATAGGCATTTTATAAATTGGATTGTTTGCAGAATAATACAAGACACAAATGATATTGTTGCTACCAGCTACAGTATATAGAATAAATAACCATTGATGAATTTAATAGCCATTGATGAATTTATAACAGAGGCCTGCCACACTCTGTCTTTTATGTGCTGTGAGTGAGGTACATCACTTCTGTAAGTTCATTTATTCCAACAGCTTACTTTTGTAAACATTATTGCATACAGTGGCTATGAAAAGGGAGTTACCTGCATTTTGCAGTACCGAAGGCTGTAATGACAATTTTCCAGAAGCTTTGAGATCTGCATGTGATTTGCATAAAATATAGCATGTTTACATGGTTTTTCATCTCAGATAAATGTATGCTAATAAGGTGTGTATTAACTGGATGGATGTATACTAATATTTGCTTCATCAATAATCATTTTGTGACTTGTGTTTTCTATCCATTGTGCCAGCATTTGTAACCATCATGTAATATTTAATTCAGAATTATTTTGGGGAGGGGAGGGAGGTGGTGGTGCTATGCTTGGGGTTCTTTTTTACCTCAGGTATTTTTAAAAAGTAGTAAATACTTATTTGACTGATGAATAAAACATTTGATCTGCAGGATTCCACTCTGCATGAGGAGCACATTAGTAAAAAGATGATGAGGATGTAGCTGACACCAGTATCTCTGAAAGAATTTCTTTCCTGTAGTACAAACCAGAAATGGCATTATCTGGCCTTTCTAAAGGGCACTTTAGCACTATCCCTGTGTTTCAAATCCTGTCTGTACAGTAGATCAGCAAACAGTAATCAGCAGATGTGGATTCCAGGGAATGGGCAAAGTGTCTAATGACTAAATGCACTGATTAGTGAAGGTAGGATCAAGACAGAACCATAATCCCCAGAACAACCAAGATAACTTTTTTCTTTCCAAAGCTAGTTAATACCTTGCCCTTTTGATTATCCTAGCATCAGAAGGAAGTGCCATCTTCTACCTGGTTCTCATTACTCTATCAGTCATGTTAATTTAAATACTTGTAAACATATAAAACAGTCTTCTGAGCAAGAAGGCTTTATTTTGTTTATACACATTTTTGCATCCCTGGGTTTTTATGGCCAGTTGTGAAGCGTGCAGCTCTCTCCAGCTACACAGTGTGCAGGGCTGGCGTGTACTCAGGATGTCCAGCTCTGCCCCAGGGACACTGCAGGGTCCCCAAAGACACCAGCCTGCAAGAGGATACCCACTGCTGGTTGCCGTGACCTCCAGGGTCTTGGAGAGCTCAGTGGCTTCACCTGGGAAAAAGTTGCTTCTTTCCCCCATCCAAAAGTTTCACTCTCTGAAGAGAGTAGGAAGAAGCTAACTGGTATCTACCTTGTTTTTTTCTAATCCCGACCAGAGCAGCCTTGTGATAAAAAGAAATGGAAGAAAAAGAGGAGGAGAGAAGCAGCAGGGGTAAGCTGTGCAAAAAGGAAGTTAAAACAGTGAGAGAACTCCTAAGGAACAAGTGAGATAAATTTATATGCTTGTTAAGTTCCTGCAGTTTCAGATATTTTTTTGTCCGAGATTCATTTTAACTCTGAGTTTTGATTTTTGATTTTTTTTTCCCCATTCCCCTCCAACTGTATGGATTTTGTCCTTCCAGTTCTTTTGGGGATGATGGTGGTTGTAATTAATACTGCAAATTGTTGACATTTGCTATGAAAAGTAATGTTGATTTCAACAGGGATTTTAAAGCCCCGTTTCATTCCACTTACCATTTAACTTTGAAAAACCCATTTGGCATTGATAATACAAGCAGAGCATTTTTGCAAGAGTGAGAATACTGAGGTTTTTTGGCATTACTGGTTATGAGGAATGATCCTTTCCAAATTTAATGTTTGTCAAAATGAATTGTTGCTGAAAAGTTTGCTCATAACTCTGCTAGTCAAATCTTAAGCAGGTATTTTTCATGGTTTGAGTTACTTTTGAAGATTATCTTTTGTTTGTTCTGATGTAAAAGTGCAACTAGAGGGGAAAATGAAGTGGATGGAATGAAATAGTAAGGAACTTGTGTTTCCTCTTGCTTTATTGGTGTTTTCCTTCATTTTCATTCGTGAAATTCAAACCCTCTCAGTAAGTAACAGCACCTAACAGTCTGCTGCTTTTATTAATAGTCTTTGGAGGATAACAAAAGGAATGGGTGTAACAAGCTGAAATACTGCTCTCTTGGACAGACAATATGGAAAAGCAGTAGCTCAGCCTTTACTGTCTCTAGATGAACACATTTTTTTCTTTTCCACTCAGGTTTTGGTTGCTCCTAAGGATGATTGAATTTTAGTATTTTCTAAATAGCAACTCTTTTAGTTTAATAGCAACTCTTAGAAACAGAAAAAATGTTTAGAGAGAGAATGAAATCTCAACGGCATCAGTTACACAAATTTTTCCTTATGGTCATTGTTGTGTTGGTTTTTGTTTTTTGGTTTGGTTTTTTTTTTTTCCATCCTACCTCCACTTTAATCCATGTGTCAGTGAATCACACAGTTACTTCCAGGGCTGCTTCTGTGAGTCATGATTAGAGGTCCCTGAAATCATGAGAAAGGAGGAGATGAGGAAGAAAGTAAAGTTCTGCTGGGATTTACACTACTGGAGTGTAAAGGGGGGCTTTTGTTTATTTATTTCAGAGGTCTGAATTGTGCCAAGCTACTTCTGCTACATTCCCACCTGGTAACTGAAGCCTGAGCTAACCTTCCCATTAGTCAGGGAAAAAAGTGACAATGCATTCTGAGCCATTGATGTATTTGCGTTTGTAATGTGACATTCCCTCTTGTAAAGTTACCAGAGTGTCTGGGATCTCAGTACTGTGCTTGTCACAGCTCCTCAGTGAAGGGGAAGGGTAAGATGGGAAGTTGGCCTGCTCTGCAATAGCTATTGGCCCTCAGGCATCCCTTGAAGATGCAGTCACAGTGCTGTGTTGGTCCACATAGACCTGAGGAGCTGCCAAAATTACAAAAAAGATGATTTTGCTCCATTGCAGCCTTACACCAGCACAGCAGATAACACACAAAGTGCTCATGTTTATCTAAGTGGAAAATGGTGATAAATGGCAAGGAAGTGCAATTATTTAGTTTTTTACCAAGATTTTCTTTCTTGGTTGTGTGGAACAGCCAAACTTTCCAGACATGGGACATGTTCATAAGTGTCTGTAATGCTTTTTTTCTCCCTGCGTTTTTCCCATAGGCTTGTTCACAGCAACACCCACTGGAGGTAATGAGCAGTGACAGTATCACTGCAACTTTCCCCTGGGGAGCTGCACAGCATTGGCTCCTGCAAGCTGACGCTGGGAGCAGTGGTTTTATATAAAGGGTGGGATGCCTCTAGTCTCCAGCAGCATGTTTTCTGTCAACCAGGAGAAAATGCTTAAATAAAAAAGTCTAATAAACCTGGTCAAAGCGAAGCTGGGTTTTGGTTTACTCAGCTGCTGCAATGGGTTATGAGAATGACACAAAGTTTAATGCAATGTCGTTTATTTTATTCCCAAAGTAGGTTCGTCATAATCTGAGCAAGAAGTGGAGCTGTCATGGTAATGCGAGTGTTTTCAGCAGAAGAAGCACGAGATTCTGGTTTTAACAGAAATTCAACCCTAGGCATGTGAAAATGTGGTACTAAAGAGTATAAACATAAGAAGCTCCTGGTAAAGACATGGAAATGGCCTTAGCATGGCCTTCTGGTAGGAAGGGAGATCAAGTTGGATGTGCTGGACCTGAGAGTATTGTTGCTGTGAGAGCTGGGCTATAATTTAGTGAGCTGACAGGAGGAGTGAAGTATCTCCTCAATATCTGTGTTTGGCAGAGAAGATGAATGCATACATCGGGAAACAATGTTTAAGTGTTTTATTTCCTTATTTCAGCCTGTCAAACTGTCAGCGTAGTTAATGGCCACCAGGAGAGAGTGAGGGGAAGGGAGGGAGGGGAGGAGGAGGATAAATGGAAGGAAACAAAGGTGCTGTGGAGTCTGGAAGAAAGGAAAACTGGGAGAGATTAGCAAGACACTGAGGCATAATGGTCCCCTGGACACAAACATCCAAACTCCCTACATTGGCTCAAAAGTCTGCTTTGCTGCAGACTTCCAAGGAAATGTGTAGAGATAATGAATGTCCTGACACGTTCACAAGATAACTTTATTTTACTGTATTAATTTTGCTGTGCTAGTACCGAAAGATACTTCAGCAGGGCTTCATGTCACATTTAAGTTGTGTACTTTGCTGAAGCAGCATCCAAACTGAACAAGATGGAATTGGCTTGCCCAGATTTTGGGATCTTGGGATTCAGGTGTTTGTGTTGTTCTACAAACTGTCTGTACCTGGACTTGCTCCTTTAAACAAACAAGGCTTGAATTGTTTCTGTGTTAACTATACAGGGAAATGTAAGGGTTTGAGACTTAAATTCTTCTTTCTGACACACCCACGCACCTTCCACAAAGTCAGTACAAATGGAATGTATTTCATAAAAGAAGTATTTTTAAGGCCAAGCCAATATTATGTATTATTTTCATTGCATGGAAACAGAACAAGAGTAAAAATAATTTTTTGGGGGGGTTTGTCTTTTTTTTTTTTTTTTTTTTTTTTTTTTTTTAATGCATGTTTGGCTCAGTAACCACAGAGGAGGATAATACAGAATACTCCTGTACTTTAGGCAAAAATGACACTTTGTTTTCACTGCCTTGCTACTCATGGGGGCTGGCAGCAAGAGGATTTAAGTGTTCTGCCATGGGAGGTGGAGTTGGCTTTCATGCACAGGGATGAAATGCCTTCTGAGCTGCCTTTGGGAGGTGAAGAGCCCAGGCAGGATCTGTCCCAAACTGGATAAATGACGAAGCTGAAGCTTTTTGGGCTCTTTGGGGAGTGTGTGGCTCAGTTGGGGCTTAACCTGAGCAGTAAAAATCTTCCCCTTATGCATCAAGGCAGAGAACAGAGCCCATATGGAGACAGGAATTAAACCTTAGGATGAGTTTTGAGTTAATGGAAATCTTTGGGCATTGCTTGTTCATGTCAGTAGAGTTGTGAGGTCGCAACTCTGCATGAGAAGCCACTCTCGTGTCATGCAGTGTCATAAGGTATGAATTTGAACTGGGCAGGGCAAAAATTAGTTTTCCTTTGACAGGTCATTGTTGTAACAGTGTGTATGTTCTATCAAAACGCACATTTCTAATTAATTATTTTACGAGATTCAAGTAGCTTTCAGTTGATTTTTGCCTAATGCTTCTTAAAAAATTTATCTAGGTCAAACAAATTATTAAAATAAGGAGAGAATGGTACAACAATATTCAGCATGATTTAGAGGTTTTTTATGTTAGTAGTCCCAAGTTGTCAGTTTTTCTGTAGTCATTTCAATGGAGGAGAATTTTAAAGGAGCATTTTTTTAAAGATAATATAGGAGGCTTTTGAAGTCTTACAGCATGTTTTTGGTTATGAGGAGGGCTATGAAGAATACTCAGTGTTCATTTCTGAAAACAGTTATTAGGTGTTGGAGGGTGGTGCTGCCTTGAGAGACGAGCCAGCCTGGCTGTGCAGAATTGAAAAGAATAAAAGTAAAATGGCATTAGGTTGGGAGGAAATGAGGGAAGCAAGGAATGAGAAGGATGACTTTTGCTGTGGCAAGAGTAGGACAAGATTGCTTTTATGAACTCTGAGGTAGTTGTGTGCTTACATCATATGTTTTATGGCTTTATGGTGGGACTCAGGCTGAAATCTTCATGGTGTTGGAAGTGGTCTGGTTTAGCACCCTTGGAAAGAGGTGTTACTTATTTGTCCCTGTCATCATATGGTCAGCTGAAAGAATAAAGTCTGAACCCAACCCTCAAACTCCAGAAACATGATGTCAGTAGAATACAGTAACGCTTTTTTAATGCACATTTAATCAAACCCATGGACCCTGCCTGGTGCACGTACAATCATGTGCCCAGGCTCTGTGGTCTCAGGAGATGCAGCAGGGAACAGTGTGTGCTCAAACCCTGACTTTGGGATTTCCAGTGACTCAGGGCAGGCGGAGCTGCTGATTGAAGGGTATGTGAGCTGAATGGGGAGAACTGAGCTGCCAGTGAGCTTTTCCTTCTTCCTTTATTCATGGTTCATTGGAAAAGAACATGCTGAATCTCAAACCTGTAGCAGCATTACTAATGTCTGGATACACACACAGACAGTGCTGCATCTCTGTATTTACATTTTCCATGTGATTGTGTTGCACACGTGAGTTACCTTGCTTTGCTAAGCTGTTGTAGGAACTCAGTATTAAACCCCGAATTAAACCCCTGTTTCAGCCCTGAATCTTGAGGCTCTTTTTGCTGAAGTGGCCAAGTGAGCCAAATGTGCAGGCTTGCATGGTTGGACGGACTGAAGAAATGAAGCAGAACTCTAAAAAGAAGTGACTTTGTTACTCAGCCAGTTTTTCAAAAGGAAAGAGAGTTTATGTGAATCCCTGGAAACGGCTTCACATTGCTCTCATTCAGGAATCTACATAGGAGACACTTTTTGCCAATAAAAGCATTAATTCATGGGTAATGTGGAGTCCTGGCCATTCCCATGTGAAAGCTCTGCCAGATTGGGTCAGATGACTCCACCTTCTGAAACTATGTATGTTTATGACATGCACTGCTTTAAGCCATAAATAAATCTGTGGCATTGTGCCTGTAATAATCTTTCTGCGGGGCTGTGCAGCCTACTACCCATTAGCTGATGTATTTATCATGCTTACTGTTCTTTTCCATTATGGCTGTAGTACGAGTGTGATGGTATCTGGTAAAGTAATTTAAAAAGTATTGTTTAAAGTACAAAAATAGAAATCATGTGAAGTACCCTTGAAGGTAATGGAGCTCCATGTGGGCACAGAACTAATTATTGTGTATCATTTTGTTGCTCATACAGCTGAAGTTCATCCATAACACAGTGTGTGTGTGTGAGTACAAATACACACAAATACATTTATTTGAGATATACTGAAACTCTCATGCTTGTGTACACTTGACTGTTCTAAAGACAAAGTTCATACAAACACATAAGATTATAAGATTCCACGTGTGGAGATGTTCATGGGGAGATAGCATTTTAATGTGTAGAAGGAGGTGATGATGTAGTGAAAGACTTTGTTACACCATAAAGATGTAATCTGTATATCTACACAGTGTTAGACATCCGGAGCTAAGGAAATATAACCGTGCAAGGCTAATGTTCCTTTGTTCTTAATTATTTGCCTTTTTTAGGAGTAAAGGAAAAAATCTGCAATAAAAACATTTTGGAATTAATTTAGCTCTAATCTTATATTGTTTACCAGTTTTATATATGGATACTTTAAAAAGAGGGGGTTCATAGTTAAATGTGACTGTCATCACAAACCCCAAATTTGTTACAAACTCTGGCTGTTTGCATATTTTCTTCTGGCATTTTTGCTGGTTCCTAGCATTTAAAAAAAGTCCTAACAACTGGCTCTTTCTTGAAATTCAAAACTATCTCGAACCCTTATGATTTTAGAAAACCCATCAATTCTGTATCTAAGTATATGGAGTGTCCATGAAGAGTGTGGCATTTTGGCATCTGCCTTCTTTCAGCAGTGGAATACTATAAACTCCAAAGCAAAGAAAGGTTTCAGAGCTATCGTGGGACTCCTCTGAAGAAGGAGCAGTAAGGGAATTCAGAGGGCTTTGCTGCAGAAATATGCTGTCAGCTATCTCCACCCTGGCAGCTCTTGGCAAATGTTGTGATGCTGTGCCCACATCCTAAAGCTGCTAATATAGAAGGTTTACAAGTTTGCCAAGTAAATAACTTTGTTTTTTTGTAGATGTTATTTATATTATTTGATTTAAGAAAAAGGCACTGTTGATGGAAACCTTTTAGAATTTCAGATCGATACATCTTTGGGTAATTTTGTGCACTAGGAAACTACTAAGCTATCAGAAAAAAAAAAGTCAGTGGTCCTTCCAGGTCCCTTTCTCCTGAAATACCAAGTAAGAAAACAATATACAGATTAGAGCTCACTTTCCATGCTGGAATTTATTTCATTATTCTCCTTCCTGAAAGGCAGTCTTCATATTCCTTATTAATTTTGTCAACTGCTGTAGTTGCTGGGGTGTGTGTTATCTCCTGGCCCTGCCATTATGAAATATATTTCTACTTGGCCTAAAAATTGCATGTCCCAGGTTCTCTGGAAATCTCCAGTGCAAGGAGTGTACACCAGGACACAGCCCTTAATGGGGATGTCTCCTTCTCTCACTTGAATTTCTGAAACAAGGAGCTCAGCAGCAGCTTCCAGAGCTCTTTCAGTTTAGCAGAAGTCCAGGAGAGCAGGTCCTGTGCTTCTCGTGGCACTTCTGCTGTACTGTCACTGTGTTATTTATTTGCCACTTGATAAGGGTGATACTGATCTTGAAATTTGCTGGAAATTTAAAGCCTGATCCATACTCTTCCCAAGTCAGTGGGAGACTCCCATCTATCAGTTCGGTTTTTTAGTTTAAGGCATTTGGCAACATAGCAATTAAAAATTGCAAGGATTTGCACTAGAGCTTTCCATCTGCACAGCCAGAGCTTTGGTTCCCTGGTATTTGAGTCGTGTGAGATCCTTAGATGAATCTAAGTATGAAGCATGAAAAATTACTCCTGTTTGCACAGCGTTGGGACAATAAGATAAATGCAAATGAAATCTCCTTGGCCCCGTTTTTGAGCAGTCTAAATTAGAATCATAGAATCATTGAATAGTTTGGGTTGGAAGGGACCTTAGAGATCATCTTGTTTCAACCCCCGTGCCATGGGCAGGGACACCTTTCACCAGACCAGGTTGCTCAGAGCCCCATCCAACCTGGCACTGAATGTTTTCAGGGATGGGGCAGCCACAGCCTCTCTGGTCAGTCTGCTCCAGAACTTTACCACCATCTGATCAAGAATTTCTTCCTAACTTTTTATCTAAACTTGCCCTCTTTCAGGCATTAGGCAAATTAAACATAACACAGCAAGAATTTGTTGTGGTATTTTGGGGTTTTATTTGCTGTTTTCATTTTTAAGTGTGGGTGAGGAATGCATTTGTGTCTTATTCTTCTAGAAATGCAGCAATAGGATGCTTCTCAGTTGCCACTTTGTTCTTAATTTTATGGCATTCTGCTCATTTCTGAGATAGAAAAAATGCCAAAGATCTCTCCATTAGCTCTGTATCTGGTGCTCAGGTTTGTTGGAATGACTGAGCACTGATTGGATCTGTGCTCCAGAGGCACGGTGACCCAGCCACTGATATTTGTCCAGTAAAAATCCATGAGTAGCACAGGAGTTCTCACTCACTAGCTTTGGATTTGGCCTTAAATACAACATTTAAATAAAAAAGGAAAAAAAAAAAAAAAAAAAAAAAAAAAAAAAAGCTGCCGGGAGGATCTTCCTTTTTGATCATTAAGACAGCAGCAACAAATTATCCCTGTTTTGTGTAGGTTTTGAGATTGCTTTGGTGTCAGGAGTTTTGCCACCTGTTCCCAGCAGGACGAGGTGGGGATATGAAGAAAACTGGTAATCTTTGAGAAATAAAATATACATGTGCACTTACAAAGTGAACTTTGATAATCTTTGTAGTGAATGAGGCAAACCATCTCAGCATTACAAATCACTCAGAGGATGAGCTGCTTTAGTGCAGCCCAGACAGCTGGGGACTATTTGTTTTCATTTATTTAAAGGAACCTCAGCAGGCAGTTTCAAACAGAAATCTTGCATTTTCTTGTTTTATTAAAAACAAAACAAACAAACCCCCAAAACCAAAGCAAACAAACAAAACCCCTACCATGGTATAAGGTCTGTATATTATCTCATCTCATTTTCATATTCTGCTTTTCCTACCTACAGCTTTCAAATGAGATAGTAAAATCCATTCTAAACCAGAAGTGATGTTGCTTGGAAGAACTCAGAGTAGAAGTCATGAGAAGCCATATGGGTTATATTCCACGCACCTCTGCATCCTGGAGGACCTGACCTGTTAGGTGGAGTAGGGGCAGAACCAAATATTTATAATCATTAATAAATTAAAAGGTGCCCTAAGCAAAATGAAATGCAAGGAAAAACACCTTTCCAGGCTGGAGCTGGGTTGGCTTCTCAGCAGGCAGGTCTACTTTCCCAAAGGCATTTTCCCATCCTTCCTTCCCCCAGCAGGTGTTCAGACACCCTTTCTCCAGGAAGAGAAGGGACAAGAAGAAGCAGGGAATTAACCCTTTGCTTAGAAGAGACTAGGCTCCTTCTCATACTTGGCAAATAACAATCAGAAGATACTACCTAAAAAAACCCCACCAAAAATCCTGTATTGCCGTAGTTAAAGGAATCAGAGGTAACAGATAAGAGCATCCTGCTAGTGAAAATAAGATGAGCACTGTTAAAATGGTGGCAGTGGGGTCTTGGGTCCTGGTAGCAATGAAGGGGTTAAATAATTTCTGGCAGCCCATTGATCATGTAAAAGCATAAAGCAGTTCCAGTAGAAAGAGATGTGTAGAGGTAGAAAATATCGAACCAAGTGCATGCTCTCTGTGGATAATAAAAATTACCCACTTTCTCACAGATGTCAAATCTGGCAGTTTTCCACTAAAAATTTGGACTGCATATCAACTATCCAAATTATTTTAGTGTCTGTTGAAGAGTGTGTTTGGCAGGGTTTCCAGTAGGAAAATAGGAAGTCGATTTGAAAACATTAATACTATTTGAATACAACTGCTTAAACTGATTGTTCCTTAGATGAACTCCAGTGGAAACATGCTCTTCCATGCAAGTCCCCAAAAAGTCTCCAGGTGGAGAAACTGAGGATGTGAAATAAGTGCTTAAGAGAGCAGGGAGATGTTTATTTCCAGGGGTTTTTACCTTCCTCTTCCTCCTGTTTTACTCAATTATATAGATCCTGGTTAAATAAGTGGGGATATAATAACTGGGTAAGTGTTTGAGAGGAAGGAGAGCTAAGAAGGAGGAGTATGGCCAACGAAGAGAGAAAATATGCAAATAACCTGTGTAGCTTTTAGGGTTCTGAGTGAACTTCAGTGATGTGGGAGAGGGAAGGGATGTCATTGAAGCCTTGGTTACGATGTGTATGCAAAAATGGCAAGTGCCATCAAAGCAGCAACTGAGGGATTGGATTAGGTGCCCCAAAAATGGGAAAAAATGGACAGGAGAGAAAGCAGTCAGAGCTATGTTGTTATTTAAAATAGTGCATGTTTCATGCATAAACTAGAATAAGACAGGATTTTGGGGGTTAGAACTTGACCTTGTAAGAGGATGGACAAGCACTCATGTTTGACATAGGGTTTTCTTCATCTTTCTCTGAAGCAGAGATGGCATAATAGATCAGAGTGGCAATACTGCTGTTAGGCTACAGCTGAGAAACAGGAGAATGAATCCAAGTGAGGAAAGCATCAGAACAATAAACTGAGGATTTCCTGATTGTGAGTTTGGCTAAAAATGAGCTTATTAACTATAGATCATGGATATCATAAAATACTTGAAAACCAAGTAACAGAGCACTGATGAACTTCTGAAAGGAAGTGATGGAACTCATGTTCTGGCAGGTACTTCCACTGGCTTTGACAGGCTATTTTGATGCCAGCAGAAGTAAGTTAGTATTTCTAACTGAGGATTTAATCAGAGTGATCTTTTACTGAGTTTTTCACAGAACAAAAAGTAATAGGAAACAAATACACTCTGGTGTCCTGGTGCTCTAGACACTGTCTGTCATCTCTTGAAAATGTCTTGTCCTGGCTTGGGCCAGGAGAAGTGCTGAAATAGAGCTGTTGTACTAATATGACTTTTTAAAAAGAGTTGGATCAGTTTCAAGCTAGTGCAGTGTTAATGGAGCTGCAGGCAGAGTAGCACAGTTATTTCTTTTCTTAAGTCCTGTAACTCTTTTGTGCCCTTAAGAGACTTAAAAGTGCATCAGTAGAAAAGCTCAGTCCTGCCTCCCTATTTACTGCTGTTCCTACACTGCCAGGGAGATTGGCTTGTTGCTATAGTAGGAACTGTGCATGTGAGAGAGGGAGTTGCTGCTCCAGAGAGCTCATGCTCTGCAGAGGTCAGAGTCAAGTCTCTGATCTGTCAGTGCACTGATATGCTTCTTAAAACAGCTCTCATAAAATTTCCAGGCTTTACCACGTCTTATCTTTTGTTCTGGTGCTTGGAGAATTATTGTCCATCCTTATCTGAAGGGTAACAGTGGAAATTGGGTGCTTTTCTGATTTGGTGAAATTCTGGATAGAGTGAAATTGTTAGAAATTTATTACTTGGGTTTTGGGGAGGAAGCCAGAATTTTATCTTTCAGAGAACTTTCAGGTCTCTTCCAGTGGGTGATCTCTGTGGTGTTCCCATTTGCCTCAAGCTGAGTCAGTTTCCCAGAGGTTTTGTCCAACTGTTGTTTCCTGGGCAGCACTGCACACTGTGGGAGAGCAGGTCCGGCATTTACTCTGGGAGGAAGAACACAGCAGGGTCCTTGCCCTGGAGTGGGGCAGAGGGTAAGTCATGGAGAATAGTAAACACACTTGAACTGTTAGTCTGGAGCAGTCAAGAGGAGAAAGAAAGAAGGAAAGAAAGAAGGAAAGAGAGGAGTCTTTGAAATACTTGGTCTTGTTTGTATGAAGGGAAAAGTGTTCCTGTCAGGTCAGGATTAGTTCATATCTTTTATTGGTACTTCAGCACTTGTAGGTGTAGAAGAAAGGATTACAGACAACCTCTCCCCTGATAGTTCACAGCTGTACTAATGACCAAAGAAGGGGAACAGCCTTGCCCTTCATGGGTTGCAGCTGTGACTAATAAAGATAAGTGTGATACAAGGGGTGGGTTGGCTGGTCAGAGGAGGATTTTGAAGAAAGGAGATATTGAAGGAGGACTTGGAGGAAGAGGACCTTGAGGAGGTAGAGGAGCCATGAGGAAGAAGGAATGGTCCAGAGAAAAACCAAACTAGGAAGCTATTTGCTGCTGTAGAAGATCTGCTGTGAGGTCAGTCTGGGTCTGATGGGGTTGGAGCCTGCAGTCATAGTTGAGCTTGGTAAAGGCCTGTGGTCAGTGTTAAGGAAACACTTGCAGTCATATTCTAGCAGGAAATAACCAGCAGTCAGGGTCTGCAGTGGGACCCCACAGTAGGAGCTTGCTGTAGTTAGAGTCAGGATAGTTAAACTGTAAGGAAGAATAAGCTGGGACCCTTTTCACATTGTTAAATGAGAGTCTGTGTCTTGGCTCCTTTCTACCTTTAACAAGAGGACTGCTGCAACAACCATTGAGTCAGGAAATGTCTTCCCAGATATTTAAATAGCCTACTGGAAGTGCTTCATTGATCTGTAGAGTATATGAGAGATTTACTTGTATATTTGTGTTAGAGCCTTGTCTGTCTTCAGTCATTGTATTGGCACAGGATGATTGTAAGATCACTACGTGCCCAATTCTGGCAAGTGTTCACTTTTTACTGTGTTGCCTCTGTAGGGAATGCTACCAGCTGAAATGCTCAGTGCCATCTGAGGAGCTTTTCCTCTTCTTTTCAGATCTTAACACAGAGAGAGTAGGTGAGATAATTATATACATGGATGTGAGGCATGTCAACTTGCTGAAGCACTACCTTATCAGTTTTGGTTCTTTAATAAGACTAAGAGAAATTTAGGTCAAACCCAAAGCAAAGCTATGGGTGATCACTCAACCATCAAATAGAAAATTATTTGGTTTTATTATTAAGGGGTACAGCCAACAAAATTGCTTTTGGGTCTCCTAAACTGTGTATGTGGCATCAAAATTTTAGCAAATCTCAGGTTTTCCTTATGTAATTAAGCTTGTTTCTTGTATAAATTCACTGTTTGCTATGTATTCTGTATTTGGCCATCACAAGAGAATGGGCAAGTAAGTTCAAATTAAAAAGTGTCTCTACGTTTTCCTAACCTTTAGTGTCAAAATGGGATGCCAGTAGGTGTTTTTGTCTGGATGGTTTACATGGATTGGCCTATGTGACTGGATTAATCACTTAAAGACCTATATTACTTTTTTGGAGGTTTTGGTAGTTGGTTTTCTTTTGGATTGCTTTTTCCTTGGGAGAAGACTTTCAATATTTCCATTGTCTTCTAAGTTTTCTCCTACTGGCAACTGGGAAAGAGAGTCAAATCCGGACACTGTGGTGGAGTCTAGGTCTAAATCCAATCTTTGTGGCTTCACTCTGGTCTGTTCCAAAGATTATAAGGGAAAGGCCTTTTGTCATTCATGTCACATAAAAACAGGAACTTCTAGGAGTTCCACAATTGTCCATTTTTGTAATATTTCAACCCCAGTTACCGGAACAGTAATTTACTAAAAACTTGATAATTTACTTGAAATTATAATAAGGCTTTCATTTTTTTTTTTTTTCTTTAGTGATTGAACAAAACTGAATTAAATGTTTTATTCACATCTTCAGCTATCCAGTGCTCGAACTTAGACAGTCTTTGAACTTTTGGACCTAGTTTTTTTATGTAAAACAGGACAATTTGATGACAGAGGCTTCCCCTAAGCCAGAGGCACTTTTTCTTCCTGTTCTTTGGACACATGTAATTCTTCTGATATCATGGGCATAAATGTCCTTGATCTTCCCAAACATATAGCTGGTGGGCATTATAACAAGTCTCAGCTTGCTGGGAGAAGTCTGTAAAACTGAGAATGTTTTCTGATGTGGGTAATAAAACACTTTCCTGCTCCTTTATATGGCTTTTACGCACATTGAGCATTGCAGTTCCTCTTAACTTGCTTTCCAGATTTTGTTGGAAATAAAAGTAGAGAGAACTGATTTGGGTTCTAATCCTGCAGGTTCTGAGTGCTCAGAGCTGGTCATGACCTGCAACTGTTCACAGAGTTAAAGTCTGTGGAAGTCTATTACTTGAGATACTTTTGCCAATAGTGCTTGGATTCTTCTCTTTAGGACTGGTAATAGAAATGTCATGAAGTCTCCCCTATTGATCTCACTCTGTGCAATTCTGTGGCTCAGCAGGAGATCCAGTTGTCAGGATTTTCAGATTGTTTCATTTCTGTTTGTTTGTTTTAAAATGGCTTGGTGTACTTTTTTTAAAAATTAGCTCCCAGCTGAAAATTTAGCACTTGCTGGCAGTTTAAGTTTACATTGGTGAATCCTAACATAAGAAAATAATGTGACCTTAAGTGAAACATTTACAAGTGTACAGGGACAATACGTCATTTTCTGATAGTCCTCCTCTCACTCTCCATTCTGGTTCTAGCTATAGGTGAAAGTGATAATAACACATGGACTTTTGTGAAACCAAGACTTTGTCCTGTTAAGTCTTTCTGTAGTTGTTTTTCAGATTTTTTTTCTTTTGTGTTTGGATAGACTGTTGTCTCAGTTTAAGTGTTTGCCTTGGTGGCTGTCTGATATTTAGCAGGAATTTCTACTTGCTTTTGCCACTTCAGCATTATTCCCCATTTCTGGAAGTGTTCAAGGCTGGGCTGGATGGGACTCTGAGTAAGACTGTAAGATTTCCCTGCCCATGATAGGGAGAGTGTAAATAGATAATATTTATGAGGTCCCTTCCAACTCAAACTAGTCTATAACTCAGAATCCATTCCTAAGTCTTTTTTTCTCCAGGATTTTCCCGCTTTTTGTACCTTGGAGGATTTTAAAACCTTCTTCCATGCACATGAGGCCTGCCCCGTTGCTCATCAGGAGGGACTTTGGCCATCTCTCCATTTGCAGCTTGCAGTTTTGAAAAGCTCATATCTCCAACCGTCCTGCATTTGACAACTAATTAGCAATTGTACTGTTCATTAACCAGTCAGTTTCATATATCCTTAACACAGGAAAGAGAGTAAAGAGCAGAAGTAAAAGGAATTTTATATATGAAAAAAAAAAAATTGTGGTTGCTGAGTCTGAAGACGGGCACTCACAAGAGCACACTGATTGTTTGTCATAAATGGAAAGTGCAACTAAATATTCCTTTATGTTTAGCGGGCAACACTTAAATAAACTTTTACAAACCTGTTGGAAAAGGAGCTTTATCCTTTTAGCTCTTTCTTTCGCAGAATGGTCCCTACCAGCTTTGGAACAAGATTTGTCCAAGAAAACTTACAGTTTAGCAAAAGAAAATAAATAAAGCAGCACATTTAAAATAGACTGCATTCTAGAAGAAAACTTTTTTTTTTTTTACCCGAACCACCCACATATATGTTAACATACAGAATTAGTCCAAACCTGCCAAAAGAAGAAAATGCACAACACCTTTCAAAGATGCAAATTGACAATTAACAAAACAATAGAGTTCTAGCCTTCCATTACTGAGGTGCAAATTGGTAATCAGATTGCAAGGAGAAACTGGTGGCTTTTATTTAAGAATTGAGAGAAGACTCCCTGTAGAAGGAGGGGAGGGAAAGGGACTAAGCAATGCAACCAGTTCTACAGTGGGAAAAACCCACATAAGGAGCAGAGGGATGCAGCAGGCTGATATCAGCTGTATGGGTCGCATGCTGTTAATTGTGACAACAGGAATGAGAAGGGAGTGGTAAAATTTGGTTATGTTGTGGAATTGCAGATATTTTTCTCATATGTATCAAATGCCCCAAAGAGATGTTGATGGGAGAAAATTCAAACCCTGTGTAATATTTTTTTTTCCACTTACCTTTGGCAGTTTTGCCTTCACTTTGTGCATTAAATTCTATCTCTTGTATTTTTCCTAATGTTTCATATACTCATGAGCAGCTGGAGGTAACTACCAGTTTACTTTACCCCAACTTGTCTCAGATATATTTTATCCTTTCCAAATAAGAAATTTTACATAATGATTTCTACTTGAGTTGAAGAGGAAATAAATAATGAGATCTGCCATCGGCTTTTCTTATAGGAAATTTTAGTGCTCAGTGCTTGGGCAAAACAGGTTGTTGTACTGCAGGATATTTTCATGTTGCAAATTAAAAAGGACACGAGGAATTGGAGGTTTGCTTGGACAATTGTAATTTGGATGCAAATTTTGAAGAAATGGTCGTAAACTTTCTGTGCTTTCCTACCATCCAAGTTGTGTTTGTTCTGTGCTTTTTGGCCAACTCCAATGAAGTTGGTGCCTTAGGTCACGTCCTGTCGTGGCCTGTAGTATTTTTGCTACTGTGTACCTGTGAAAGTTGATATGTTTTAATGGGAATTTTGCTTAATTTGATATTAATTTACCAGTGACTGGTTCCCAATGGTGTTTAATTTTTAACATCTGATCTCTTCTGAAAGATCTGTATCATAGCATGTGTATGTCCTTTTTAATTTTGCTCTTCTGAATTCTTTCCTCTTGAAGTTTTGTTACTATGGAATCTGCATTTCAAAAGTAGAAGAGCAATTTAAGGATAAGACCTTTTTAACAATCTGAACAATTTGTGGCGTCTGACAAATATATAGATATATAGTCTGGAATTTTTAAGACCGGTTGAAGTGTTTGAGACTTGGTTAATTTGAAAGCAAGCCGGCGTGATTAAAATGTCCTGGGTATCATGGAAAGTTTCAGCCATAATTATACAGTTTTAATGAATTTGTTGCTCTTGAAAATGTTGAGTTGACAGCTGCTTAGGATGAAGTCCTGGCTGGTTGCAGCACATGATAGGTAGGGGATTGCAGAGCTCTGAGCGCGTTGCTCGGCTCCCTCTCAAAACGAAGTTGAAGATCACTCAGTAAACGACCAGCTGAGCCCTCCCTTTCCATCAACAGAGCAGCAGCATTTTATTTTCTGGACAGCTGGCTGGTAGAGAATACTTGACATCTCCCTCTGATTTGTGGTCAGCATGTGTCAGCGTGTGTCAGTCCACCAGGATGGTTGTCACGGCCCTCATCATGTGAGGAGGAGTGGAGGAATTTTGGATGCTGATACCGGCAGTGACTGTACTCTTGAGCCTGTATTCAGGAAACAGATTAATTCCTCTTTTAGGTGCCAAGATTTAGCACCTTTTATGTATTTTGATTAGCAATGAATAGGAGATTTTTATCCTTAGTGGTGTAATGGTTTGTTGCATTTAGATACCACTTATTACAAACTAGATTCTGACATTCAATATTATCTGACTTCCCTGAAAGCCAACCCTGCTTGAGTGAATGTGCTGTTTGACAAGTAAATAATAGAGTATGGTGCCCTATGAATGTGTTTTAACATGTTCCCCTAAAGTTTTTTTAGCATTGATGCATGTATTTAAAGAGTTTGATATGCAAGGCATAGAAGGATGGAAAAGTTTGTTTATGCATTCAGTAATTTTTTTCTTGGGAAAGATTCATGTTGATGTCATTCTACACTACAGCATTTTATTATCCTGCCTCTGGTACAAAGGGGTATGTAATCTGAAGGATGGGGGTGGACTTACTTTTTTCACATAAAAGCCACTAAGGCCAGCACTTTTGTCCCTTTTCATGTCTTCTGAAGTCTGTGTGATTTCTAACCCTTTATTTCTTTTTTTCCAGGCTATTCATGTTTGCTGTCGGGCAGGGCAAATCAATCTTTTCTAAGTACTCTTTAATCATAAATCCAGATGTATTAAGCTTGCTATTACCTAGCCAGTGGTAGTCAGAAAAAGGCAGGGGGGAATGTCTAGTCAGTATGGCTGAACTGTGATTGGAATCACAGGGCTCCTTGCTCTGTGCACCTTCACTCTTGGACTGCAGTGATGCTTTTGGTCTTGTTGGTGAGCTGCCTTTTTAAAATTTTTGGTTTTATTTTTATTTAATAGAGGCTGTGTTAGCATTCTGTCTAATTATTGTGTTTTGTAGTGTCTGTTTTGTGTGCGCTGAATGTTCATTCCCCTAAGCTTACATTTCCCCTCTGGTTTTCAATAAATCTTGGTGGACCTTTGTATCCTGCCATCTTTTCTGCCCTTTTTCCCTAGAGTGCTAATTCCCCCCCTACAAATATCTGTAAAATCAGCATTTTATTTTTTTCCCCTCCTGAGCAGCTATTGCCATCAGCTGTTATAAAATAATGGCTTTAGATGTGTCCCTTATAATACATTGACCCCTCTGTCTGATTTATCATTAATTTCCAGAGATTTGTTCCAGGCTTGAACTAATACCTTCCCTCCAGGGTCTTGAGTTAAAAACCATGCTGAAACCCACTTGCTTTTGCTTTTGTACCTGGAATATTAATTTTATTGCCCCCAGCATCGCTGGCACATGGAGACATCCCACCACAGTTAACAATATCTGAGTAGTTTCCACTATCTTCTGTATAACAACATTCAAGCTTCTTACACTTCTTTCTGAGCTTGTATTCTGTCTTGCTACTGTTTTCCACTCCAATACCTACACCTACTTATTGGAAAACTCATTGTTATCTCTTGGAAGTTCTTGCCAGTTTCTTCTTTCTATTTCTGCTTTGTGCCATTTAAAGCAGAAAACGTATGACGATTTGCAGTGGAACTTGGTCTCTGCCTAACAGTGCTGGAATATTTTTAAGTTATGATTTTACTAGGCTTTGAAGACTTTCTATGCATTAATTAGTATTAATTAAAATACTGAAAGATGATAAGCTTATGAGTGTTGCAGCATGGTCAGCAGAAAGTATTGAATCTTGGGGTTTAAGTTTTTTTCACTTTAATGTATTGCTCTTAAAGTGGGATGTGTTTGGAACTAGGAGATTGAAGGCATGGTCCCTGGCAAGACAGTGAGAAATCTCTGCTTGGCTCTACTGGGCACAGGACACATAGATATTGTGTGTTTACTGCAGGATCATTGGAACTGGAGGTGAAGGACTGTTGAGACTTGTTACCCATCACAGTCCCTAAGTCGCCTTCTCCAGGTACTGTTGTCTTTTAGACCTGAAATCAGAAATTTCACCAAGTCCTTTGGAGATGATTCCCATGCCAGGATGCTTTTATTGATGTCCTGTTTGTTCTTAGAATTACAGTCAGCTCTTCCTATGCAAAGGACTGAAAAGATTGCTGTGTAGGAGCCTGTTCCTTCATAGCTAAGTCTCATCAGTGCCCCTTACTATTTTCCTGTTGCTGCAGTGCAGCCTGACAAGCAGTTACAAACCCATGCTTAGGACATGTTTTCAAACTCGGTGAACCCATAGGTCTCCCTGCCAAGACAATAGGAGCTGTCAGTTATTGCCACCTGTGAAAATTAACACCTCAGAATAGTAAATCCATTCTGACCTGTTTCAAATTTTATTATCAAATTTTAATATCAAATATTTTTGATATTAAAAAAAAAGAAAAATGGTATTTTGAAAATCAGGAAATCTTAATATTTGTTTGCTTGATTTGGAATTGTTTCGTATAGCTACTGAAATGGCTTAGTAGTCTTACATCATGTAAATAGAGTGTGTGAACAGCAACGTTTATGAAGCAAGAATAATGAAAGGCATATTCTATGTTGCTTCTTGTCTGCAAACCTGTTGTTAACCAATTTCAATTTTAACATGTGAGGATCCACAGACACTTTAGTTGGAGGAGCTGATAGGTAAAAACAGTGCAGACAAATAAACACTTGGAAAGTAAAAACATCAAGTCCTTACTCATCGCAGTGTTTATTGAATTTAAGACTTCAAACACTGGGGCTGTAGGTAGGGTACAGCTTGCTCCCGTGTCAGAAGGACACACTGCTTCTCATGCCTGGAGTAAAATTGCCCAAGACCAAAGCATGTCTTGAAAGTTTTGTTTCCTGCAGGCATTTATGCATAAAGACTCCATTTGTAAGGCAGAAGTAGCTAAAAATAGGATGTAGTATGGTTAACGAATGATACTGAGAGCAGAGGAAAAGACATAGTGCCACATTTTCAGGTTTGCTTGCCAGATTGGGGGCATATGTGGGGGTAAGGCATTGCTAGTCATCCCTTTGTACTCATGCCTGGTATCCTTGGTTATTTATGCCTCAAGTTTCAAATACCTGGAGGCATTTTCTGTAATAGAAGGTCAGATTTTTTTTTTTATGTTTTTTTTTTCCTTGTTGTTGTTGTTTTAAAGTGCCTAGCCAAAAAATTCCAAGATTTAATTTAGAAACATTAGGATTAAAGCAAAAATACCAGTCTTGGTTTTAGTTCAGGCCTTAAGTCAGTGGTGCTTCTGCCAGTTTACCCAGAAGCAGGAGGGTTAGAGACCTAATAAAAATGCAATGAAAGCTGAATTCTTGTGCATTCACAGATGTGTAGGAGATGGAGCTTTAAGAGAAGTGCGCATGCAATGGCTTATGCTTAGGAACATCAACATCAGTTTTGTGGTGTGTACAGCATTACCAACCACTGGTGTGTGATAAAGCTGCCACAGTGATGACAGCCACTTAGCCATATCCTGTCAGCTCTTAAGTGTCACTAACAGTCTGTTTGTCCCTGCTTGGGCTCATTATTGAGTGACTGTGTGACTCAGCTCTGTATTGGGGAGCATCTTTTGCCTACAGGGCAGATCTACCCGCTTTGGTGTTAGTGTGACTTTTTGGGGCTTCTTGTTTGGTTGGGGTTTTTTTTTTAAACATGTTTTATGGGTTTTATGCCACTTAGCACCACATCGTCCTGCATTTCGTGGCTTGTGGCTGATGATAACAAGCAAGTAGTGGTGGAGCAGGACCAACAGTATTTCTACTACAAGAAAACACCCCAAGATCCTCTATTACTAAAAATCTTTCATATAAAAGGTTCATTTAATGTTCTGGAGAGCCAGATTGCTGGATTTTTATTTTTTTTTTCTCTTCACCTTCTCTGTGTTAATTGTATTAAATGCTTCCCATTTGATCGAGCTCATGGGAGCACCTGTGGTCAGGCATTGGAATTCCCGAGAGTTCTTCCCTTCCTGTCATGGTTGCTGTTTCCTCTCCTGGGAGCCTCACCCATTGCATTCCCGCTTTGAAAAATGGTTGTCTCCTGGGCAGACAAAGGAGTGTAGTGCTGCCAGCTGGCTCGTCGCCCCTCCTGCCCATCCGTGCTGTTGCAGACACCTTTCAGAGTGTGGGGAGAGGTGTGGGTGGCATGATGCCGGCTTGGGGCAGCTCCAAGGCTGCACGCCTGAAGGAAGGATCAGGCTGCCTCGGCCGGGATGGCTCAGGACAGGCTGCTGGAAAGGGTGTTTCAGACCCCACAGATGCACTGACATAATTTCAGCATTGTTTGGGACCACGTTTATGACCAGAGTCTTACTGCGGGGTCTGCACTGCAAAGGATGGGATTTACAGATAACTTCAGGAAGGGGGGGAGTCTACTGGAAAGCTGCAGTTTCTGCCTATTTTGGTTAACTGATTCAGCCTCTCGAGGTCATTTAGGGTGGATTGATATGTTCTCATTCTCCGTATGTGCGGCAGCGCAAGGATCCTGCAGATTGCAATAAACGGGGAAAGGGAAGGAGCAGATTGTCCTACCGGAAAGTAAAAGACTCTTTCAGGATTGTGTAGGTTGTGTAATTTGAAGATCAACATTGCTTATGGTGAACAGATGGAGAGGATGATTAGAAGCTACAAGTGCCCTCCTGTGCTATAGGCCCAATGTCAGATAAACTACCTCTACAGAAAATTATCACTTTCTGAAATTCTAGGACAACTGTAGGTTGTATTCTATGAAATTGAGAGAGAAGACTGGTGTGAGGAGGAGGAAAGGATCTAGACTGTTAACTGTGTGAGACTGCAAACTGCCTCTCAGGAAGCTCAGATTCAAGGTGATTTTAGTGTCTGTGAGTGCTCAACATTGCTTTTATGAAACTGTGCAAGAGGAAATTCCCATTATTTCAGTCCTGGAGTTCACGGTGGCTATCATTAGTGCAAACCGGGGTGATTTTTTCCTCAGTGAGGGCATGCTCACCTGCCTCACAAGATCTAACAGTGCAGTATTTGTATACCAGAGAACACATGCAAAAACCTGAGCCAGCAGTGCATTTTGCCACATGTGGCTGTAGGAAAAGCTTATCTGAGAAAGCCTGTTTGAGAGCTGTAGACCTCTGTGTGTGTATATTGCAGCAGTGTGTTAGTATTTAAGGCTGATTGCATGAGGGTTTTGGGTTCGCTTTGAAAGATGTTTTTAAGGTATGAGTGAGTAACAAAGGTGTAGAACAATGGACAGTGATTGGGGGAAAAATAAATGGGGGGGAGGGGCGTGGACTAAGTTGGCACATCTTCTGTCTGAGAGTGAAGCATCTTCCTTGGGGCTTAGCTGGCAAAGCTACCTGTGTGTTGCAAGGATCACAGCTAGAACCTATACTCCAAGGACTGTGAGGGCATACAGTGGCAGGCTGGAAAATCCAGGAACTGCGTAAGTAAGCATTAGTGTCTGGCCAGAGCTTGGCAGACAAAACAGCCAGTGTCAGGGCAAGAAAGCACAGCACAGTGCCTTAATGGAGCTCTTTCTGTGAGTTAAGGGCTGGAATGAAACTTGTGCTCAGTAAGTAGAAAAAATACTGAAATGGTAAGAAGGGAGGAAAAAGTGCATTTCCCCAAGGATAAACCAAACTGAACTAGCACATGTAAAAAAGAATTTGGTTGTTCTTGTGGTTAAATCAATAGCAGTGAGCAATGCCATGAATTAGGAGGAAAGATAGTCAGTGGGCATGGCTCTGTATTGTCCTGCTTTTGCAATATGTGTTCATATGTGTGTAAACATATATCCCAAAATCAGAATATGCAGCAATGGGGAAGGTGTTCCCGACACGTGTACATAATGTATGGTATTACATACAGGAACTGTTGGATAAATGAACACTAAGATTGTGAAGTCAGGCTCTCAAAGCATAGGAAATGCCAGAATTAGATTTGCCTGCACAACCTTAATTCAGCCCCTTTGTGCATATGCATTATGATACAGTCTTTAATTACATGATCACATATCAGACCACTGAAATGACAGTGCTGACAGAATGAGAAGATATTTCATATTTTTTTAATCCTTTTTGTGTGTCCCTGTGGCAGGCATATTCTGTACACATTCAAACCCCAGTTTAAAAACAGAAATTCCGTAATATTGGCATAACCAATGCATGTGAAAATTAATAACTTCCCATAGCCTCCTCTGTGATACTTATCACTGTGTTATCTGTAAGTTGTAAAGATGTTAATTGATTCTTGCAGCATCTATCTTGGTGGTACTCTGTTTTACAGATGAGGGAAGTTTTTGAAGGGGAAGAAACCTCAGTTCAGTCAAATTCTACCTATATAGCTACAGCCTTCTGAAATCCTGGCAGCAATCCCATTCACTGAAGCCTGCTTAATTCTGAATATTTATCTGCCTTAGGGAGTTTCTGGATTACATGAAAGTGTCTGAACTCTCCTACCCAGAGCTGTGCCCTTGCCACCTGTTTTAGGGGAACGCTGAAGAAAAAAGTATTTCCTACCCTTCTAAAGTGATGCTACTATGCACCAAGAAGGCTAGAGCCATGTGACAGTCCAGGCTCCAAACTGGCCTGGTGGCAGACTTGTAGGATTGGGCTTTCAGTGGAGTGGTTGATCCCAGGTAAATACAGGCCCTTACCCTTTTCTGTTAGTTTTGCATGATGACAACTGAAGAGGAGGTATCTTCCTTAGGCCTCTGTTCAGTCAGTATAGAGAAGGAAATGCAGAGTTTACATGGAATTAAATTATCCCTGTAAGTCTCCAGAGGTACCCCCGCCTCCATTTGATGTCTAGGGAAGGTAGCTCCTCTGATAGGCTTCTAAATGCAACTGGGTCAGATCTGACTTTTCAAAATGTTGTTTTCACTTTATTGTAGCTGTTCGTCTCTCCAAAATAAAGCATCAGTTGACTGCAAAATATAGCATCCCCAAGTATGTGTGCAGGTACACCAGGTCAGAAAGTGGGACATGTACAACAAAGGGCTTCCTGGAAGATTTTGGATTCCTGCAAAACTGTCCTCTTTTTTGCCTTGCAAATCTCTGCTGCCTTCAATTCTCGTGTTCCAGTACCTAAAACAAATGAGTTCATGGTCCAGCAGACAATTGTGTAAGTGCTGGCTGTTCTAGGGTGATATTATCCTAGGAAAAAATGGAATTTGATCATATAATTAGAGAGTATTGCAATGTGTATGCACAAAGACTGAATCTTAGCTTGGGCTTCCGATGGCTAAATAAGGAATGATTGCGAAGTCTTAAAGTACAATATTTTGTTGAGTGCTCACTTTGGCTCAATATTTTTCCACCAGAGAATTTTATAATATTAAACTGAAAATATTGTAGAGGTCTACCACCCTTTCGCGCTCACTTAGGTCATCGGGGGCTGTTACTTACAGATACTTAAAGAGTCCTGCTGGTTTCTGCCAGCTGTGGGCAGCAGCAGATGGGTTGATTCAGTCAGAAGTCCAGCAGTTATTCCCAGTTGTGAGGGTAGTGGCCTCTGGCAGTCTTGGCATATTCCAAATTATTTTTTTCTTTCTCATCTTCACCCATACTTCTTTCTCCTCAGCTCCTGCCAGCCCCTTTACTCTATTTTTATTCTTTTTTTAAAATCTGTGCTGCTTTTCTGTGCTTTAGGTCTTTCCATGGAGTTAATTTGCTTCATCTGCCTTCACAATTTGGCAGCAAACAGAAGGGCGTGACGTTTTAGTGCCTTTGTAGCATTTCCCAGTGTAAAACCTGGGAGCACTCTGGTGACTCACAAGAGCTGCTGGAAGAGTCTTGTGAAGCAGGTTGGCACAATGAGGGAGGCACACCGACCTGCCTAGGGGTAGCATGCACAACATACCTTTCAGTCTGTTGCACTGGTTTTCAGCAAGTCTTTTCTGCATGTGTGTAAATTGAGAGCCCCTTTTTCCTCAGTCCTGGACAACATTCTGACTGGTGGTTGCAAAGGGTGAGTGGCAGGAGTTGCTTTCATCCATGCACCTTTCAGACTCATCCAAGAATTATTTAAGCTGTGTCAGTGAGAGTTACTTAAAAGAAGAAAAAAGTGTGGCTCAAGTGATGAATGGCATTGTATGAAGCCAAGCAGTTAATTTGTTCAGTTTTTGTACTCACTGTTTTTGTGTATTGGCTGCTGCATTTATTTTCTTATAAATGCTATACATATTAGGCCAGCCACACCTGAGGTTATGATGTTTCCAGTGGAGTGGTGGTAGAGGTTTGATCAGTGGTGGTGTGATTCCTGCTGATGTGCTGGATATTTAGAGAGAAAAGCAAAGAACATATCAGGGGTCTTACAAGTCTGGTTGGTTAGAATTCAGTCCTTTGAAAACCATCACTCCAGAGATTTAGTGAATTACTCAAAATTTACCTTTGCTCTTATTGTGCTGATTTGTTGCATGTACCACAGTTGCTAAAGTAAGAAATACTGCTTTGCATTCAAGGAAACAGATTTTCATGCTTGCATTAGAATAAGAAGCAAACTGTCTTAGCTGAAATAAGCAACATTATCAGCAATATAAATTTTCAAAAGTAATCTGTATTCTATAATTCAAGTTTAGGGTATGTAAGGTGCAGCCATATTTGGAGGTTCTGGTCTGCCTGTTGTATTGGTGATTATGTACTGCAGGGAGGGATGAGGATTTGCTGCTTTGCCAGTTTAATAGAGGCAAGGTAACTAATTTGATTCGGGATACTCTCATCATGAGTTGCTTGAAGGTGTTCAAATTTGCTTATGAAATAGTCCCTTCTGAGCTAAGGAGATGGAAATGAGACACTAAAAAGCCTTCTTGAAATGCCTCCATGTTTCTCAGCTCAGAACATCCCATTTGATATTAATATTAGGTACTGAGGCAAAGTCATCAGGTGGAAGAGGGAGGAAATGCAGAAATAGTCATTTTCTTGTGTGTTTCCTCAGGATGCTATTTTGAGGCTTTAAAAAAAAATAAAATCCTTGCTTTGCTGCTGAGGCCGCTGTAAAGCGGGGAAGTGGCAGATGTAATTGAAGTCCCAGGGCCCTGCCCTAGAAGAGGTCCAATCCTGGCAGCATACATATTGCTTATATGAAAGCGAACAGATGGATACATTTGGTCAATTCTGCCGGGTTCATATGGAAACCTTCAGAATTTTTTCTTACTATTTTGAGTGGAATACTTAAATCTGTTATCTGCTGAGAGGCTGTTGTTGCCTGGGATGGGTGCTCTGGTAGCTTTGAGCAGGGAGTGTTGCCTTGCTGTGGATGTCTTCCGATCAGATGTGTTTATCTCCCTGTACTCCTTCCCCCTCTCCCCTTCCTACAGGACCAATTCAGCTACTGGAGGAGTGAGCTGGATTTTTTTCAACTTCAGTGGCATGAGAACTGTCAGCTGAGTCTTAATCATGGAGCTATTACTGGTAGTGAATGCGAAGGAAAGAGAAGAAATCCAGCTTGCTTTTCAGACGATGGATTGATTGCAGAAGCGCATTTTGATTATTCTTGGGGTGGAGAGAGAAGAGGAAGGAGGAGATTTGGAGAACAAAAACATCACATTTTCTTTAATTAAAAAACCCACTAATTTTCTGATACTAATTCATGCTGAATTCTTGCTGACAGTTTTTGATGTTGCCCAATACAAAACAACTGAAAGCAATGAATTGAGGGGAGAAGAATGAAGAATCAAAGAGGAGGGGTATAGCTGCATTAGTAGGACACATATTGAAGTGCTAATATTTAGTCTAGGAGGAAGGAGGAGGTAGGATTAATCTGTTATACTTGAAATTAGTTGCTTTTGAGTATCCTCAGGTGTGTGTGTGCGTGCACATGTGTAATGATGTAATAACATGGCATCAAGGAAAGAATTGGTACATGGCTAAATTCTAAAAGCCTATCATGCAGGAGTGTCAGCATCTGTATTGTCATCTAGTTATCTTTTTCCCAAGTGTATAACCATATAAAAATATACACAATAAGTATTTAGACACTATCAGTGACAGCTCTGTGCAGTATTAAAGTTGTTTGCTCTTGACAGAAAGCTTTAACTTTAAAGATTTCCAGGAAAGCTGTAAAAAAAGAAGAAAAAAAAGCAATCTCTGGTATTAAAAGCATGTTTCTATGAAGATTGTATTTGTGAGTGCTCATTTCTGTCTTTTTTTTTTTCAAAAGAAAAACTTCTTTTAACCACTAGTGACAATAGCTGTTGTTGAAAATGGGGACTAGAAAACAAGAGTAGAAGCTGAAATTGTTGGGAGAGAGAGCTAGAGAGCTTGAATTTGACAAAAATAGTTTCTTCTCGATTCCTCTCTCACTCTCTTGAGCTGCATCCTTCTCACAAAAACAACTCCACCCACTGTTGTAGAAAATGGCCATCTCTTGGTATGTTCTTCGTAGGTCTTGTTTTGATAGTGCTGGTGCTAGTTTTGGGGATTAACGTGAATAACCCTATCAAATTTTGTTAAGACATGGTACCAATACAGAAGGACCCATGTATACTATTTAAAATACCCTTGTTAGCAGAGATTTAGCAGTCATTTCATTCTCCACTGTTCATCACATTCACACATGTGGGATGGGCATTAACAGATTGAGCTACATCTTTTCATTTCAATTCTGCAGCAGTCTCTCTTTGTAGGAATATTTTATGTAGTAATAATTTTCTTCCTATTACAGACTTTCTAACTATGTTAATGGCAGTAGACTGGCCACAGAGACATTCGTGAGAACTACCTTTGCAGTGACATTTAAACAATTTATTTGATCTTGCTTTAGCATACCTGCTTATGCCTTTTTTCACTCTGTTGATGACCTTAGGAGAACTTTGTGTATAACCATGGGTCTTTCAATCACATTCAGTTTAACAAAATGGTATGCAAATTTCTGCAAGATGTTATTTCTGAAGTCTTTTGGATTTGCAGAGAGTCTGCTAGCAGGTGGATGCCCCTTGACAGCATTGGCATGTGTAAGGAGCAGCTCCAAGGCCAGCTGGAGAAGGTAGAGTGTCTTAACTGAGGGTGCTCTCTTTAATGGGTATGCAGTTGTTGGGTGAGCCTTGACTTACCCAAAGCAGAAGGTGCTATTACCAATATCTTTTTTTTTTTTTTTTTTCCCTTGGTGCATGATAAGGGAAAAAGCAGAGCCAAGAAAGATTGATGGCAAGGGGGCAAGAAGGCACTTCTATATATCTCACATATCTATTATGTTGAATTGATCATCTTATCACCATTTAGAGAAATTGCAAGTTGTGGATTTGTGGCTGAAACGTGTTACTGGTGTGGGAGTGCTCTTGGCTAAAAGCCTAAAATGAGGACTTTGTGAGGGCAAATCTTGTCCTGCGCTTGATGCAGCTTCTCCTATACTGGACCACATGTAAGAGTGCTCTTAGAGAATAGTTTAAAAAATTACCACTGCCACTATAGCCTTTAACACTTCTCTCAGGTTCTATCAGGATCAAAAGTCCTACTGCAAAGTGGTGTTACAAAATCATCCAAGCCAAAATCAGGGGAAGTGAGAGGCAAGAGATGAACTGAATTAACAGGCAAAAAAAAATTTATATTTATCAGCTTGTTGATTTTTAGTATAATTCATGGAAATGAATTCTGTGAAATTGTCATTCCGTGACAGCTGATTGGGTGGGAAAAAATGTAGGATTGCTGCTGAATGCTTACATTGACAGGAACATTCCCATTCGCTAAAAATAAAACCCTTGGACAGTAACATCATGCAAATTTGTGTATGTGGGTTACCTGCTGTATGATGTCCCCTATATGGGAAACACTTGAAGCACATGATTAGCCTCTTCAATTTCTGTTGAACTAAATAATATTTTAGGTTTGATTTGTTGGGGTATTTTGTTCGGTTTTTTTTTCTTTTTTTTAAGATGAGAAGGTAAGCCTACATGTTTTAAGTTTGGCTTCTTCATAAATATTTGTAGATTGAGGGTCAGCTTACGCTGCTGGCTATCCCTCATGCCTTTCCATTTCCCAATCTGAGCTGTGAAAAAAGAAGTTTCTGCCTCAAGTTGTGTGGAAAGAAAGGGTCACTGGCTGGGTCACGGAGGTGGCCTTAGCATACATTTGTGCACAATGTGTTGTTCCTGCACTGCTGAGCTGGGTTCATTGCCCACATGTAGTAGCCTACAAACAATAATAAGAGTAATCACTGTATGTGTCGCATTCTGTCCTCTGCAGCACTATAGCTTCTCTGTTGAAGGGGCAAATTCAAAGGAATCATCAGTTCTCCTAAAATTGTCAGGTTTGGTTTTCTGTGGTCATACCAATTTAGTGTCTGGGTCTGATATTTTCCCCTTATCCCGTGTCTCATGTACAATTTTGACTTGCTGTCGGAATTGAGTAGTCCAAGGATAAGACAAGGGAAAATCAAGCTTTCTGTCCCTGGGGTAAAGGAAATTATATGTAGTTCAACTTTGTCAAGTGACAACATTTATTAGGCAGTTACTACAGATGCCTGTATGTAGTTACAGATAGCTTGGTATTTTCTGGGCACTTCCCCAGTAATAAAATCCCAAGTCACTATTTACAGAAGATGTTGAAGCTTTTTTTGTAATTTCTTCAAATGCAGCATTTCTTTAAAAATCTTTAATGGAAATTTGCAGCCAGAAAAAGCTAAGCCATGGATCCACTTTGAATTTTTGCAGACATTCTTTTCCCTCCTTTGCCTGCTGGTGTGGGTCCAGCATAAAACGCACCCAACCCATGTGTACATTTTAAGAGCTTCCATTTGGGTTCCACTGTTGCAGTGCAGAGTACCTTAGCCATGTCTCTATCAAAAAGAAATGAAACAGAGTTGTAGATAGAGAGTGGGGAGAAAATTTATTTATATGTTTCTTTGCATGATTTTTGTTTGGGCTCTTTTTTTTTTTTTTTTTTTAAATTTAGTTCCATTTGTTTGGGCAGGTTTCCTGCCATTTACCTTTGCATTTGCATTTCCTATTGATTGGCAATTTTTAAACTGTTTATTGTGCTCTTTTGTTTAGCTGCTCAAGAGCTAAAACAAAAGCCACCAGGCCCTGTGAGGGACACATTTGCATGCGGCGAGCGTTGCCCGAGGAAAAAGTAATTGCTAATGCATATTTATGTGGCACAAATTTGCCATTTGTTTATGCATAAAATTATCAATAGTGCAGGGCGGCCCAGCCGTAGAAAATGGTGACCTTTTTAGCTTAATAAAGAGAAATCAGCTGTTATTGTGAAGAGATCAGCCATTTATTCTGTGTTGAGGGACACTGTCGGGAAAATGTAGATTGGTGCCGGCAATATCATTAAATGGAAGGCCAGCGACCCTTTCGGTATAGTCTATTATACTTTATCTAATAGGGAATAAATGACTCTGGTTGGCAAATAGATTTAAAAAAAAATAGGGAGGAAAAAAAATAAAAAAGAGGGAAAAAAACACCCCCAAAAAGCAATAAAACTTACTACTCTTCCTGATTTTTCTCTTTTACAGCCCAGCCATGTGAACAGGTAGATCCTGAGAAGGTAGTTTTGCACAAGCCATCTGGTATTTTTCTAGCAGAAAAATTATTTGAAAAACAACAAAATTATATGAAAACCCAACCCTTAAACAACCCTCAAGCCCACTCTGTTTAGACTAGTTGTGACTGTTTTGGAGTGGGAAAAACATCCAGAGCCAGCCTGTGATTCTTCCTAGTGCATGTCAAATGTAGTGTAGTGTTCTCAAGGGCCATAATGTGGATTGGATTTTTGGCTTGTGAAATCGGAACTCAGGGTTTGAAATTAGGAGGTAGGGTCTTCTCTGAAGACAACAAGTTTTCAAAAACATTCATCCTTTTTTTCTTTTATGCATTCCATTTTTTAAGAGAGAAGAAGAATTTGCTAGGTAGTGAAGATCTTGCCTGCAGAAGATGCAGCCATGCAGTTTTCTTTTTAACACTTGACTAATTTAGCTCAACCTTTAATAGGCAGATTTAAGACTTGAAGAGTTAAAAACTAACAGCTGTAAGCCTCGAGGAGTTCTCGGGAAAATGAAAGTGCATGCACAAAACCTCATGTTTCCCTGTTTCTCTCATTCTCTATAATGCATAACTGAATAGAGTTTTAACCACCAGGTGAACTGTGGAGAGAGAGCTGTGAGTCACACTGGCTGTAAAAGGTTGCATTTTCTGTGCAAAATGTGTGGTGGGCTGGGGGGTTGATTTTTTTTTTTTTTAATTTTTTTTTTTTTAATCCATGAGAAATATCCAGCAGATAATTGCTAGAGTGATTTTGGGGCTTTGCTCTCTTTGCTTCCTAAAAATATACCCCAAGCTAATGTCGTCGTCACAGAAAAGCCACCACAGTGTTTGTCACTGTGTGTCATCTTCCTGGTTGCCTCAGTAAAGAGGCAGAGCTTGAACAGGGAAATGGAATTTGCAGAGAGTGGAACCTTTTTTGAGGCAGGGCTGTGTGGAGATGATTGTGGGGAGGTTGTGGTCAGAGGCAGGACTTTGGTCTTCTCAAGGCTTCTGCTGTGATTTCACCACCATTAAAATTTGGGCAATATTTAAGTAAAAATACTTTGGTCAAATATAATGCAATACATAAAACTTATTCTAGGAGATATTACATACTATATGGTGTATTACTTTCTCTAATGTTGTAAAAGTCTTTGTAAGGGTGTGTGCTACATTTCAAGATTTTTATACCTAAATTTTTCTCTTATTAGGATTTTTTGGAATGGGTTAGTTCAGTTCCTGTACACAGAGCTGTTGCCTGCTTCTGGAATGGTGCACTAGCAGTCCTCCCAAAGAATGATTCCCAACCATGTTGCTGTAGAAACAAAAATATTGTAGGTCTAGTTATGGAAATAGAGAAGAAGTCAAAGAAATAGTTTAAAAGCAGATTTTTTTCTTAGGTCCATCCTATGGAAACTGCAGTAAATATGAAAGTGAATTTAATTGCAGAGTGGGATCTAGGTTACTTCACATGGCAACAGGCCCTTGTTTTTCTAGTTCTGTGTCTCCACTCAAGACTGTAGCCAAGAACCATAATTTCAGAACTCTCTGTAAATATTTGGTGACTGCTTCATTGCATTGTTAATAAACAGTTGAATTAGGTGGGTTTTTATCTTTTATCTTTAAAAACACATTTTTATTTTTACTTCAACTAATTAACTCAAGTTTGCTTAGTCCAGGTAAATCTGGGGTTTTTTTTGGTTTTTTTTTTTTTTTTTTTTTAAAAGGGTCTTTTTCCTTACAGCTATTTCCAGGTCTGCTTCTGAAGAAAAAAACCACAAAATTCTTCTTATTCCCATCAAAGCTTGTAGGCAGTTGTTAGCCTGAGTTTTGCTTTAACTTTTCTAACAGTCATAAAACAACCCTTTTGAAGCTGCTTGACACTAGCTAGGAAGTTGTATGTAGATAAAATTACCAAGAAAAAAATGCTTAAGTCTGTTTGGGATTTAACTGGGAGTCACAGTGTTGTAAACTAACCCAAATAAAACAGATTCAAATTCACGTAGTGGTGGTTGTTAATGTTACTGGAGTTTTTTTGTACCTGTGCCTGCCCAGGTTGTGGAAGATAACTGCTAAGTACAGAGAAATTAGAAAGAAAAGTGCTTCAAAAACCTAGAAATATCTATAGTCATGGGAAATCATAAGTTTTGTAAAGAGTTTGTTAAGGGAGGAGATAGGTCAGAGACAAGAAAAGGATGAGCAAGTGTCACTGGTCAAAGCTGCTAGCAGCCAACAAGAGAATGAGCAAAATGAGTATTACATTTTCCTTGTATTCTGCTGATATGAAGAGCTCAGGGATAGCACTCAGTTCCAGGTTGCTGGGAAAGGCAAAAAAACATAGTGGTGAATATTCTGTAAACAACTCTTATTTGTTCTGCTTGTCCTGGGATTTCGTCCTAATTAGAAGTGAGTTGAGTGGGGTTGCTGTTTTCTCAGCTCGTGGTCCATGTCTGCTGTATTGATAATGTGTGGGTTAGGGAAGGAAGATGAAGGACTAGTTTTATGTGATGCTTTTTAGTTAATGAATGGTTATTTTGATAACCAAATAATAAGAGTTAAGCAACTGGTATATTTCAGTTCTTTGTGATGCTAGTAAACAGGTAGTCTAATAGGTCCCACAAAAATTGACCTATCTTTGTACAAAAAAGATTTGATAAGTTATCTTCATTGAGGAATGGCTTTCCCCCCTCTTTCTTCAGCACAGATTTGAAAAGCCCATAGAGATGGTTATCCTTCTAAGAGCAAAAATTCATGACTGTACAAAACATGTAGAGTACACATTTCTGTTTGTTCATCTGATTGCTCAAAAATAGTTTAGGAAATTGAGATTTGTGTTCACAAGGTTTGCCTGCATGCAGAACTCAGTGGGGAACCAGGGGTGGTTGTCTTTGGAACCTTCATACACCAGCCTGCTCTTGGTGTCTTATATGCTGCTGCTCTTCTGGAGCTCTCTATAGGCCTGGAAAAGTAATTCTGCCAAGTTAAACCAGTAGGAAAAAATCTCCTGGTTTTATACATCAAGAATGTTGATTTCACAATTTGGTTGTGTGCGTGTATTTTGTAGTTGAAAAATAAAATAAATTCCTATTCATACATATATTTCATGCTACAAATTGTTTTGGTTAGAGTAGATTGATAATAATACACTGTAGTAAAACTTAGGGATACCAAAGCTGACTAGAAGGGCAACCACTGCACATCTGAGATGAACTTTGGCCTGTGTGAGCACAGGGTATCCTGCCACAAGTATTGGCTCAGGCTTGCTTATGCTTATTCCTGTGTTATGCATCCTACCCTTGCACCCCTTGAGCCACGATGCATTTCTTCCCTCTCTGCTGAAGGCTTGGGGTAACACAGCAGCAACCACCACTGCTGCAGGTGCCTGGAGTGAGATATCTGAGTTACCTCATGCTCCTGAACTGTGGAGGTCCAGGAGGGGTTTGTGAGGTCACGCTGACTTTGCTGATGAATGTGGGTCCGTGAAGCTCTGGGCTGTGTTGTTCTTGGGAGAAGATGCCACTCTGTCACCTGTGCAGGAAGATCAGGTGCAACTCAGGACAGGATCTAAGATGTGGAGTAAATGTGTGAATAACCCACCTAGTCATAGGGCGACAGCTGAAAGCAGAGGCAAATGCAGAGGACTTCTTGCTCCCAGTGCTGCACCTGCACTGCTGGCTGTGCAAGTTAGGCTGGGGATACAAAAAAACTGAATATAGTTGAGTTGTTTAAACACTCTAGTGAAACAGGAATACAGAGTCATAGCTTTCTCCTAGTTCAATCTTTGTACTGATTTATCGTGATAAGAGGTGCTTCTTTAGTTCTAATAATGTCTACCTTTTCTTTTTTTTTTTTTTTTTCTATTACATATTTCTATGGCAGCTTTTCCACGTGATAAGTGTTGGGTCACACATTAATTTACACCAGCCTCTGTTCTGCAAAAAAGAGTTCATGAACTAAATAAAAAGGAATGGGGAGGGGGATGTCTAGCAGAGCCCAGGGTTTTTGTTTCATGTTTTGCATGTATTTTCTTTTTAAAATAAAATTGTTGATATGCATTTGCTTTTATTTTTCTAGCCTCCCTCTTGCTGATGACCGGGTTCCTGTTTGATCCTGTTTACAAGCTTTCGAAGATTGAAAATAACCCCAACTCCTCTGCACTGGGTAAGAAAACAAAGCCATATAAAGACAAACTGCAATTACTCTGGAGGGCCTGCAGTGTAAGGAAGAGTGTGGTAGGAAGGAAGAGCTTGTGGAGAAAAAGGAGAAGGTTACTAGGTTACCACGAAAGACATTAGTGTACTCAGTTTTTCTCACCCACTCTTGGACGGAGGAGGAGGGGGAAGAGTGGGCACGTCAGCAAGTAAATAAGCATTCTCCAGTGTGTGTATTCTCAGTGTAAATATTTTAAGTTCATCTGTACTTTCTGTTACTCATTCAAACTGCTTTGCAGTTGTATTTCAATCTATTCAAGATATTCAATTACATAACTATGGAAGATTTTTGGGTTTGGATTGCTGTTTTGTTTCGTTTGGGTTTTGTGTAGGTTTTGGGGCTTATTTTTTGGTTTTGTGGCTATATGTGCAATATTTTAGTAGTGTTGCTGTGTAAATATCTATATCCCAAGTACTAAATTTTTACAAATATGATATTTCTTGTCATTAGGGAGACTGGATGGGGAAGAATCTGGTTAAATGATGTTGGCCTGGCAGGACATTCAGATGTAGATAATCCTACCAGTTACAGTGTCTTCTTGATCCTGATGCCAAAATGATTTTTGCACTTATATACTCTTCATATGCATTTATAGCTCTGTAGACTGTTGTTATATAGTTATATCATTTCCTAACTTCAGTACTTTTCCTGTTAGACAAACAAATTCCTGACAGCCTGTCCTGATCTTGCTTCTTACGGGAATCAAAGACAAGACACCTTCCCAAGACAGTTTCTCATGTAAGGAGACATAACCAGCAAGGAGGGGGGCTTCAGAAGGGGGCGTACCAAGAGGGGGAATCACTTCATTACCTGTCTTCTTAATTGAAGATTCCTGTCAACTGTGCTTTTTGCTAAATTTATAAGACTGTGCTTGCCCTATGTCATAGGCGCATTTTTTGGCAGCATGTATTTTGGCTTGTTGTGTACCTGGAGGGACCAATGGTAACCACATTTTATCACCTCACCCTTGAGGTTTGGCTCTTGATTTTAGAAGCTGAACAGGCAACAGTCCTGTAGTAGATTTTGTGCTTAATCTGATTTCCACGAAGAGTAAATGTTTGCAGAATTAAGGTTTAAAGACAAGCACTTCCTTTTTCCTTGTTTTTACCCTTGTTATTGTGGCCTTCAGGAAGCAGAGTTGAGGTTGGCATTCTTGGGTGTGATGGGTTTGTCACAGGGTTAGGTGTCACCTGTCTTTGACCAGGTTGTTCTCATGTTTCTTGTACCGTAAGTGACAGTTGCTAAAACATCAGGGTTAGAAAAGGTGATGGGAAGCACATCCACATTTCCTGGGTGGAATTGAGAAGGTGTGGAAGGTGGTCAAGAGCCAGAGCTGTGCAGCTTGAGATTTTAGGCCCAAGATAAGACCCAGAGACAACCTTCTTGATTTCTGTATAGTCTTGTCCACATGCAGAGGGCTTATTCTACTGTTGCTTTTCAGAAAAAAAAAAAAAAATTTGAGTGCAGGATTATGTGAATGATTGATAATATTATGGTGTAAATCGATGCTTTTCTGCTTCGTGACGAGGCCTTAGACAGACATCTGAGATGACAGTCTAAGTCATGGTATTTTAACATGATTGATTCAGATATGGAGAAGTTGTACGATTCATTTATATCTTTCTAAATGCCAGAAGTCAGTTGTGACATTCTCCTATTTTCCTCTTCTAAGTAAGCTTATCAAGGAAGAAATCACTAATTTGCCAGGCAGTGCTTAATAATCAAGGAAGTGAAACTTCTATTTTACAGAAAAAAAAATCTTGTGCTGAGTTGCTGAATGATTTTTAAATAATAAAAGCTTGCTATGTACTGAGCAACTGATTTTTTTTTTTTGTAATTATTTTTATTTTTTAAGGCCTTAATTCTGAGAAGGGTCACTAGCCTTTGAGAATTGAGCCGCTTTGTTGACAAATCTGTCTTCTAAATTGAACAGCATTAATTAGAACTTTATGCTGCAGATTCTGACTTTTTAATGTGGGTGGTGGTATCAACAAAAACGTCTAATGAATTTGAAGCTGATTTTAAATGGTCTGCCACCTGTAGATAAAAATGTGCATTACTACACATGGTAATTATCAAGATCAAAGGCTGTGATATGATCCATTGACCTTTTGAAATCAAAACACTTAGTATAAAGAAAAAAAGGCACTGATTTCTCCATCTATGTTAACATAGGACATGTCTGTGTATTTAGCTGTAGTGATACACTGTAATACAGCCACAGGAGAAAAGAGACTTTGAATTATGTTAGACCCAAATTTCCTATCATTTTCTCTGCAGACTTACAAAGCTCTTGCTATTTTTGTATGTGTTGAGGAACTTTTTTTTTTTAATCTAATGATATAGATTGCTAAAAATATTCAGGTGTCTGAGACAGCAGCAAAACATCTCTGAGCCACCCTACAAAAATAAACTAGTTTTGTGCATGCAGGATGAAGAAGCAAGTATACAGGAACAGACTTCAGCTCCAGGCTTTTTTTTTCAGGGGCTTTTGCAATAGTGGGGGAGAGAAACAACCTAGCAACTATAATTGTAAAAATTATGAAAAGCACTTTGATGGTCCTTTTTAAAGTCACTTCACTAAACAGGGGCCAAAAAGCAAAAGCCTGAAGGGCAGCTTGTAGTTGCATTTTAACCACCTCAGCCTCTCACTGCTGTTTGCAGTTGAGAACAAGTGCCTGTGCATACAGCAACGCTGAGAAAGACTAAAGGGAAATAAAGGGCATGAAGGAAGGATTTTCTGTTTTCATGTGAGTACTTGGAAGACCAAGCAAGTGAAGAAGCAGCAATTTTAGCTAAGCTAATGTAATAGAAGACCATTGCACCCAAACTGTCTCAGCAGAACTTCCTGCATAATTAGATTGTAAATCTTCTCAACTGAGGAAGTTTTGCCCAGGGTCAGATTGTCTAAGTAATAATCCATTCTACATGAATTAGAAGATTTGAACTGCTGGGATACATTATTACATTAGTTTTGGTTTTTTATTCTTAATATAACTAAAGAGAACAAATGCAACAATTCTTTTTTCTTTTCTTTTTTTTTTTTTTTTTTTTTGGTAATTATCTTATGTCTCTAGCTTTTGTTTACCTCAGAAGGCCTTTCCTGTAGGTTTAGAGATTTTTCCTGAGCAATGATGTTGTTATATAGGCAAATCAATAAATTTTTAATACACTTCAGAAAGTGATGCCACAGAATCCTTTAGCCAAGTGATATCACTTCTTCAGTGAAGAATTTAGTCAGAGATGCTGCTGCTCTTTTTGTGCTCTCGAAGTTTTATCTTCCAATATGACCCCCTTTTTCTGCAAAGAATAGAAACTCATCTTTGGGGTAAAATGATTGCGTGAAAAATTACTAATAACTAGTTTAAAACAGGTAGAGGTTAATAGTTCAATTTTTTAACTATTTTTTTATTTTTGAGAAAAAGATGATTATAGGTACTTCACATGCATATACAGCTATATGTAAAAGTGATGGGGTAAATCTTGAAGTTCTTATTCAGGCCCAAATTGCCATTGAAATCAAGTATTTGAAGAAGCCAAGTTTGCAGTATACCACAGAAGAATTGATATGGTTTGGACTTGTCATTGTGTGTTTGGGGGTTGCTGGTTTTTTTGGTGTTGGTACATTTGACTTTCATTATAAAATGGAGAAGTAGCCAACTGCTCAGGAGAACCTTTTGGAAATCAAACAGCTTTGGGGCTGAATTCTCTTCTTACTGAAAATTCATATGATGCATAATGGTAATTTATTTTTTTATAAAGACAAGAAGGAAACTATCAGGGGCGAGAGGTACTAAACTGCTCATTTCCCATCTGCTTACTGTGCTCAAGGGTGGAAAGAATATGATGTGGAATTGATAATTCTGTGTTTTCAAATACAGGAGTATTTTGAGTACTGCTGTAGTTCTGTGAGCTCAGCTGCCTGGTGAGTCTGTGGTCAGCCTGCTCTGCAGAGCACTGGCAGCTGAAAGCAAAGCACAAGTTTGGGTGGAAATGGCAAGTGCTCTCGATGGTCCTGGAAACAGGGATGCTCCCAGCCCAATGGGAGTATCACCCTTCCCTCAAGTGCTGTGCAAGGACAGAATTTTACGTACTTTATTATTTATCTGTTGTGCTGGGAGGCACCAGTGGAGAATAAAAAAATATAATACTTTAGAAGAGATGGCGGGGGGGAATCTATGAAAGCCCTTTGACACTGGCATTTTGAGGAAACACTTCTGTGCTATCTTCTGTGGGCCCTTGGAAACATTGCAAGAGCACTGGAAGCCAGAGATAAACTTTTTATTTTTTACTTCTACTTAAAATTCAAATTTGCTCTCATTGCTGCCATTATAATCCTTATAAAATTACTTCAACATATTTATATATAGATATATACATAGCTATATAAAGATTTTTTTTGTTCTTCAGGAGCATCAGATATAATGAAAATCAGAAATCAAAATCAGACCTCAAGACTACTTTTGAGGCAGAAATAATCCAACCATTATTTCTGGTGTAAAAGGTTTGTGAATAGCATCATTTGCCTAGAAGCTGTTTTCCAACCTAATAACTCCTGGAATAATGACCTAAAACTGTTTCCAAGAGGATTAAGGCCCATATAACTATTAGGAAGTATAAGTTTCTAAAAAGCTTCTTTCTGATTGGTGAAGAGGTGAATTCTGATTTAGGTTAAAGCTGCTTGCTTAGGAGAATCAGTTTCAACCTCTCTGAAGTCAAAAGTGTTGAAGTAATCCTCTAGAGAAAGATTGTCTGTGGGTTTTTTTTCTTTCTTTCTTTGTAGATGTAATATATATGTGTATATATAGATATTACTTATTGCCATAATGACCTGGAAGATGGTCATTTAAAAGGGTTTCTAATCCATTTGGGAGGGGCTTTTTAATCTTCTGCTGTAGTGTGCCTTGAGCAAAAGCTGTTCAAAATGGGCTGAGATTGCAGCTGAACACTTGGCTTGTTGGTTAATCATCACTTGAACACTCTTCATTGGAGAGACTGTGGAACAGAATTTATTATCTGCAATGATGTTGGTGTGTTTTTAAGGCTGTGTGCATGTTGGATGCTCTTTGCCCTTGTTAATTGCTTTTTTAGCTAGTGTGGCCTGTAAAGGAGAGGGAGGAGAAAACATGGGGTGGGGATGATTTGGGAATATGCAATGTACAGGGGTGAGGCATTATGCATTGGAGGAATGCATGGATTTGCAGCTGAATCCATTTGATAAAGAGCTGCTTGCTGAGTTGTACTTTTAGTTGGCAGAACTTCCCAACCATGCACCAGAATGCACTGGTGACAGAAGTTCACCACAGAAAGCACCTGAGTTCACACTGAAATGGCTGTTAACCACCTATTGTTTCTCACCTTCTTGAACTAACCACAGCTGATGTCAGAGCTTCTGGCTGAATCACAGAAATGTCTCAGCAGATCACACTGAAAACCAGAAATCATCAGTGAGTTCAACCAGCTTTATCCTAGGATGCCTTCCTTGCCAGCAATTTGGGTTGATTTGCATCTGCCCCACGAGCACACTCATGTAAGAAAGTGAAATAAACATCTGGTATTAGCAAAGTAAAATAGAATTGCTTTATTTCCTTGAAGAATTAGTATGACTGGCCATTCAGAAATCTGTAATAATATGTGTGTGCTGTATTCGTTTTGACCTTTAGAGAAATTTGGCCTTGTGTGCAATTTAAAGGTGATTTAGCAGGGTTTCTCACTATTAAGGTAACAGTAAGATTTGGCTGTCGAATTTTGTTGTCCAAGACAGAGCCATTTTTGTGGGACCCTGAAATCCGTCTTTAAAAAATGCAGAAGGAATATAGTCAGTGATGGTACTTAGCATGCAGTTCAACTGGGCCCTGTTTTGAAAAAATCACTCTGATTTTTACAGTGGCTGACTGCAGCCACAATAGAGAAAAGTGAATAAGTGTTTTCTGATTAGATCTGTGGCCAAATTCTTATTTCTGATGCAGGGTGCACAGTGCCAAAAATCTGATGCATATGCTTATGAAATATTTTTCTGGTTCTATATGTACTATAAATACATTCCACATGGCTTTATACAAAGCTCTCTGTTATTTCAGTAAGTCACAAGCTACTAAGCCAGATCCAAAGAAGCTGAAGCTCTGAATAAGGTTCTTTAACATTTTATGACTTTGAAACGCTGGTTTAGAGTATATTTGCTTCATTAATTTGTGACTTTGATCTCAGTTGGGTAAGCATTGAAAAGATAGGCAAAATTTAATGGGGAAAAAAAACCCTTTTCACAAAGGTCTCTTGTTGCCCTTAAGTTAACAGACTGAAGAAAGTTCCTTTTCATTTTCATTAGTCTAGGTTCTGATTTTGAACAAGTAATATGTAGTCTTACTTAAAATATATCATTTAAGGAGTACTGTTGCTGAAGATCTTTTTTAGTGTGACCAGGTTTGGCAAAATTGCTTGCTAGGGTGAATAGAGTCTCTCCTGGAATTTTTAGAGGGAAAAAATATCTCTGCTCCCTCTACTCCCACCTTTGGGACTGAGGGAGGGAGCTGTGTAGTATGGTCTTCTCTAGCTCCAGACAGGTCTGTCCAGTGGCCCAGGAGCTCCTTGGAGTGTTCCCAAGTGACAATAAAATTACTGGCTACTGCCTTGCTGGCTTCCTTTTTTTATATTACAGCTTGAATTCCAGCGTTACAATTAAAAATATGAGGAGAGAGAGTGGGTTAGCTTCAGGGAAAGAGTTTGTTAAACCTAAGCAGAAAGCTCTGAGTTGAACTGCAGAATTATTTTGCTTGTTGCAGCAACAGGTTGCTCTAGTTCCTCTTTGTTTGTTTGAATTTTTTTTTTTTCAATATAGTCAGGCACCAGAGTAAATTCAAGTTAAATGAGGGAACACTTTTTTTCCTCCTCTCCCTTTTATTTCCTGCCCAGAAGCACCTTGGTATTACCAATGGAAAGTGCAGCTTTGTGCCCAAGACTGGTGATAGAAATACAGTATCAGCCCATTTGTTGGCTTTATCCTTTGCTCGTGAGTTTTCTAATTGAGCCTTCATACTGTACCTTTCCCACATCCCTGAGTTTTTATCCTTTGAGAGAGAGTAGAGTCTACTCCCTGCCACAAATCTGTGGCCACCAAATCAATGGCAAGCGTAAGGAAAATTTTAGACATCGGTTGTAACTGTGTAACAGCATAGAGAAGGCTGAGTTGGGGAATTCAGGATTTTGGGAGAGCATATGTGGGCATGGGAAGATTACTGTGAGGGGATCTCAGTTGTGGGGGAGCAGAGATAGCAAAGCTGGGCTTGGAGACCTCAGCAGTGGCAGCCAGGACACATGCTCTGGGTCCCTTTCCTCAGGTGGGAGGGGAAATGAGCATCAAAGGACACTGACATCCCGCAGCTGCTTTTTGGTCAGCCTCCCTAAACTCTGGTGAAAGAGGTAAAGGTGGAGATGGTAACTTTACAAAATCTGGTGTTTTGTGCCATCCTCTAAGAGTCAGGCAAAGATCTCTTGATAGATCTGAGGAGTGCTGAGCCCCTCAAGTGGGGTGCCCCAGGCTGAAGCACCTGAAGCCTCCAGCTGCTCCTGAGTCATGGGATGGGAATTCCCATATGGAAAAGGGAAAGGGGGCATTCAGCAGCTGGAACTCATAAGATAGGAGAGCCATCAGTTTCTGATCCCTACACCTTGGAAAGGGTTAATGCCGAGGTGCTCTATTGTATTAATGATGGTTGTGTCTCCACAGCCCCGTTGGGCTCTTTCAGGGGCCTCTCTAAACAATGAGTGCAGTGAGGCTGTTCTGTCTAATTACTCCAAGACAGGGATGCTAAAGAGGAATTAATGACAGTTGACAAGTGCAATTAATAATTATAGCAAAGCTGGGAGTCATGCAGCAGGCAGATGACAATAACAGGGTAACTGTACATGACAGCTTTCATCCGTTCCCCCCCTGCCCCTCCTGCTTCTCCTTTCTTTTACCCTTTCATGTGAGATGCTGCGTGAGCCCAGGCCGTGTGTGGACAAGGAAGGAGAAGATCTAGTTCCATAGATTAGTCCAATTTCTAACCTGATTCTTCCCATCTCACCCTCTCTCTGCTAAGGAAAAGTAGAATTAAAAAAAAAAAATTACAAAAATTATCAACAGCACCAACTTAGCAGCACAGGCTTCTGTTAGCTTTCACGGTCAGGTGTTGACAAGACTACTTAAAATTCATGTTGTGAGATTGGAAGGAGAAGGGGACAGGGAAAGGCAGCAGCAAGCTGGAGTTGAAGTGGGATTTCCATATCAAAGGCCAGGCCTTTGGCTCTGAATGGTAATTAAAGTACCCAGATTTCATCTCCTTGGTCAGCTCATGAAAAGGAAAAAAAAATTAGAGAGAGGATTTTTTCACTCCCTTTAGACTACAGTACAGCAAGCAGTAAATTAAATGAAAGTTGAGCTAAAAGGTGCCTAACGCTTCAATCTTTTGCATCTAATAAAATCTATGATGTTTTTAAAGCATTTATTCAGTTCACATCTTCATCTTGCTGTGATTATAAAGAATATCATGTCTGCTTACATTTATTGGGCACACATCTTGGCCTTCCCAGGGTTGTAAAAGGATTTCACTTTTCATTATGTTGCTGTTGTGTTACGGCCTTTCGGCTTAAAAAAAAAAGGCGGAGGGGAGAAAAGGAAGGGGGAAAAAAAAGCACACTTCTGTGTAATTTCTGGTTGGTCATTGTAGGAGCCACTAACAGGGAGAACCAAATAAATGCAAATTTAATGAGGCATGGGGAACTAGTAATGAGATTCAACAGCCTCTCACCTTGAGGTTGTTGGTTCAAACTAGGGCTGTGACACTACTGGAAGTAGCCACAAACCAGCAGTCATGTGGCAGTAAATGTGCAATGTTTTGTCACTTTGGTCCAGTTCCTAGTAGACGTACAGTGATGAAATGGAAGACCTCCTTGCCTTTGCTGGAGTCCCTCTTAGGGATAACTCCATGTCCTCTCTGGATTTCCCACCTGTGGCATGTCCAGTTTGGGGTTAGGCTATAAAAATGTGTGACATCTTTCCCTGAGCTTCCCCTTGGCTGTCTTGATTCCAGCCCTTCTGTAGACACGCAGTGGTCTCCAATCTTTGGAGCTGTTGGGGTCTGGCCTCTCAACAGCAGTGTGTGAATGCCAAAAACTGGGAGTTTGGCCAGTGTGGCTGGTGTCCTGTTGTGCCCTTGAGTTTCTCTTTCCATCTGTGCTGGCCAACCAGTTACTCAAGACCTTGGGCTCCTGCCTTTGGGGTTGCACCTACTTTGGCTGAATGCTCAAAGGAGAAAAGAAGTTTAGCTCTTTTTGATTCTGCTTCATAACTACAAAAGACTTAAACCTCAAATCTTACGGCCAAAATGTGTATAATTGAAGGTGACCAGGCTGGGTCAGAACCTGCCACAGCTCACTGAAAATGTCTCTCCTGACCTCATTGGATGGTGGATCGGTTCCTTGAGCTGAAATGCCAAAGTGTCTCTGGTCCATTTTCCTGCAGTTCCATCTCCACTATACCAAATGTATGCCTTTTGACATAAACATTTTGAGTTACTATATCTGTGGTATGAGTTACTATAGGTGTGGGCAGTACTGTATGTGTGTGGGTGTCCTGTATGTATTAGTACAGCAGTTGAGATGCAAGGGGTAAGAAGAATTCCTTGGAGTGAAACATAGAATAGTTAAAATTAAAATTTAAAAAGGCAGGAAAAGTGGGAGAAAAACAAAATATTGTTGCTTTAACAAAGAACAAGGACTTAGAAATAAGCCAAACTAAATATTCTTTGAATGCACAAACACCCCGGATTTGAGGCTTGCAAATGTAGACTTGTATTCTGAATTCTGGGGTTATTTTTCTTCCTCCCTTTTTTACTCTCTCTTCCTTTCTTGCTCTTTTCTTTCTCCCTTCCTCTCTAAGGTATGCTTTCCTCCCCCCTTGCCCCCAACTCGAGTGCATCATTTTCTGCTATTGTGTTTAAAAAACCTCTGCTGCAGGGGCTCTGAAATGAATAAAAATGTAATCCTCAATGTGCCCATTGTGCACTCTCATTTGTTTTTGCTGTATCGATTTATCAGCAGAGGGAAATTACTCGCTGGAAGAGAGGATGCCAGTCAGAATGACATTTATTTCATACTACAAGGAGGCTCTCCAGCGTGTTTCCATGTAACCCAGATATTGGAGCTGTAAAAGGGCTTGTAACAAGGTTTAGTGCTATGATTAGATTGTGTGGAGCACCTTGCTTTCATAACAACAGGCACTTGGCAGGAGCCAAGGCCTCAGGTTATGGTCAACTTTTTTTATTTCCGTTTACCTTAACACAGAGTACTTGGCTTGCACCTCAAAATGTCCCTCTGTTAAAAACTCATGCATGCCAGCTTGTGAAATCCTACTTGGTATTTATAAGGGTCTTCAGCATTCATGCCACTGAGTGAAAAAGAACAAGGTAAACTATTTACTTGTTAACATTTTTAACTTTGTCCTTCCTTGTAGTTCTAGTGGAGCAATTTTTTTACTCCAGTGACTGTGAGCTATGGTCAGGGTAGAAGTGGAGTGTTTTTGTTTTTTTTTTTTTTGCACAAAACCTATAATAGGTATGTGTGAGTTGCAAATAAAGATAGGCCTCAGGAGGCTGAATCCCAGAGTGGGTCTTGGTCCATGGCACTGCTCTTCAGCAGGCAGATGCTGGTGTGTTCTCCACAGAATTTATGTACCTTAGGAACTGATGCTCATGGGGAGACCACCTCTCCTGACCCCACAGGAATGTGGGGAAATAGGCAGTAGGAGGTATGGGAAGTTATGTCTGTGTTGAAGATTGCTTGATGCTTTCCATCCTAAAACTCTCAGTTCAGCTGCTGATATCTTTGCCAAACGATTTCAGCTTTGGCTGATATTTTCCATTTTGGGTGTTTGCCTCAGACATTAAAAAAAAATTGAAATAATTTTTCAGCCAAAATGGCTCAGCTTGTCCCTAAGCTGAGAGGAAAAAAAAAAAAAAGTTGTTTTGCTTTTATTAAAATATTCTCACTGTCTCAATGGAAAGCTCAGCTCCCAAGTTACAAGCCTCTGAAATTCTAAATTGTGTCTCCAGTAGCAACTTTATTGAGGGATAAAATTAAACAGGTTTACCTAGCCTGTGGAGTTCTTTGCTGGACTGTGAACCCACTGGCTTTTGTATCTCTGCTGCCTTTGTCTTTGGGATGGTGACTGGGAAGTCATGGTTAAGGTGAGGTTAGCTAGAGCTACTTAAATCCATCTGCCTACATCTCTCTCTTTTAAACAGAGGATAATGCTGCTGGTACAACTGTATCCAGCTGAAGTAAAAGCTCAGGCTGCATTTGAACCACAGAATGAGTTGAGGGTTTTGCTAGCTAAGCTTGACCTAAACTGAACTGTTCCTTTCTAGTCTAGATGAGGTCTGTTATTTTCTTCCTAAAGTTCAGGTCAGAAATAGAGAGGGAGCAAAAGAGAGCAGTACTGAACTGTGAAAGAGAAATAAAATCAAACAAGTGGCTGGCAGAGGACAGCAGTACTGCTTTTGGTGAAGTTGGGAGCATGCATACAAACAGGTCTGACAGAACTTGTCACAGCAGCAGGAGTGTGGCTCTTCCCTGGGGCACCTCTTATTTGTGTGAGACATCCCCTTCTGTGGGCAGGCATTGAGCCTTTCAGGAGAGAACAAACGACAGATTTCTTTTCTCGGCCTCGCTGAGGTAGCAAATGGCCAGTGCAAGCAAAGAGATGTGTGCTTTTGAGGAGAAGAGTTGGAGTCTGTGCATGTGTGGGCCTGAGGAAAGGGAGGTCTCAGCACACCACCCGCTGAAGATGTGGGGTGGGTTAAAGCAGCCAGAAGGTCACCTAAAACAGCTGTGATGGCCTGCATTCTTAATGCCTCATGTGATTTAGGACTTACCTGCTTCATCAATACATTGGATGATGGGAAGGTTGATTGATTTTTATTTTTATTTTCCTCCTGCATACCCAAGCAGCTATATTTGGAATGAAATATAGATTCTGATAACGAGAAGATGCATGGGAAAAATGTAGTTTAAATAGTGGTGTTATCTTAAAATGAATGCTTGAGTAACACACAGGCTAAAACAATTTAAGCATATGGAAATGTATGTGAAATCAATACACTAGGATGTCACTTTTTGCGTCAGAATCAGCATGTGTCTGTGCTGACAAAATGCCATGCATTACCTTTCCCCATCTGTTCAAAGCACATTTAGGAGTGCCTTGAAAAGCTTTTGCAAGTCATGACATAAATACACAACTGGATGGTGCAGTGTAGATAGAGCTGCAATCTAGCAAAGCCTTCTTTAAAGGGAAATTATTTTAATCCTTTTCAGGCAAGAAATTAATTTTCAAGAAGAAAAAAATATGATGCTGGTATAAAAGTATAGTAGCACTTACCAGTCTTATCCACATTAAACGTTTCTTCCCAACACTATATCAGAAAATAGCTTTCAACATGGAGAAAATCCAAAATCAATTAGTTCAGTTTAAGTTATTTCAAATTTCATTGTTAGTTTTTAAAGAACATCTTCCAGACTGTCTCTAAACTTTGCATGGAAATTAATTTAGTTAGAAGTTCTCTTCCCACTTGCATATTCCAGCCTAGAGAAATTGAAGATTTGCAGAGATCAGCAGTAAAAATAGAAGCATTAATTCCCACACAGTAGTACCTGAGTAGTTCTTCATATGTCACTTTCTTTGTAATTATTGACTTTTTACTGGTGTTTTAGCAGAGCTTCTCATACTATTGTGTGTAATAAACCCACACTACTCTCCCTTATGAGTGTATGTAACTACACTCATCTTACAGCATGAATATAATTGTCCATCCTCACGGCTTTATTGATGATTTTACATAGTTTTCTTTCAAGAGGTGCCTTTTGCTGATAGATATGCAGAAGGCTGAGGGGTGGCTCACTGTCTATGTGCTTCCCTAGAGTACAGGACTCTGCTTACATGCCCCAGGTGATTGAGGCTGCTCTGCCCTAGAAATGGCAGTCTTTTAGGCAACTTTTAGGACCACACAAGTTTGAATTTCTTATCGATGGTTTCCTTCTTATCTGTGTAACCTGATTATGGTTCCATCCATCAGCTCACAGTTTGGTAAAACTCCTGGTAAATCTTGATATACAACAGCTGGTGGTGTGAGCTCTGTGTGTCCATCTCTGTAATCAGAGGGAGCAGCAGATAGAGGGGAGTGCCTGCAATGAGTGAGCTGGTCACAGAGTCCAGAATGACCATTCATTTTGGGGGGCTGGTGTTTGATAGACTGCAAGGCTGTAGAAGTTCTGTGGAGCAAAAACCTCAAGTACTAGATGGATAGTGCTGTTTCCTGTTTCTGTGGCACTTGGTCAATTACTAGGAGAAGGTGATGGAAGTACAAAAGAAGAAATCATTGTTGGAAGATTTCTCTTTAAAATTATAATGTAGTTAGAGAACCTCCAAACTATTAACAGAGTTGGGACCAATAAGAATCATAGGAGTGCTGTCTGATCTGGTTCCTCCTTAGAACAGGCCTTGCACATTTTCTGCATCAAAATTAATAAAATGAAAATGTTTATAGAAGGGCAAATTTGTGGTAGCTATTATTGTGACTTTCATCATCTTATTCTTGGCTTATTATAATGCTGTATTTGGAAAGTACTTCAAATAAGAGCCAAAAGCAATGGAAAGACCTCCCTTTTGAAGCAAAATTAGAAACATTAGTTGGAAAATCTCGCACTGTGATGTTTGTTCATCTCTTCACCATTGGCAAATTTTGTTTTTTGCTTGCAAGTGCGAACCAGCAGATTAGACACTTCCAAGGGTTCGTTCACTGTGAGGTTTTGCAGGTGATTTCAGTTTAATGCAACCAGATAATTGTAGCCCTGGGGCTTGGCTAGGTTATAAAGCTGCTAATCCAGACAATATTATCCAATCATATGTTGTGCTTATATGAGAGACCTCTGCCTTTAATAGTCTCTCCCCGTGCTTGTAAGTGGTGGTTTTTTTGTTTTGGTTTTTTTTTTTTTTGTTTTTTTTTTTTTTTTTTTTTTGTCTGTTTGGGTTAAGTTTTCTTTTTTTGTTGGGGTGGGTTTTTTTTTCCCTCAGCAGCCCTATAAAAATGAGACTCAGGAGAAAATTAAGTGAACAAGTCACTGGAGGTATGCAGTTCTCTATATATACACCCCATATGTGAAGTGCACATACATCATGGATGAGCTGGCTCATGGTGCTGAAGTGTACGTTCACCTCCGCATTTAAGAGAGGGTAAGGTGGTGGGCACTGACAACTCTGAAAACTGAAGTCTATATTTAGTTCTAGGCCCACATGTAGCTGAAGCAAATGTATGGTAATGTTTTATGAGCAGTACTGTCAAGCAGTCAAAAACACATATTTTTGTTTTCAGGAAATTTGTATATTTGTCAAAACAAAAAAATTTTTGTGGCAATAGCCTCATTTGAGAAAAGGTTTTTAGGGGAGAGAAAATAAGGTGAGATTGCATGTCAGCCAGAAATCTGGACATTTCTCATTTCAAAATTATGTTTGCTCACCTCTAATGAAATTTCCATTATTTAGTTACAAGAGGGACAGTTCTTGCCAGTTTGCAATCCATCCCATTGAAATATGAGGTTGATAGGGGTCACGTCAAGCTGTGGCTGCCCCATTCCTGGAAACGTTCAAGGCCAGGTTGGATGGGGCTCAAAACAACCTGGCCTAGTGAAGGGTGCCCCTGCCCATGGCAGGGGGGTAGAACGAGATGATCTTTGTGGTCGCTTTGAACCTGAAGTCATTCCATGGTTCTATAGAAACCCTCGGATGAAAGCTCAGGCCCATCACTGCCTGTGCAATAGAAAAATAAAGCACAGTGTCCTGTTGTTGGTACCTCAACAGCATTGCTATGGCTCAACATACAAAGGAGGAGGAGGGGCCATCTTCCAAACTAGCCAGCAAAAGGTTTTGGTGAACAGCTGTGGCTGGAACAAATAACTTGGGAGCAGGGAGCAGCTCTGGTAAGACTTGCATTGTAGTGATTTGTCATTTTAGAGATGGAAGAGACCGCTGTACTGCTGATTTTATAAAGTGGGATTTGCTTCTACTTATAGAGAAATGACTGGTGTTCAGAATATGTTGCTTGAGCAAATGTGAGGCCTGGCTGTGCAGGTCCGTATGCTGACAGATGAGGTAGAGTCCTCAGCTTGTTGGAGGATGTCAGTAGGTTGAGTATCATACCCTTAAAAACAGGGGTGCTGGATTTGTTTTTTTTTTTTTTGGGAAAGCTGGGTGAGCCATTGTCCTCTTCTGTGTTGTAGTACTGTCTACTCGTGTAGCTGATTTCAACTCTTTATCAACAATTCTTCTTAAGAGAAAAACTAGTAGACTAAAATGGATTGATCAGGATTAAACCATTCACATTTGTCCTCCTTGATGTAAAAGAAAATTAAATGCCAACCAGAGCTGTGCCTCTCACCTGGGGCTACTCTGGTGTCTATTAGACCATCCCCTGAGCTGGATCAACTTGCTGAATTCCAGCCCTTGAACAAGCATCAGGAGTGTTCTCCCTTTTCTTGCTTCCAGAATAAACTGGAACAGAGAGTGCCTGTTTCAAAGTGCACTGTAGGAAGATGCTGCTGTCTCAAGAAGTAGCAGTGCCAGCAGAGAGTTACCAGAGCGTAGAAGTCAACCCACTTGGCTTTTCTGGACTACCTTCATCTTTAACTGACTTCAAGGAGATACATAAAAATAGAGAAATTGTGCAGTACTAACATTTAGATGGTTATCTGTTTAGATAAAGTTTTTTTAAAGGAGACTCAAAAATTTCTCCACAAAAATTCTGTCAAATATATTTCTTTGAAAAGGAATTTCATTTCAGGCAGTTGTGGCAAAGTCTATAGTATTAGCTGTGACAAGCTGGCTCTGATTTTGCGAAGGCTTGGCAAGTTCACATGTTGGTTTATGCGTCTGAATTGTGTCTCTAGCTTCAGCAAGACTATTGATGTGCAGAGTTACAGGCTTGAGAAGTCTCTCTAAGATGCAAGCCTCAAAATTCTACACTGGGGAAGAATAGTGTCAAATTTGTAATTAAAAATCTTCAGGACAGGCAATTTTCTGAGCATGTGCAGTATCCTTTTTGTGAACCTCAGGATCTCAGCTGGTTTTGGTGAAAAACACAGAAAGCAATTAGCTTGCATCTTGGAGGCTAATAATAACTGAACCTTTTGGCAGATTTTGTGATGGGATGATTCTCTCTGTGTTATAAGCCAAATGAATTAAAACAGATTTTTAAAAATCACTTGTTCTAACAGAGTTTTTTTCTCTCAGAGATGCATAAAAGCAAAGAATTTGCAACCTAGGCTGTGTTACATTTTGCTTTAGACCTTTTGGTAAGGATGAATCTCAAGTTATTTGTGCCATGTTAGAGCAGTTTTCCCTTTGGAGTGACAATCTTGAGTGTTCTGCTTGAGATCTGAACAGATTCCATAAAGTCAGTCCCCTTTTTCCCTCTTTTTATATCCAGGTGGTTTTCTGGATCTCATTGGTAGAGGAAAATGTAATCACACACAGAAGTGATGATGGCAGTGTCTTCCAAGTAATGGGAGACAGTGTTTGGGGGAAGATGCAAGAGCTGCTGGAAGAGAAGAGTGAAAAAGCAGTGAGATGTTCTCCAAGATATTGTAGTTCAGTTTAGTTAGGGCTTAGGGCTGAGTGATATGTAAGCTATGCATGAATGATGCTGGTTATGTGAAAACATCACTATCTGACACAGGAATTTTTGAAAAAATATACATCACTTCCCCCTTTCAAAACATCATGGCTTTATCATGCATCAAACCTGATGTGAAATTATCCAACCTTCCCTTCACTTTTTATTTCCCACCTGTGGAGTTAGCTAATGTAGGACAGTGCTGAGACACTAGTTATGGTACCAAAGGACTTTTCCTCATTGTCCCCTGATCTCCTTGTCTGGTGAATAGAGCTTCTCTGGACCAAATGCCAGGGAAGTTTTCTGTGTTTTTCTCCTACATGGCCAAACATGCCTGATATGCAGTGGACTTTTTAGCTGCTGTTTTCATCTTGTTTACTGTAAGCCTAGAAGGTCTTGTCCTGTTTGCTGAACTGTGAAACATACACTGATTCTTCTGAACAGGTTGTCTGGAAACCAAATAGTTATGCTTCTTAGTTTTAAAATGTAATACTATAATTTGCTCTTACCTCTGAGAAAGACTGACACCTCCACCAACATTCTCCTAAGCTACCAGAAAATAGTCTAAATGCTTCATCCTCACCTGGGGCTCACGTTCCTGTCCTCATTCCTTATCAAAAGCAGTCATGTGCAGAACACAGACTGAAACCATTGCTGCCTAAGGCCACTGTTTAGGCCAAGAATAAATCTGATCAGCTGCAGACTTTTATTTTTCAGTGGAGCCTTTGCTTCTCCTTCTCCTTCTTCAAAAGAGACAAAAGCCCAAGAGAAACATTCACAAAGACCCTGCTAGGAGGATTAGGCTATTCCCTTCAGCTTCTCCTGATGCATCCATTACCCCACTCTCTGAGGTCTGATGGTTTTGTAGGGGAAGGTGTAGAGTCTTAATGCAGGGTTTCCTTGTGCAGTGTGACTTCTCTGTGCTTTGTTCTCCAGGCCTTCAGTGGAAATGCAAAATGCAGTGCTGCTTTGCATCCTGGGGTTCAGGTTCTGAAAACAGCCATATGACAAAGTTGGTGTTGTTGGGGTTTTTTTTGTTTGGTTTGGGGTGTTGTTTGGTTTTTTTGTTGTTGTTGTTGTTGGTTTTTTTTGGGGTTTTTTTTTTTTTTTTTTGGAGAGGGGTGGTGGGCTGGGTGCAGTTTTAGATGCAAGTTAAGATGAAGGCACTTATCATTTGGTGCTTAAGTAAGCCACTCACATACAGGCTTACAATGCCAGCTTGGATGTTTTAGGGTATCCAGTCTTGCATCCAGGTGCCTGTATGGTGATGGTCTCTGTCTGGTGCCAAGTCCTTGTTGTCTAAGGGATAGGCACAGTTTAGCCACAGCTGGACTGTGTTCATTGAAGCTGGGGGCAGTATTTATCTGTGAAACTGCTGAATAAGCTGGCTGCTAGTGCGATGCCCTGTGGAGCTCCATGTCCTTTGGAAGCTCAGGAAGTTGAGGCTGGGTGTCTCCTCAGAGCACTGCTGGGCTGTGTGCCTCCATCCTCAGATCTCCCTTGATCTGAGGGCACTGGAGGAAGCCCATTAAACCTGTTCCTTTGGCTCCACAGTGCTTGCTGTCACCTCACACATCTCTGTCCTTGTGCCCTCCCTTTTCATTTCAGTGCCCAGTGCAAGTCCTGCCCACAGTGATCTGCCCTACCTGGAGTTCTTCTAAAGGATAACAGCCTGCATGGAAGCAGGTTCAGAGAAGTTAGAGATCAGCACAACCTTTTGCTCCTCTCTGCCTGTCTCTTTCAGGCAGCTTTGAAGAGGGAAGGTCTCCTCTCCTCCTTCCCCACTGCCCCTCTGCCCCAACTCCTTCTCCTTCCTGCCTGGGAGTAAACAGTAGACGGTACATGTATTAACACTGAGCTCTAACACAATGCTCCTGGGCGTGCTCTGTGTGCAAGTCCCTGGCAGCCGTAAATTAATTAAAAGTAGACAGAAACCTTAGGAAAAAAGCAAGTTCCCTTCCCCCTTCCCCCCTGCCCCTCTTTTCCTTTCTCTCTCTGTGGGTAAATAGCTAATTCCTTTGTTCCTTGCTGCACTATTTCATTTCTGCCATCATTGTCCTCATTGTTCTCTGAAACAGGAGGGGTCTGGGCCAGGAGCAGCCAAGGTCTTGGCTAATGACGGGAAGTCTTTAAAGTTTGCGCTGCATTTCATCTTCTCTGTGGGAGTTTTAGGACGCATCCAGTGTTTGATCCCCACCGTGCAACTTTGCTTCTAGTTAATTAACAGATCCCCATTACACTCTCTCATCTGCAAGCACATGGGAGGCCTATCAGGAGGTAATTCAAGGCCAATCTGAGTGATGGCAGAAATTAGAGAAAACGGTTGTTTTAGGGTTCTAACATCCCGGAATAAAGCTCTCGCTTTGCAGAGGTGCCCTGTAAATTTGGGCTTGTTTTGTTGTATCATTTTAAGTTTTTAAGTGATGCCCCTTGCAGTCAGATGTGTTAGAAGTTTTGGGGGTTTTTTTCAGGAAGAGTAGATGGGAAAGCAGTTTTTTTGTGTTGCTGCTACTTTGCTGTGCTGGCAGCCTGCATGGTGTATGGTTTTGAGGGCCAGTTGAAACAAAACCGCAGTGTTATTAGCAAGATGTTTTCACCTTCCTTTCATTCCCAGCTTCCCCATTTCCACGAAGCCTATTATACAGGTTACAAGTATCTTATGGCAAGTTTTTTAGTGTGGAGTAAAACCACCACGGGCCTCCCAGCTGCAGAGCTTTGTCAGGCTTTCAACTAAATACTGCCTCTCTCAGGAGTGCAACCTTCTGTCGACTTTGAATGTTTAGAGTTGTGTGATATTCCTCTCCTTCTTTCCTCTTCCCCACCCTATGAGCAATGACCCCCTTTAACTAACGAATTAGGGACTGCTCCTGCAGTTGCAATTCTCAGTTCGGCACTTGGCAGCGAGAACCAAACCACGGCTATTTAGTGCAGCGTTAAATGGCTCACCGCATTAGCCCCCTGGCATGCAAAGCTATTAGGTTGTTTTACTGTTGTTAAAGTTACATTTGTTAGGTGGAGTTGCTGCTCCAACAGAAACTTGGTGCTGGGGGAAGGCGCGGGCAGTGTCTTTGGTTGTGCGGCTACCAGAGACCAAAGTTTCCCCTCTCCACGAGGCTTTACAGAGGGACGTTTTCAGCTTTGTTGCGGTCAAGCGATCTCAACTGGCAGGGAGTAATCAAACCATGACCAGTTCCTGACGTGTTCCTTGGTCAGCTTCCAGCAGGGCTGCAGCAAGGTGGAGTTACCCCAGGAGGGAGAGTCCAGCACTTTGGGATCTCTGGGTAGTGCCGCACTCGGCAGGCTGTGTCCCCAGTGCGATGGGCCACCGCTGCCACTAGTGCTCTGGCTCCTCAGTGCATCTCAGGGGAAGAGCATCCTGTGGGGTTGTTATTCTCAGGTGGCAGATGTAGGGCTGATGTGAAGATCCTGAGCAAGTGTGACTGCACGGCTTTTTCCCGGAGTCTCCTCCAGCCTGTGCTCTGCAACACCGTACAGGCCAAGCAATGGATCTTTGTCAGAAATGCACCAGGGTGCCCTCAGAACAGGCTCTCACAGATGAAGGATTCGCTGTTGTCTGCTATGAGCGAAAAAGAAGTGTTGTTTTGGTCTTGTCGTCAGGGCTGTCTGGAAGATCCTGAACACAGTTCTTGTAGCTGCAGAGATCACTAATCACACTGGGAAGTGGGATTCATGTCTGGCCATGAAGTTAGTGTACAAATGTAGAAAATGATGTAGAAGGTATGTGTACCTTTGGTTCAGTACAGTGTGCTAGACTGCCTATTTCCCAGTCCTGGACTTTGTCTAAAACAGCATTAATTGTCTGCTTATTTAAGGAATCTACTCTCTTATATTCTAAATAAACATCAACTACCATATTTTAAGATGTATATACGTGTATAATACCATATATTAAAGAAACGTGCTCTAATATAGGGGAAAAAACAGAGAAAACATAAATGTTTGTGTTTGATGATTTCCCTAAATCATCAAAGGAAATGATTTTAGTATTTCAGCCTCAAATACTAGTTTGAATTCCTGACAGGGTCAGCAAATTCTTCAATGTTTCTGATTTTTCTCCAGCTCAGTGAAGGTTTCATGGACAAGAGGTAGAGGAGTGGCATCTTTTTTCTCCACTTAAGCCCCAGCATCCTGTGGAGCCAACTGTAGTTGCAGGAGTTTGCTCAGCCTGCCTGAGTGATGTTTCTTTTTTTTTTTTCTTAATCTTACTCACGTTGCAGGGATTTCCATCCTGTGTTTTTGCAGCAGCAATTGTCTGTTGCTGGACACAGAGATGATGTAAAAGCATTGGCTGATTCTTGGGGATGGGAGGGGTAAAAATGGATGCACTGAGGCAAAGTGAAGCTGTTTTGTTTGATTTGAGCGTGATGAAATGGGCAGCACGTTCACAGTTAAGGCACCCTGTTGCTGATGTGACTGGGACAGACAGGGTCCTCAGCTGCTAGGCAGGGATGCTTGGATGTGCCACAGGGTTTCAGAGAGAATCCCCCTGCAAAGGGAAGCGTGTGCCAGTATTGTAGAGCACTTGTGCCAGCCAGCTTGCAGGGTTGATTTGGCATTTGGCGTATTGGTAGCGGCTGCCAGTGTGTGTGGTGGAAGAGAAGGGAATAGACAAGAAAAACACAGGGGCTTAAAATAAAAATTAAAATTATTTGCTTTGTGCCATATGGGCTTCAATATTTTGACAAAACTAAGGCCAAAATTAATCATGCCAGGTTAGAGTTTTTGTTCAAAAACATATGTATAACTGTCCCCCTGAGTATGTGTTTGAGTTAGGATTTTCGTCCAGGAAAACCTTAACCTTTTCAGTTTCTCATTCTCTGCTCCACTACCAATTGTTCCACCTCAAACTTTTCCTATTGTGTGAAATTTTAAAATAGTTGTGCTTTCTTGTAAGTTTCTTAGTTATAGCTGTAAGGTTTTGTTGGTTCCATTTTTAAAATTTTGTTTGGAAGAGTTTATTTTCTTTTCACAGAAATAAAAAGATTTTAGCAAGAGTTGTCTTGTGTCCAGACTGCACTGTTTGGTCAAAAAGAAGGGAGAAAGGGATGAAGGAGAAGGGGGAACCAGAGCTGCTGCTAATGGTTGGAGAGCCATTGGAAAGTGAAAGTCCATTATGCCTTTTGTGCTTGTCCTGGCTAAGATGCTGTTTCCACTGCATGTAGAGCACAGGGATTTAAGTTTAAAAGCATGGAACCTGGCCAGTTTGGGGATTTAAATTTATAAAGTAACTGTTCATAACATCTACAGGAATACAACTTTGCACCTGTGAATCACTGAATTTTTTCACTAAAATATTTTCATTGAGCACCCAGCATCTTACTGTAAGGATATTATTCAGGCTTGCCCTGTATTAGGCCATTAATGGACCATCTTGGCTATGCATCGAGTATTTTTCTGCACAGGTTCCTGTTGTGGCACTTTGCTTCACCACTAAAAATGCCTTAATCCACTTCATAAGCAAAGCTCAACTGTGCAGAGGCACTCCTGAAAAGAAATAAGGATGAGTGTGGAGTGGAGCTGTTCTGTATTAGCTTTTCAGGGCTAGTTTGTTATGTACACAAGTCCACATGATGATAGGAAATCTTGAAAGATCCAAGTTTTATAGAGTTCAGGTGTGATTGAATTGGGTGGTTTTGTTCATCCCACTATAGAGATATGAGATGGATATGAAATTCAAATATAGATCTCTATCTTTTTAAAGTTTAGAAGTGTGCAGAGGCAGGATTTAGGCCATCTTTAATTCATGTATGTAAGCAATACTATGACTATGTGAGGACAGTAAATCTCTGTGATTGATCTCGAGATCAGCCTATCTATTATCATAAAGCCCCTCCTTTGAGAGTGAGAAGTGGGTGGAAATCTGAAAGAACAAATTTAAGCAACTGGTTTCCTTTCACTTTTAAAACCAAATAGTGAGAGAGGCATAAAAGACCTCCAGTTTGGATGATAGTGAAACATTGCTTTGAAGTTCCAACTAAATTGCATTTCTTGTTCTCCGCTGTCGCCTGTAAGGCTCAAAAAAAAAATTGGACAAGCAGTGATTAGTATATAATAATGTATGTTCAAATAGCTTATGGTATTATGAAAACAAAAATTCAAAAGGCCAATATACTGACAGTTAAAATCTGTGTAAGGGGCAATAGGGGGGAACCTTCACAAAAACAATATGCTGATTGCATGCAGCTACCCTGCCGAGTCAAATCTTAAATAAATTATACATACATAGCTGTACTAGAGCTGAGAAATGAAGCAGTTTGAAATGCTCCTTGTTCTGTGCTTTAGGCAAAGCCTGTATCCACTCTGTGTCCTTAAGGCATCAGGCATTTGGTCTGTTGGTTTAGGTGCCCTGCCGCAGGAACTGGGCGCTACTAGGTGCTTCAGAGGCCAGTGGAAAAATACAGCTTTGTACTGGATCAGATATAGGGAGAAATGTGGGTGGTAAATAACCTCCTTTGATTCTTTGATAAGGAATCCCTTTCTATCAATTGCAGCATGCACTCCCAGTCCCCTCCACGCACTTGTAAGAAATCCTCATGAAGTACTGAAACATTGCATATTTGGTCAAGATTTTTCCCACAGAAACAAATTTATGCGTCCAAAAATTCAGTTTCTAAGCAGCAGAAGTTCTTCAGGAATTTGGGTCAAATCTGATAAGTAATTTCAGCCAAAATAAAGATGAAAATAACATTCTGAACATCAGAATGATTCATTTCAATACACATGAAACAAAGCATTTTGATTTCTTGATATTTCCAAGAGGACTCATTAACCGTACAGTCTAGTGCTGAGGGCTGCTGACAGGTACTCGTGTTCTTATCCTCTTCATTCCTAAACTATGGAAAGGTCCTGGCATGCCCTTATTCCATCTATACATACAAACGTGCATGCATGTTTGTGGAAGGAGAAATAGAATAATTCTGTAGGTGTGTTTCCCTTTGGAAGCTAGGGTAGAGCTATCTAGGGTGCACTCCTAGTGCCAGAGAATATGTAAGTGCTTATCCAGAACTTGGACTGAAAAGATTGATAATGAGATCCTGATGTACTACTGCTTAGGGCAGATATAAGAGTATGATGCACACACAGATCCTTGTTCTAAATCATATTTAAGTTCAGGTCCTGATCTCAGTGAATACTTGAAACCATAAGGTTCAGTGGTAAAGAGGGTTTGACAGAAGCATAACGTTCACAGGATCTACTTTTAAACTGCTGGCAAACACGTTCTTTTGCCCAACAAAAGTTTCCTTAATCCGCAGTTACTTGTACAATTCCCCTTTCAACAGTGGAAACTCAGGTTTTAATTTGAAGATAGCAAAAGTAACTCGGAAACATTCTTAATATTAGCAGACTTTCCTCAGGTTTTTGTGAGTTTCTTGGAATCAAATGGCACTTTATAAACATCAACTAAAATCTATGCTAAATGAAAAAAAAGTTTTATCTCTTACTCATGAGGTAATCCAGTTTTGATTTTTGGCTAACAGAATCAATCACATTAGTAACTGTAAACCCAGCACAAGGGGAAACAAATCAAGAATGCTACTGCTCTTTGTGTGCTGTCATGAAATTCTGGCTGTGCTACCAAAATCCCCTTTCAAAGATTCAGTTAAATTAGAGTGAAAAAGAGCAAAATTTGGCCCTTAGTTCTGGTGTAGTATTGATTACTTGCTATCCTTTTATCAGTTTCATTTGCTGGAATAGACACAATTTGAACTTATTTTACAAAGTATATTTCAACATCATTTGGCCACAAACAGAGGCTAATGTGTCCAGCCTTCAGACAGCTTATTACCATTCAAATACTCTGGAGATAAATTATATTAAAAGAAAGATAAGGAGCGGAGGGGAGGAAGACGTTTCAGCTTCTGACTCATTCTAAATGGAGACTTAGCTCTAACTAATCAAAATTGCTTTGGTTGTGCATAGCAGCATTAAAAGCCTTGTCCACTAATTGAGTGAAGCGGCTCCAGTGAAGCAGCCTTGCCCCCTCATTATGTGATCTTGCAAGTGCTGTTTGTCATCATTGCTTGCTGGTCTCAATCTAACTGTGCTGCTGGTGCAAATTAATGGTAATTCCCTGTGACAGGCTGTGTCCTTCCAGTGAAACCACAATATGGGTCTCGTGCCACCCCTGCCCTGCTCCCCTTCCCTCCCCACACCTACCAAAGTCTGACTTCCCACCTCAGGGTATCACCCCTGACTTATCCCTCCAACTCCTTCCAGCTGACTGGTGTGCCAGGGTGTGTTGTGGCTGCAGTGATGGATTGCACCCTGTGCTCTGTTGAAACACTGTAGGGGACGTGTGTCAAACAAAAAGCAGCATTTCCTAGTGGCTCAGGATGGGGGTGTCATCATCCACCACCTTGTGCAGCTCAGTGTGCTCCAGCAAGCAGGAGAGACCACGGGGTAGCACTTTAAAATCAGAGTTAGCTAATATATATGGAGTGCTGACCTGTCATTACTGTACTTTTACACTATTGGGGTTTTATTAATTGCTTAAATTTCTCCTTCCATCCTGACTTAAGAAAGGAAGTTATTAGTTGGGAGCTTGGAGCTCAAGAAATCCATGCCTTGCTTTTCCTCGGGTTTGTCCCTTTGCAACAGATGCTTGTAGTCCCTTTTAATAATAATCTCTCCTTCTCATCTTTTGGCTTTGCTGTCCTTTTAAATTACAAACCATGGTGTGGGGGCTGTCTGTAGCATTGTGTGTGTGGATGTACAAGGGAGCCCTGGTTTCATCTGGAGCTTCTGTCCCAGATTCTCAGCTGGTATAAGTTGGCAGAATGCCACTGAGGTCATTAAGTGTATGTGAAGGGTCTGTGACATGTCATTGTTATTTGCATTGCTGGAGAGAGGGAATCTTCAGCCAGTGTGATCTTAGCTCAGATCTTAAAGAATTAACACCCACTTCTCAGGCATATGGAGTCTTTCTTCACTTCAGTTATTTTCATTTTAAATTAAAATGAACAATTTTTAAATGAAAATTGAACACTTTTTAAAGAAAATATTTACTTCAAAGTGAAATATTTATACTCTCATTGGGAGAAATTTATACGGTTGTTTTGAAATTAATGCTTTTTAGTAAATTTTTCACTTAAAAATCAACTCACAAACTTCTCCCTCTAAAAAATATTTTGGGAAGGAGGCAGGAAAAGGAAAGAAATTTAGACCAAACCTAAGATTTGTTAATTTTTTTTTTTTTAATAATTCAGAAGTGATTGAAATCAAGGTTACAGCTCCAGGTTCATCCTGGTTATTAATCACATTTCTGAAGTGACTAGATTTTGAACACTGTCACCTGAACTTGCCTCTTTAAGACTAGAGTGTTTCAGCCCCCATTAGGATTTTACAACCCTTAAGGCAGTCTGTCCATCTCTGCTGGAGGAATCCTGGACTGGTTGTGTTCTTAACTCAGTTGGGTCAAAGTAGGGTTAGTCATCACTTCTCAGCAGGTCATTGACTCTGGAATTATTATTTTAATGCTAAAAGCTCCCCAGGATGAGCTCTTATCATTGAATTACAACATCTACATTGCTTTTCATCAATACCAAGGTTAATGCCGTTGTCCTCATTCCGCAGAGGAGACACCCAAAGCAAGGGAAATGACTTGGCAGAGCTCAGCCAGGAAACCCAGGTTTCCATCCACAGCTCATGCCCCCAGTCTTGTGATATTTATTAGGAGAGAACGAAAATTAGGATCTTCTCTTAACCTTAAATCCTGAGTCATACTGGACTTTCAGCTCAAGTAGTTCTTCCCCGGTGGATTCAAAGCCCAAAGATGTGATTTCCAACAGTTCCAAGACAAGGAAATAATCTTAGAGAATTTTTGGATAAAATGTCACTGTGCCGTTTTGCTGATTGCAGGATTTTGAGGTATGCCTGGCAACAGCACTTTCAGAATCTGCAGCACCCTAAAATATCTCAAATGACTGCCTGGACTGTTTCATTCACAAGGCTGCAGGTAAGTATTTTGGATGCTTAGTCCCTGTGGATGTATCACAGGAGCAGGTCAGAACTTCTCACCGCAGGGAGGAAAAGTTAGTTGCTTGTGTGTTCCACCCTGTGCCAGATTGACAGGACAAACACCAAGTTTACTGCTTGAGGGTAAGCTCAGAGACCTCTGTGGTGGGTTGAAATAATTTCTTGGATTTACAGCATATTTACAGCTGGTGATACAGACAAAATAACTGTTATAGACACTGCAGGATCAATACTAGAGGTGCAGATGAATAGTCTCTCAAATGACTGTGGGAAACAAAATAAATCTGAGTTTCGCTGCTTCAGGAAAATAAAATTGCCAAGGTATTTAACTCTCTGCCAAGAGTCTCCATTGAAAGCAACAGCAGAAGTCCTAACTGATTTCAGTACTGTAGGATCAAGCTCTAGGTGTTGCAAGACACTTGCATATCCAATGTGAAAAACTTTGGGTTCTTTGAACTGGGAAAAAATATCTTTAATTTAGATTATATATAATTGGTTTTTATTAGAGCTTTAACTTGGTTAAGTACAATCAGATAGCTATTGTATAATTTAAATGGCCAGTGATTGTTATTTGATAATAACAACTTACATTTATATAGTGCTGTATATCCCAGAGGGATCCCAGATGATTTTAAAGACTCAACAATAAAATGTGCAACAAAGTAAAACATTAAATACAATTACAGCATTACTAGAAAATATGAGGATATTAAAAATCTGGCGGTCTGTGGCTTGCTTCTGCTCTCGTTTGAATTCATTAGCCAAGCTCAAACCAGAGTGCAAATGGATTATTAGTGGTTCTGCCATATCGGATTTAAGAAATTTTCTGTACAAGTACCTCCTCTGTACTGGGAGGAGTAGTAAAGGGTGTAAATACCTTTCTGAAGTTTCACTCATGCTCGTTGCTAAGGTGGAATGTTATTTTAGGAATCTGTTGAGGGGCTTGAATTCCTTCTCTCTCTCTTGTTTGGGTGGTTGTTGTACAGAGTTACACTGAGGATGGTTTCTTGTTAGATGGGAGGAGGCTAAACAAATGCCACATGCCTGCAACATCAGAATGGGAACTCAGACAGTGTTCTGTGCCACCAGTTCTTTTTTTGTAGATAAGTCTTGAAACAGTTTTAAATTCAACCCTGTTACAGTCATTTTGGGGCTAGCAGTGCAGTTTATGCCTCTTGAGCTGCTCTTCCAGGCTTTTTCATGTTTAAGTTTCTCCATCAAAAGGGTTGTCAAGCACTGGATCAGGCAGCCCAGGGAAATGTTGGGGTCACCAGCCATTGAGGGACTTACAGGATGTGTAGACATGGCACTTAAGGACAGGATTTAGTGGTGGATGGGCCATGTCCACGAGTACAATCATTAGCTTTAAGGGTATTTCCCATCCTCAATGATTCTGTGATTCCAAGTGTCCAGCTTTGTCCTTTGACTTCCTAAATGCACATTGTCAATGTTGAAGGAGGTGAAAACTTGAGGGATGTTAATGTGTTCTACTGTGGCATGTTAGGGAAGGCTACCCTGGAACTTACCCAGGTGGGAACCAGGGAAGTTCTGCTGCAGCTGGCACTCCACAGACAAGAGGCACAGAAACAGTCCCTGCCTCCTGGAGAGTGTTGCAAAGGACTTCAAAAACATAAAAATGGGAATCAAGGAGTTCTGTTGAGAGGGGAATCACTGAAGTGATGGGACTGATTTCATTGCTGACCACAAAAACAGAGCCAGACAGGCAAATGCTATTTTTGTGGATGGGTAGTATAGGTCACCTTCTTTGTGCAGTTTTTTTTTTTCTAATGTCTAATAAATTATAGTCTAAATCTGAAATATTTCCAGAACCCCTGAAATACTCTCGAATTACAAAGTGTTTTCAACTGCTGAGGAAAGTTGTTTGCACCTGAAGAAAAAGATTTATTGCTATTAAATTTAAATTTGGGACTATGCAAAACAATGTGTAAACTACATTTTTTTTCACTGGTTTGCCAGAGTCTTTGCCCACTGAGATGGTTTTCAGGTTCTGAAAATATTAGTTTATCCCTGCCTTTTGACCGCAACATATGAAAGCAGTCTAATTTCAATAATTTAGTCTCAAAACCATAGTTCTTTCTCAATATCTGAGCTTTTCTTTAGTTTCTGTTTTAATGTTTGTGTCATAATGATTGTGCGAAAGTTGTTTGCAGATACTGTCTTGTTTTTCATATTTGTAATGAAGCATGAGGGATTTTTACATTTTGCGGCAAAAGTTTTGCATGGGTCTTACTGTAAAGCTTTCACAGGGTCTTTAACTTGTTTTATTTTGGGGAGATGGAAGAAAGGGAAATAGTGACTTAGAGACAAGTTTCCTGCTCCATTTCTGCTATGTAGCAGATGATAAATCTCAAGTACAAATGGTGCTACACCCAAGACACTGAGCTCTAATTTTTGATTCTACATGTACTGGTGGCCTATTTACTAAGCTGTAATCACCAATAAATTGCTTGAAATATAGTTAAGAGCCTTATCTCTGAGCAACATTGAGCAAACACTCTCAAATAAAGGCTGACCTTCTGAAATTCCTTTCCACAGTGTTTTGGACCATACTACACCACTACAACCAAGCACTGGGAATCAAAACTACATGAAACTCATAGGGAAGTGCTATGAAAATGTTTCTTTCTGAAACTGTGTGTAAGAGTAGGGTTAATAACGATGATGATAATAATGATAGCACTTGTTATCATTAGACCTTGAAAGAGAATCCAAAACTTTTCACTCACTCATCAGCAATGCACAAACTAATGGAAGGACACCAAGCTGGACAGTGCCTTTTGTGTCCTGCTCTGTTCAACACAAGCCTGTTATAAATGCTGGTACATGAAAGAGAAATTGACCTTCCATATGGGAAATTGTAACTTTTCACTTACAGCTTCCCAGCTTTGTGGAAAAATTCCCTCCTGTTCTGGTTAAAGTTGTCGTACATTTTGAAATTCTGGATAGATCCTACTAGACTAGAATCCAGCCAAGGACATCATCTTCTCTGGAAGGGAATCAGTATTCTTCCTTAAAGAGATTTGAAGGTTTTTTTATATTTTCAGACATTACTAAAAAGGAAAAGGTTTAAACGTGTCTCTTTTTTTTAATGGTCTCATTATTAGTTAGGATTTAAGGACTGAACTAGTAATTACTAATCAAAGTCTACCTGTGGGAGCAGAAACTAGATGGAACCTTGTTTAAACATAAATCTCTACAATTTGAGATTAAATAGATTTCCCCAGGTTACCAGTAGTACCCTTCTCTCTGCCTGTAGGCCATCTACTAAAAAGGTGAAAAAATGTGTGCACATGTTGGTGACAGAAATGTCACAAAAATATGACTGGCATTGTTTTAGGTGTTATTACACATTGGTGGATTTTGTGGACTCAGCATGGAAATGAAGGGCAGACTGGATGGATTTTTTTTTTATTTGTAATAAAACTGAATATGTTCAAGTAATTTGAAATCCCAGTGGTAAGGACTTAGGTACAATATCATCGTTGCAGTGCTTTTAGAGGGAAATAAGAAGTAAATAAAAGAAAGATTAACTTGAGTTGGACCTTTAATTTTTATTAAGGTTTGTGGTTTTAGAACAGAGAGTGACATGACATAAGGAATGGCAGTGCATTAGTGAAAGTGGGTGTCTGAAAGAAACTAGTCTGTGTTTGTGGAAGCATGAAACTGTTGAAAAGAAACTGCTACTTTCACACTGTCACATAAAAACTCCCGACGAGCCTGGCAGCGAAGCGTAGAGAAACTCTCCCTTGTTTGTCCAAGAAAAATAGTGCATGCAAGAAAAAATAGTATAAATGGCTCTGGCTTTAGCTGCTGTAGTGTTTGATATCAGTCTTGAGGATTCAAAAGAGAGAGGATCTAAATGAGAGCATGAAAGTAATTCCTGGGATTTTGTTATGAAGACTTCTTTCAAAATAATTTTACAAAACACCTTTAAAGTGTTGAAGAAATCTGCTAGAACTAATCTCAGGAGTGGGAATAACTGTGAATTATTGTTGCTGCAAATTCTATAAAGCATCTCCTTTGTATGTTTATAGCACGCAAAAAATATAAATAATAGCTGATTAGCAGTCTAGAGTCAGAGCTCTGTTTTCTCCCCATATCGGATAAATCTCCCACTGATGGATCAAACATTTAATCAATCTCGTAACATGGCCTTCAGCACTATAGTATCTGAGTGCCTCCCAGTGTTGGAACGCTCAATAATGCTTGGTTTTTCTCCAGTTACTCTGTACTCCTTAATTTGATTTTGTTCTTAGTTGCACTGATGTGAATCTAAAACTACTCGACTGATTTTGATAGAGGAAGTGACCATTTATGAGCCTGAAGAGCAAAATCTGTCCCCCTCCCTTGCAATTCCTCAGCTATTCTCAAGTTGTACTATTAATATTTATTTGACTTATTAATCTGCTCCCTCATTTATTTTCCTTGCTCCTGCTGCATCTTTTTTCTTCTGCCACTTTGGGTATGATCCAAAGTCCCCTGAAATGGCTGTCAGTCTAACTATTGATTTCAGCTGACCGGGGCTCAGTTTCCTACTTGTCCCTCCCTCCTTTTTTCCCCTCTGCAGCTCCTGAAGGGTTGTGTATGAGCTTGTGGTCTGATTAATTGAAGTTACATGTATTACTACAGTTTTGTGAATAAGCACCTTGCTGCACTGGAATCCTAATCCCCATATTTTCCTTAATACCCATTGCTTCCCTCAGTTTAGTTTTCCTTTAATGAGAGCTCCCTTTCCTCCTCATGCCACAGGTCTTGGTCTCAGGTTCAGCATCTCATATTTTATGGGGAGCTTTGCTATGAGCCTTATCTGAGTTTTGTAGAAAACTCAGTGCAGAAACCCCATTTCCCTGAGATTTTTATTCAGGACAGTTGTAGTGAGTACGAAAAGGGTTTTGAATGAGATAGTTGTGACTTGTCCTTTGATTTTTTTTTCTTTTCTTTTCTTTCTCCTTGCTGCCATCAGCAGTTGGAAGCAGAAGAAAATAAAAAGGAGTTGAGAATTTAAGCTGGGAGACTTGGCAGGTAAGAGGCGTGTTTTCTTCCTTCCCAGGGAGGCATTTCTGGAAGTGCTGATGTGAATTGGCAGCATGTTGGCTCCACTCTGGAAGGCAAGGCTGATCCAGGGATTGCACAGTCCAGTTGAGTTCCTTGATCCTTCACAGTCTTTTTGTGTCATTGCTGGCAAAGGCTTAGCTTTGCTGGTTTCTCACCTGCAACAGGGGCAGAAAGGCTTCCCTGAGGCAGGAGGGTGGCTTGAGGAGAAATGCAGGAAAGGCCGGGGAGGAATGTGCTGGTGTAAAAGGTGGCAGAACATGTGAGCTGCTTGGACAAAGTTGCCCGGTTTGAGGGTAACAGCTGTGCTGTGCCGACAGCTGGGCTGGTGTTTGCATTGTTTCAAGAAATGTTTTGCTAAGGGACTTGTGTGCTATCTATAACTTCACTGCATTATCTTCTTTGAAGCCTCATTTGATCACTTAACTCTCATTTCCTGTTCTACATGGTTTAAATGGGCTAAAGGTGAAATACAGTATAAGCAAGATAGACCACTTGCTTTCATATAAAATCCATGCTGAAAGCACAATAACAACGTTGGAAAGCCAAGCACTGCTCATTGGACAACTGCAGTTTGCAAAGACAGTTTTTAAGTGCTTACTTGAGGCACATCTAGGGACAAAAGGCTTTTCATGGGAACAAAAGCCACAGCCAGCCTGCCAGATTTCAAACCTTCCTCTGAAGCTCGAACCACCAAAGTGTTTTTAAGAGAAGGAGCTTGAAGAATTTTCAGTGTAATATTCCTTGTACCCTTGTTGTTGGGAGGAGTTGTCCCATTTCCAGAGCGCACAGCCTGAGGCAGTCACACATCGGAGATAAATCAGCAGAAATGGCAAAATACTGGCGGGGTTTGAACAACTGCAGGTAGTTGTTTAATAGCTTGTGTCAAGTAATCTTAATAACAGGTATGGCTACTGATCCAGTCAATTATATAAATTGTCCTGCTGCCTTTCCCAGGCTCTTACTGAGGCAGAGCTATTGATACCCGAGATGTGACTGTGTGCAACTGCAGAACTACGGCTGTCTTAAAAGACACAGCTTACCCAAATGGGGAGGGACTGGTTTGTTTCTGCTTCTCTGCCTTTTCTCTGTGGCACACTGTAGTTAGAATCTTGGATTTTCTTCCCCCTCCTCTAAATTTGAGAGAACACCTTTTAATTTTAATATTCAGAGGCCCCAAAGATGTAAATAGCACTAAGATAAGTGTTGCCCTGTTTGAAATTCCCTGCTGGGTCCACCTGTCATGCTTTGTCTGATGTTTGGATAATAAGCTCTGTGGGACAGTAAATGCCTCCCTTACTCATCCACGCAGCCCGTTATGTTGCTTTTTGGAGGAGGCTTTGAGCAACACGTCATGGGAAAAATACCAAATTCCCGTGGCTGAGAATTTGCAGGTTCATGGAGCAAGCTTGGCTCAAACTCACAGATCAACAGAAGTTTGTGGCTGATATGAGAATAAATCATTTTCTAATCTGAAATAATCTGGTCCCTAGCACTTATTAGAAGACTCACCAGTATTATAGATTTAGTTGCAAAATTTCTTGTCTGAGAATAAAGTTTTTGTGTTTTCCATGTATGTTACTAATTGACCTCTGTCAAGCTGGACATGTTTAGCTTGGAGGAATTTATCTTCTGGGTTTGAATATTTGGGTTGGGGTTTTTTGGGGGGTTTGGGTTTTTTTTTTTTAATTTTCTGGTGCTTTCTTGGTTTTTTGCAATTTTCAAACCCATATAATGGCATCTGGTTTTTTGCTGTAAAGTTACATCATCTCCAGGCAAACCAGTGTAATGCATCAGGCTGTCTCCCTATCCATACTGGGTCATGTGTTTACTATTAAAGCACAGTTTCTGTGCTTTTTCATAACAGTTTAGTTGTCTGCAGGAACTGGTAGTTAAACCATGGCAGGCTGCAGATAATTCTTTAGGCTCAGCCTCTGTTTCCACTGCCTTTGATCACGATACATTCGACTTTCAAATATTATTTATAAATTATTTTTTCATATGCTGCTTTTGAGTTTTGTAGATGCGCCTTTCCACACAATAGGAACAGTGGGTGATTTCTTGTTATAGTTCCTTAGAATGTAAACATTATGTTATTCTAAACTCTTTCAAATTTGAACTGTAAGTGCAGGTAAGAATAGAAAGGCATGGATCCCACAACAAAGATGTTGCAGTGAGAGTGGTAACAAATGAGATGGAAAAAGTGGAGAAGACAACTGTCAAACACAGCATGTTTGAGTATATACAAATGTACTTAGAGAGATATCTTTGTTTATTCCTGCAGTTTAATTTAATATCACAGTAAAAAAAAAAATACAATAGAAGGATCAATGTATAAAAAAATTTAAACCATGTGGCAGAACTTGTCTTGCTGATAAAAAGGAAAAGCAGCCAGAGATTGAAAGAGTGGGAATGTTGGTATTTTTATGCATAGCTTGTCTTAAAGTTGTTAAAAATAAATTATTCAACCTTTTTCCAAATAAAGTAGGAATTTTTATGACTTATCCCTCTATATGATTTTGATGAGAAAGAGTTGAGTATCAGTAGAGTTGCAGAAACCTCCTCCACGCAAATGTGGCAAAGCATCTTAGATCTCTGTGGTCTGCAACATGTACACCCACTGTAGGCTGCAGAGAGTGACTCTATGAAATAAGGAAAGGTAGTGTGTCTGAGGTTGTATTCTTGCCTCAGATTTTGCTTCAAGTTGGTAAATAATATAAATTTTCTTGGGCAAATTTTCATTATAGTCCCATTTTCTGCTGCAGATAGAGTTTTGGTCAACCTGAGAATTTAAGTCTGTTTATGTGGTGACAATGGGAGGTGGGTTGGGAGGAATTACTGTTGCTGTATTACTTCCCCTCCAAACAGGTCTCAAAATGAAACCAGCTGCTAAATTGGTCATCTACAAGCTCACAATATTTGCATGCAGTTCTGATTATGGGTGTGAGAGGGAGGAAGCTCCCGTTCTTGCACATCATTTGTTTTCTGTGTCATCCTGAACACTGAGATCTGAATCTCTTACTTGCATTGATTTGCTTTAGTTTTGGGTTTTTTTGCGCTAGTTTTTGTAAAAATCCACGACCGAGGCTTGTTTGCAAGAGTGGCTTTTGGGTAGGTACCTCTGACTGATTGTTAGACACCCCCAGGTCTAACAAGCATCATATTTGTGTTGAAGGAGCAGGTCAAAATCATAATGTGATGTTATATTGTGGTGTTCTTTTATGAGTTTGCTTACTGGTATGTCAGGTGCAAGGACTGTCACCTAAAAAGGAATTATGACGTTTTAATGGCACTGAAGAGACTTAGGATAAGGTTATTTTTTGTGCCTTCATTTGGCACCCAGCAGTTGCTCAGGTAACTAAGAATTACTGGCTGAATATTCCCACACAACACAGGTTAAAATCATGCACACTGTCCATATATTCATGGGAAAATGGGGTGAAACAGGAAATGATAACTGAAGAAGCTGAGGGCACTAGAAACATGTGTGAAATGTCATTTCTGCCCTTTTTTACAAACAGAAACTATAGGTTTGTTTCTCCCTTGACCAAAAAAAAAAAAAAAAAAAGAAAAAAAAATCAATGCAACCATGACTAGATTCTTTAACATAATCATCATGGGTTTGGGTGTCATTAGGTAGGGTGGGTGACTGTCATCTTGCCTAAAAGTCACAAGCAATGAAAATCAAGTAGCTCCAAGAAACAGCTGGCTGATCAAATGTTACCTCTTCCTAAAAGCAGTGAGAAAAGGCAGCTGAGATTGGGAATGAGAAGTGGCCCCAGAGTCCTGGAGAAATGCTGTAAACCTAGAAATGCCTTGGCTCAATCTGCTTGGGATCTGAAGTTACAACCCCGTGGTTTATCTGCTTGTTTCTGCCTTCTTCTGTGAACAAATTCTCTATTTGTTCATAATTCTCAATCCAGCATGCATGGCCGGATTCGTTTTACCTCTTTAGTTTAGGTCAGAATGCTCCTGGTCACTTTTCGGGTAATGTTTTTGCTTGCTATTTTAGAAACACTTTTTTCCAAATGAAAAATGTCTGCAATTAAAAAGCCAAATTGCCCCTCATGATACATGATTCCTCTGCTGTTCTCCCATGAACAAGTTTGGGGTTTATATAGATGTGTGCCCTGCACATGGTACCCTTTATTTTAGGTACATCGTTTTCTTTCTTTCTGTAGATAGTGGGAGTAAGTGAATCAGCAATTAAAAACGCAAGTATTTAATTTGTGCTTCCCTATGACAAGTCCTGTTGCTATTCCCAGTCTTGGTCTGCTGGATGTGACTCTCCCTAGTGTGTCTTGGCCAGCTGAAGGGCAGGGTTTCTGGAAATCTTTGTTTTTGTTTGGCTCTCAGGCTGTATGTGGGTGTTCACTTCTTGTTCAATTTTTCTGAAATGGGAGATCCGCTTTATTTAAGAAATAAAGCAAAGTAATTGAGCTTATTTGTCTGCTCTGCTCTGTGTGCTTGTTCAATAATGTTGCATCCCACAGGGAAGTCCAGCCTACCAGGAGATGGTGTGCATCTGGACTGTTTTTCTGAAGGTGTTGTGGACACCTCAGAACCTGTGAACATGTTTCATGGTTCATTTTAAGCATATTTTAAAAGTTAGTTAATATTTCAGCAAATGCCAGTTCTCTGGAGCTGTTGAGCTTCTCTAAAATTCAGGCTTGATGCAGTGGACAAATCCTCCTGTCTCTTCTTGGCCAATATCATGACATAACTTTGAGAAGTTTCTGCCTCCTTTTCTGCTTCTTGTCAGATGTTTGTTCAACTTAGGAAAGAGACCAATTGATCTAGAAATTTCAGTTCTGAAGTATAAGTAGCATTTTTGGTGTTTGCTCCTGTGGAAAAAAAAAATCACAGTTTTTAATTTCTAGAATTTTGATCCCTTTAAAGACAAAGATGCTGAACAGATGAATGGGGTCACATGAATAAGTAAACCTATATAAAAAATAGAGTGAAATAATAAAGAAAATTAACTTGATTATTGTAAGGATGTGAGAAGAGATGAGATGTGAGATGTGCCTGTTTTTCATGTGTTGGTGACGATTGAGAGGCCAAACCAAGCTGAACCCCTTGTTCAACCATACAGGGCAGATATGGCTGTGCCAGGTTTTTTTTAAGTGTTTGTGTTTGCTCCGTGGCTTCTCCAGAAGGAGAGCCTGAGGTTTCAGTGCCTGTGCTTTGTGGATCCAAAGTGCATTTTGACCGTGGCTTCCTCAGAGAGAAAACAAGAGCTGTCAGAATTATCTGGGTGATTTCTGCTGGTTATCTGCCACGTAAACTCACCACAGAGCAGCTCAGAATTGTTGTACAGGTTGCTGATGTGGCACAGGGAGCACCCAATGCTGAGCACGAGAGAGAATAAAGAAATGGTGAGTGAGAACAAAATAACTTCACACTGGGAGACTTGAAATCAAGTGAAATATTAGCAAAAGGAATTTCAGGTTTGTTTGGTGGTTGTTGCTGCTGCTGTCATAAGCACAATTAAAGCTTTCCAGTTTGTCTGACCCATCGCCCTGAAATGCTGCTGCCAGTTCTCACAGTATTCCTGACGTATCCAAATGCACAGCAGAGCTCTGGCTCTTCAGAATCTGGACCAGCTCCCAGTGTTAGGAACAGGAGTCAAATGGCCATCCCTTCTCCTGTGCTAGCACACACCCCGCCATTAACAGTCTGAAGGCAATTTTAATAAAATACATAACCCTGCTGAGCTTGTCGCAGAAGATAAATAAGTGTTGTAGAAAAGAAGCTTTTGTTTAAAAGTAATTATTTAAACTATGCATTACAGGTAATTTTCCTTTACCAGTAAACCAAATGCTATCAGAATTTCAATAATAGCTTTGTGTTACTTATCTAGATAACATGATATTGTCATTTCCAGGAGCTGAAAGCGCTGTTTTATTTTCATTTGTGTCAAATATAAGGGTAAATGAGACCTGAATATATATTAAAAAAAATCCAACAACATAAGTTTTGTCTAATTTTCTGAGAAGAGTATTTTGTTTTCCAACCTTTTATAGGAAAATAACAATCTAATGATAGTTTCCTAAAATGTGAACTTAAAACAGTAGGGTGAAGAGCATCTTATTTTCTGTTTTGAGTAAACACGCTGCATTTCAAAGTTGATAAAAAATACAATTCTTTTGAAGGGATTTGTCAATAAAGCCATAACACTGTGGCAACTTTATAATGTGTATGCAGACATAGCCAAACACTAAGTGCTTCAATCCATATAAAGCTTAGGAAAAAGAGTGGTATCATTTTTTACCCAAGAGATTTTTCAGTTTCAAAAATTACATGAAAACCTCAGCCTCTGTGTTTCCTTTCTGTCAGCATTATTTCTACAGTGTAAACCTTTTTAATGTTCACAAAATAGTTTATTATGAGGAAGATGAAACAACTATGAGAGGAAAACAAGGGGGTTTTTACATTCTTGAAGGAGAAACATCTCTGCTTCAGGTGTTTAACTGAAAGGATGGCCATTTTTTATTGAAAACTTTTATTATTATTCTTTCTCTTTATGACTTTTTGTTTCGGTATGGACAAGGGAAGGGCTGCTGCTTTGAGAGCTCAGCAGCTGAGCCCATGTGGGATTGTCTCCTGTGAGGCTTGGCTGCAGCTTCAGTTTCTGGCCAAGAACTCCGTGGCATGTTTTGGCTGCAAGGAAGTAAAGCAGGAAAGATATCCAAGTATAACTGGCATTAAGGCCGATTTTCAACTCAAATTTAGGTCTAAATTCCACCTAATCCCTAACCTAGAGGGTTTTCACTGGGTGTCTCTGGGCCTTCAGAAATGGCCAATTAAAAGTGGAGGCCCTGGGATCAGGTGGACTTTTAGACCATCTACATCTGGCCATGGCCTGCAGCAGAGTTTGCAATTACCCAAAATGGCAAAAATAGCAATTCCCTACTTCCCTACCCTTCTGAGGATCAATGTGTTTGGTACTGTGGCAGTAGGACATATCTGTAACCTGCATAGGTAATAGATCAACTTTAATACTTCTAATAGAAATGGGCCCAATAGTTCATTGCTCCTTCGCAGGAATATTGTGACACTTAGTGTTTGTGATCCATGTGAAAGGGGTTAAGATCTTTTGATTAAAAAGTCATACTGCTCTAACTGTGTGAATTATGAACACACTTGTTTGCACACAGAATTTAACTTCTTGACCTATCCCGGCTGGACTTTCAGTCTCTGAGTAAAAAATTTTTGTCCCTCCCACTGGAAAGCTTTGCCTGTTTCAAGCTGTGCTTGGCTTCCTCCCATTTCTGCTGTTTTGGGGGAAGGATGGTGATGGGGCAAAGAGCAGAGGCAGCTGATGGCAGGCAGGGGTTTTGCCACCAGAGAGCCCAGCTGACAGCAAGGTACTGCCATGACTTGGAGCTGGCAGGCAGGAATCAAAATGCCACCCCTTGGCTGCAGAGAGAGCTAAAGATTTGTCTCCAGCAAGCGACAGGCGCCAAGGTACTGTCGCCCATTTTCTAATTTTAGCAGGAAGGCTGGCAGGGATCTTACCTAGACAGACAAGCCTTGCTTCTGCCCAGGCCAATCTGCTGCCGCAAGTCCCGTTCCAAACTGCTCGGCTGGGTGCCTCCCGGCTTCCAGGGGGTGGTGTGCTGGTGGGAGGGAGAGGGGAAACCCCTACCCTTGTCTCTCCAGAGGCTTATGATACTTCTAAGCCTGCTTCGAGGCAGCAAAACTCATCCTTTCCGCCGGCTGTTGGAAGGGAAATGTTTGTTGGGGTTGGAACCCTGGATGCTGAAAATATCAGGTTTTCTGTTCTGACAGGTGACCCTCAGGAAGGTACTGCCTGTGACTTGAGGCTGTGGGAACGGCTTCCAAAACTGAGTGATAGCACTGGGAGTGTGTGTGTGTAGTTTGAATAGAAGTGTGTAATGTCACAGGGTGAAGCACTTGAAGTTTGGGGTTTTGAGATATAGAATATAGTGTATATATAGATATATAAGGGTCAGTATGGAGGGATTTGGGTGTTGCCTGAGTCCTTCTTCTTGACTGTCATCTTCCTCCTTCTTCTTGGGTTTGGGTGATCTTTTCTAGTTGGTTAGTGAAAGCCCACACTGTAGACATTGAGTGACCTTTAATTGGATTATAAATAAAAATTACTTAGGTGTTGAGTTTTAATTGGTTTTGCTTATTGTTTAAAAGTAAACGAGTTAGAAGGAGCCATTTTCTTGCCTTGCTAGACAGAGCTCACACATCATGAGACTTACTTTGTAAGAAATTATTTCTTACTTTGAAAGAAAATTTCTTACTTTGTAAGAAATAATAAACAACTGAGTCTGAACGAGATGCCATTGTGTCTGGCATCTTCTGTCCGGACCTGGCTAGAGCTAACACCTCCACACGTTGGAATGTTATTGCTAATACAGAGTTTGGGTTGGGAAGCCTTGTTGAAAGTGCCTGTGACAGTACAAGGAGTCATATGAGAAGCTCTCTGTGCCCTCCAGCCCGGTGCCTTGGGTGTGGTTCTAGTGCAGAAGAGGAAGAAGTGGTTACGGGAGTTCACCAGAGGGGAAAGAGAATGGGTCTTCCCTCCTACTGAGTAATGCCCCAAGCATGTGTAATCATTACATGGGGTTTTCTGCCAAATTGCTCTGATTTTGGCTTTTGGCTGTAGGCAAATCCGCGGACGGGTGGGACAGGGAATTCTGCTGACCTGTATATTTTAGAACATGTGGGTTTATTGCAAGGGTCGTGGGGAAAAGGGCCTTGCCTTCAGCCACCAACCTCAGCTGAAGGGAACTCCCAAAGAGAGGGAGAAAGAACAGCAGAGTGAGAGCTAAGAGAGAAGGGAGCGAGAGAGTAAGGTGGCAGGGGGAAGAGAGCAAGAGTAGAGGGAAGAGGAAGGGTAAGAGTTAAGGGGAGAGATAAGAGTAAGAGGTAAGAGCAAGAGTTAAGAGGTCCTTGTTACAATACATTATATCTCCTTTTGTGATGAATATTCTAATTTACTGTGACCAACCAATACAAAATCCTATAGAATCTACATACAGCCTATAAGAACTACTATATTACCATACTGTGTTATATTTTAAACTCTAAAAACTACTCTTTAGACTTTTCTGTTTTGCGACATTGACCTTTGGATCCCTTAGCCAGTAGAAAGGTATTGCTCAATCAAAAGGGATTCTCCTTCAGCTAGCTAGACCATTGTTTTCAGGTTATATAATAACTAAGACTCAGTATCCTACAACTCAAAGCAAGCTTTCATTTCTATTTCGATTATAGGTTTCATATTTTCAGAATCTTTTGCTAAGCAGTCATATTTATAAGGTTTCCCTGATTCAACTTCCCCAACATTGGCTTTGGAAATACGCATCTAGGGAAAGGTAGGAAGGAATCTGAAATAATCTCACGTCACCTCTTACCTTGGTTTTCAAGTCACCTTCACAGCTTGGAGGCTGTGTTCTGCCATGAATCCATCCACCTCTCTGCCTGTTGCACAGGGGTGTGAGATTCACTTTAGGAAACAGTGAAGCATTTTCTGCTGGTTTAGCTCACTCGGTTCATTGGCAGCTCAGACTAATGCCAAAAAGGCACTGGCTTTGATTCTTAGACAGCAAATGCGATCTGTCACATTTTGAAAATATCTGTAAGGACACTGCAGCCAATAGTGCAGCTGTGCTTTCCCAATAGCCCGTATTCAGATGGAATATGAAATTGAAAAGAGCCTATTGGCACATATTATTACCATATTATTAGCACTGGATTTTATTAATGTGTTTTTTAATTTGTGTAATAATGACATGGGCAGTATTTAGCTATTCTGGGTTTTACATAAACAATTATTGGGAGCGTTCCTTTGTCAAATAGGTATGGAAGTGGACAGTGCAGAATTGATGTTTATCCCATCTTTCAAAGATCATTTTTACCATCTCCACTAAAAGCTGTACTTGCTCCAAGCACATCTTGCTTGATGGAGGATAAGTTCTGCCATTTTGAGAGGGGTAGTTTTTATTTATAATTGTGAATGTGTTTAGCCACATGAGGCTGTCAATCAGTGAGACGAAAGCCCAGTAGGATTATTTCTGTAAGTGGCCAATTTTCCCCACCCTTTCGCTCCAAATCAAGGACAGATGAAAGGTCATGATTAAAACAGTGATTTTTTCCTAAATTGTAAGTAACAGTTTGCAACTGTTTTTTTACCAAGATGTCAAAACTGTATTTTATCTTGGGAATAGGGGGAAGGAAGAAAATTATAAGTTCTTGAAAATGTTGGCAATTTTCCAAATGGTTGTGTTGAAATTTATTTTAATTATTGTACTTGTGTCAGTTCCTAGCAAGGGTAAAAGGGGGAGAAATAATTCAGTACAGTATTATGAAGCTATGGATTAAACAATTAATGGTGAACCTCTGTATCCTATTAGTATATTTGAGTTCATTATTTCAACAAATTTTTTCATGAGCCAGTGACTAGTGGATTTAACCATTTATTTTATAGTGAAAACAGAAGAATAATTGGCTGGTTGGAGGGTCTTGATGTGTATGAATCCGTCCAAGGAATTAACCCGAGGGCGTCAAATAATGCAGAATGTCATCAGGAGGTGATTTTATCCCAAGAGTTTGGTTTTCTTATGTGCAGTCAAGGAACTTGCAGTCTGGAGGGGTTTTGTCAGCTGTCTGGTGATCATTGCAGCAGCCACAGTCACTAAAATTGTGGAGGGCTTTGGTGTAATCAGTAATTCCCTGGAAAGTCCCTCAGTTGGCATTGTATGTGGTGTTCTTCTCTTGGATATGTGCTAACCACTCACGAGTCAAAAATTACTCTTCACTGGTCATAGAATTCAGATAATCACTGAAGTAAATACTTCTTTGGGCACAATTTTGTGTCTAAGTTCTATTAACAATGGCCAGCTAAAAAGACATTCTCAAGAAGAATGTCTTTTTAGACAGAATCATCTAAACATGTGAAGATGTCACTGTTTTTTCTCTTTGCAGTTCACCTTAGAAGTATGCCAGGTTCCTCATGATACCCTTATGGAGTTTGGGCCAGATGTATCTTCATAAATATTACTTAGATTAAATATTTTCTTCTCAAATTAGGCATGAAACCAAGATGCTCTCTTTCTGTGTTGCTGAGTAGCATATTTATCTTTATAAAGAAGGTTAAGTGGTTAATATTCTAATCTCAGTAGCTTCTGGTTTTCCATTTCGTGCTTTTCTGTGATGGTCGGATTCCCTTTTTTGCCTGAAAGAGCCCTGTGCCTTTGTAATGCCTTATAAAATGAGTCATCTTCCACCAGAATGAGGCATGTGTAAATGGGTACTTTACCACTGATGATGTGAGTGGTACAAGTAAAACTGAGTTATTTCAGCCATCTTTGCACTGCTACAGAGTTAATCCACAAATTTAGTATTGCACAGGACCCATGCATCAGGTAGAGTTGACTTTTTAAAGGATAGACAGTGAAGTAAGTAATTTCTGGGCTTATTTCTAAAATCCTCTCAAAGAAATATCCTGCACTTAATATACATGTAGTTTTTATGACTGTGTTTTGCCATTTCCTTCCATTTGTCTGTGCTAAGCTATTGTGGGTTACAGATTTAAGTGAAGAGCTTCCCTTTTCTATTTTTTCATGTGAGCAGATGATGGGGGGGTGCCACCTTCCTCATAAAATTCTAGGTCAGCTAAGAAGGTTGGCTATTGGTTTTGGTTGTAGTTTGGCGCTCACCCCCCCCCCCCCTTTTTTTTTTTTTTTTGGTTGGTTGGTTGTTTAGTTTTTTCAAAGTATGCAAATATTTCTTCTGTAGTTGGTTAGAATGATAGGCAGGATGCTGAAGCAACCTCTGAAGTGTCTGTGGTGGTTGGTGAACTGACAGTAAATTCTGCTATTCTCTCACTTTCTACGTCTGGGTGAGTCACACAAATATCAAGTCATAAGTGCCTCGTGCCATGCTTGTAGACCTAAGAGGGGAGTGTGAGATGACTGTTCTCAGGATCTCTCCAGATCATCCAAGTGTGGATGTTGCATGGATGTGTTTTTGTGTTTGCCATTGCTGGGGAGAAGGGGCAGAAGCAGAGGTGTTGTCCAGGCTATGAAGAAGGGTGCTCTGTCATTTCTTCTTCTATTTTCATAGCCTGCATTCACTGAAAGCAAAGCATTTCTTGGCTTAGCTCTTCTAATTTCTTCTAATTCTTCCTGATTTGCTTGTTGTTTGCTTTTCAAATGGCAGAGTGAAATTTGAGGGATGTGGAAGAGCTGAAAGTTTGGGTGTCACCTGAGAAAGAATGTATCTGGAGTCCTAATTGTCCACTGTACAAAAATAGTGCGGGCTAAAAGTCAGCAAGACAATCAGTGTGAAGAAAACCAAGTGAATGTGGTGTTTGGAACACTTGCAGAGTGTGCCTGTATAAAAATATAATCAACAGGACATTTAAAGTGAAGAAAACAAGTGGAAAAAGTACATTTTTACATGCAAAACTCTTTCCTTCCCTTTTGCTACAATAAAAAAATAAAAAAGATTATTTGTTTCAGAACCTTTCCTGGGACTCTGAAAGTATTTATAGACAAGGTGTGCTGTGTACAAGAGTTTTTACTGTCTGTCTTCCCTATGAATTAAGGCCCTATTTTACCAAAGAAGATAATAATGTTAGCACTTCCTTTGCCACGTTAGCCATCCTGGGCTTCTGTGATGTGGAAGTCAGATGTAAATTCCAGCTGAATTGGGCCCTTATGGAGGCAGTGTTCAAATGGCCTGTGTGGAGAAGAGAAGGTCGTGGGTCTCTGCCTGCTTGGGAGTCCTTCCATCATTGCTATAATTCTCTGAAAGCAAACTAATAAAACTTCCCATTGACTTGCACTCCTGTGTGCTTTGAGCAGTTATTTACAGTCTACCATCAGCAGATTAAAAATCAATTAAAATCCATAGAAACAGTCAAAGTTACACACTCCTCTTTGCTGGTAAATTTTTTTTCAAAGATTTTACATTAATACATGCTGTTTGGTATTACTGGAGATAATGAATCAGATTTAGGCAAAGTGTGTGTGTCTTTAACTCTACAGAACTGTGCCTCTTTACCTTTACTGAAGCCCTGCTAAGAATCTCTCATCCTCTGTGTGTCTTGGCCTCTGTAGAAATAGGAGAATTTATGCAATTCACTTAACTGAAATGGAGATGTTGAAAGCTGTGCCATACTGTCATGATGGATCCTATTGCAAATGTGTAGGGAAAACAATAATCTTAATGATAAAATGATAAGTTTAATACCAGTACGTCAGAGTGGAAAGTGAATTTAGTACTGCTGATACATTAAAATACAGGAGAGTTTGATTTGTATTCCTGAATTTCCAGTGAAGTGCTGCAGATTAATTTGGTTCTGTCCCACAGTTCATATTTAGCTGGTGCTGGTCTGGGGCTGCAGTTCTGCCAGTGACCTGCTGTGGGGATTTTGGAGTGTGCTGTGGTTTTTTTTCTTGAGTTTCCTCTCCATCCATTTGCCACCCATTCTTCGCAAGTCTGATCTGTTTATACCATTAAACACTCAAACACAGGGCTGCTTTTTAATTTCTTCATAAGTGTGTGCTCCAAAGACTATTATACCATAGTCATGATACTTGTTCTAATGTTATTCATGTGTAGATTCGAAGGATATAATCTACATTTCTAATTACTGTTTTTATTCGTCCTTTCTGTTTCTTATCTTAATGCAACTTTCATCTCAAATTTACAGTAGCTAAAGAAGCCACAACTTCAGTGCTTTGCAGTGATACTCAGGTATCAACCACAAAAGTCAATGCTGATTGCATTGCTAAGACAGAAAGCCCAAGCACTGAGAAACTGCGGGGAGGGAGCAGGGGGAAAAACATAATTTAATTAACTTGTCCAACCTTAATTTAGTCTTCTTAATTTAGTGGTCAGGTTGTTTGTAGACTGCTTTATTTGATACAGGATAGAGATTATGCTGATGGGTGACTTCAGAAAAGGAGTTGCTTTATCAATATGGAGTAAGAGCAACACAGAGTAAATAAGGCCAGACTTTTCCAACAAATGCTGAGAATAAACAAAATACGAGATGACTGTTTGTTAAGCAAGCAGACTCTATCCTCCGGGTGACATTTTACGTAAAAAAGAGTGGCATGATATATTTATATCCTACCATGATACATCTGCAAAAGACAACTGAGTTAAGATTGCACAGTCCACTTAAATACCACAGTTCTCCCTTTTGATTCTTTACTTTGCAGCCTGAATAGTATTTATGTACGTCTGGTGGGGTAAAGAAGAGAAATGTCACCCTGCCCATCACATTGACTCTTAGCTGTTCTCCTTGTTCAGCCTCACATCTGGCTGCACTGATTCCTGCCCCTCTCTGCACAGAGGTTGCTGCCCTCTCATCTTCTTGGAGTGGGGGAGAACTGTCAGGGTTTCTGGGGAGGGAGAAGGGCAATTTCCTTTCTGAGAGGTTTTCCTTGTTTACCCTTGTTTCCACCAGTCAATTCACAGCTACTGTTGATGGTGCTCTTGCTTTATGCCTTTTTTCTTACTCTGTTAGTTCAGATCTCCATTTCTCAGTGGATACTGTCACTCTCTGCTTGTCTTACTCTTGCTCTTTCAAGCTATTGAGTCCAGTTTTTATATTCTCACGTTGTCCTGTAGTAGCCCCCACATACCTTCCCATATTATTCATCTTCCCTAGCTCCAGATGCCAAAAATCCTCTTCTCCTGGTTCTGTAGCGTTCTCATTTCTCCATGGTAAAATCAGTGTGTGCTGACTGCAAAGCCCAGCCCACCTCCCCATGGATGCCTGGAGCTCAGGGATGCTTTGGGGCACTGTGCCAGCACAGCCTGGTCAGCCTTGGGCATCAAGGATGGGGGGCATCTGTGCACTGAAGGTGGGATCTTCAAATTTACTTTTTTTTTTTTTCCTTCATCTAAGAATATGTTTCGAGTCTTGTCTGTACCCGCAAAAAATTCAGATGTTCTCTGATCATTTTGCCTAACTCCCTCTCTGGGTTTGCATTGTTAGTGCTAAAATATTAATTTGCTGAAGTTATTGTATTGGAATACTGAATTTCTTTTGCTTTCCTTTTTGTTACTATGTATACCTCCTAAAATCTGTCAAAAATATGTCTTTTTGAAGCTATACAAAAACACCATTGCTTTCAATAGTGTTTCCATTTAATTCTTGGAACATCATATTTCTCTACTGCTTTCAGGATTGATGTGGCTATTTTTTTTTATGCTAAGCCCTGACTCATAACAATTAGCATTACCTATGTGCTAAATTTATTTGTCAAACAGAGATGCTTTTTCTGAGAGGGATTGTACTTCCCAAGCATTCTTGCCAACTGAGACTGCTCATGTGCTCGAGTGTTTGGTAACAGAGGGTCAGAGTCTGTTCTCCAACCTGGTCCTGTTCAAAAAGAAAAAAACCAAACTGATGAGGTTTTCCCTTTTATTTAAATCCCAAGAGCTGTATTTCCAGATAAAATTTAAGGTTCCTACATTTCTGACTTATTGTAACATAAAATATTAACTGCTGTGCTAGAGCTATACACTCTTTCAGTTCTTTCTCAGTGTATATTTTCTCTTTTTAGATATATGACCTTTCTGTAATTCTTCTAATTTATGGAATAGTGCAATTTATCTTTTCTTTATCATCTTACTTAGGGTGGCTGAGCGAAACGATGGAGGGGATGCATATATCTTTTTGTTTCTTTTTTCTGACTCAGTGTTTAGTCATTATTTTCAGTATCATTTAATCTGTGGAAAGTTTCCCCATATGTCAGGCGTATTTTAAACATTCAGCTGAGATCTGTGCTACAGTAAGCCCTTTCAGATATGATGCTCAGCAAAGGGCAGAGTTTAAGCTACACCATTTATGAAATTGAAGCTTTTTCAAAGGCTGTTCTCTAAACAAATACCAAACCTGTATACTCTTGTTTCGTTAAACATGTAAATCAGGTTTCCCTGTGTATATAATTTCCCTTAGAAGTCCACTTTGTGTCTGCAGAGAAGCTCAGAGTTCTTAGGTGAGCAGATCTAAACCGTTGGTACCCTTTGTCACAAGATATTGTAAGTATTAGAAGTTCTTGCGAGGACTTTTAATTAAGTACTGCTAAGCATAGAGATGCAGCCTGTGGCTGGGGAAGGCCCCATGTCAGACATCCCTCCTTCATAATAGTCTTCCTCTAGATTTCAGGGCATATTGAATCTCAGATTTATCAACAATTTTTTTAAAGATACGGCTTCAATGTCAAAGAGTTTATGAAAAAAGGTACTGCAAGCAACTATAAGAATACTCTGATATACTACAGAAGCTTTGGTTGCTGTTTGCTTCCTGCAGAAGTTTGTTATCAGTTTGCTGAGAATGTGGAACCTAAGACTATTTAGTTTTCTTTAGCAAAAATGTTTTGGATGTTAATTGAATGTAATGGATTGTTTGTATGCTAATGGAATGGTGATCATGAGGAAAACAGGTATTCCTTAACTTTCCTCTTTGCTGTAATTACTGAATAATGCTATTTATGGTAAGGTTGTGTACATGTGCATGTCTTGGGAAAAGGATATGGGATTACTTATTAACAAAGAAATGGAAATCCTTTTCACAGGGAATTAGAATTGTGACTCTAGACTTGTTAATTTAAATAACTTGCAGGCTAAACAGACTTTTATAAAGCATTAAATGCTATTATGTCTTGTGAACATTAAACACATTTTCTGAAAATATTAATTTCCCATTGGTTTTCTTGCCTCCTTCTTGTTGCTGTAATTTCAGGCTGCCTGATAATCCGTCCTCCATGCACCAGAGGTTAGGGATTTCTGAGGCTGCTCTGGTGCCTGGTTATTTCCAGTCCTGTTCCCCTCTCTCTGTGATTTTTACCCCTGTTCTCATTAGCAGTAGATGTTCACTGTGTGCACAGATTCAGGTTGAGGGCACCAATTGGTGATGAATTTGCAGCAGCCTGATATCATCACACTGTAAACCCTGAGTGTGGTAGCCTACCAGCTGCAGGTCTTCCCAAATCCCAAAAACCTGGTAGTTTGCTCTTTCTAAACCTGGAAAACCAGTGCACTGCAGAAACATGAGGGAGAAATAGATAATCTTTGATTTTTACGAGAAATCAATTAACAAATGTTCTAACTCCAGAGACTGATACACATCAGTCTGTTGTACTTCTATGTTAAAGACTGCCCAAAGAAAGGATTGACCTTTTTCTTGAGGGCAGAGGAGGGAGTTTGAATAAGTTGAAATTCTTCAGCATCTACAAGCCTCTTAAATCTAACATTTAAGATTCTGATCTTCAGTGTTAGTGCGTGGGGCAATTTTATGATGACCATCTTTTAGAGAGTTACAAAACAATGCAATTTGGAAGGGACCTTGAAAAATCATCTCATCCAGCCTTTCTCATTAGAGAGTTTTAAGATGAGGTATTTTTGGGGCAGTCCACCATGGCAAGCAGTTTTCTGTATGAAAAAAATAAAAAAGCTTTGAAATTGAACAGTACAGCTTACTCTTATCCTGAAGTCAGACAGTTCTGTAGGCCGTGCTCCATCCTGACAGGTTCATGAAAGTTTGAATGAAATATGACTGTAATCTTGGACATTGGTTATATAGCTCCTATTAACTCATATTGGCTACTGATTATACAATTTCTGTGCTGGTCACTTTGATTAGCCTTGATCATTTGAAAAAAAAAATCAATTCACTCTCCTGGTTTTAATTTTGATAATTCAAATTCACGGTGTTCTTCATCTGCTTTGTTTGATGCTGCACATAAATCAAGGTTATAGACGAAACCAATTCCTGAATGAAAAGTTTCAATTTTCTTTTCTTTTTTGGCTACAACTATGCAAAGAAATCATCATTTGGGCAACTAATATGCCTAAGTATCCTTCAAAAGGAACTGTGATATATTAGAGCTGTTCAAATGTCCTCACAAATCATGTTGCCTTGCAGCTTTGATCCTGAAATATGTGAAATGATGTCTGATTTATGCCACTGATCCTTCTTTTAGATAGTTAAGTGTTCTTGCTTAATGTTATTAAATAAGTTCAAAGCAGCAAATAGGCCATTCTGGACTGAGGACATTTGAAAAATAGCCTTCTCAGCAGGCTGTATATACGATATATGTTCTTTAGTTTTTTCCTTTGGGGTTTTTCTTTTTTTGTGTACAGGAAAGCTACTAGAACTTTCTTCTGTCCTCATCTCTGGTCACAATACTTTTCATTTTGTGTGCTTTGTTGGTTTTTTTTTTCCCTCCACCCTCTTGATAGCTTTCTCCTGAGCTTTATATTCACTGGGGTATTTTAGGAGTGTGTGTGCTGGGGGGTACACAGAAACAACTTTGGGACAATATGGGGGAGATCTCTGTCTCCCCTAACCGGGATGAAGTGTTTGCACTTTGATGAAGTGCAAACAATTATATAAAACAAGTTTTGTGACCCAGATGAAGCAGTACAAGAAAAAAAACCCTCTGAGAGTGTAAATTAGTGGGTCAAATTCACACTCAAAGGAGCAGAGTAAGTTTGACTACTTTAAATGAAAAATCTTTGGATACATTGCCACTTATGTTTTAACATGCAAAAAGAAGGAGAGAGATGAGAAAATCCTTGATTTTAAAATATTTATCAGTATAAATATTCTGACTTGCATCAGAATACTGAAGTGCAAATCTCTCCAGGCATAAGGGTTGCATAGGAATCACATCAGCTCTAAATTTAGTAAATCTTTTAATGGAAATGTCACACAGTTCAGACACAAGATTTAGGGATTTTAGTATGTTATAGAAGCTTTATAACTAATATTATACTTGGGAAATTTCAGTAGGAAGTATTAAATCAGCATTTCCAGTGGGATATGATCCTTATTGAAGCAGTGTTCACCATCTTGGTCACCTCCTGATGGAGAAGAGCTGTTTGTTAGGGAAAACTTCCCAATGCTCTCCAGCAATACCAGTGCCTAAACACCAGGCTTTCAGATATAAGATAGAAAAAACAGACGAATTTTGAGATCAGATGTCATCTCTATACTATTCTAATTGTGTTGATTTTGATGTCTATCTTGGTAGGAATATGAATATTTAAATTTTGTAAGTTTTAATTTTTTTTTTTTTTGTGAATAAATACATTTGTACTCAGTCTTTTAATTTTTTAAATATAGCATCCTTAGGAAATCCTGAAGAAAGAACAGCATAGCAGGTAGAGGCTCAGCAGTTAGTTATTTTAGTGGCTTTTTATCTGCTCTTCATGCCAGCTATTTAACTTGTGCCTGCTTGAAAGACGTTATTACCCTGAGATTTAGGATGTCTGGATTGATGGTCATTTTCTGCAATGAGAAAGCATCATCATTAAATCATTTGATGTCTTCTTTACTGGGGGCCATGGTGTGGTGCTAAATCACTTCAAACCTTTCTACTTGTACCCCTGTTAAAGGGTAGGAGGGGTTTTGGTACTGCTGTGGCTTTAAAGAGCAGTGGAAGATGATGATGCTTCAGAAAGGTTCAAAGGAGGGCTCCCACCTCTGCCTCTGTGACAAATATTCTGGTATTCCAGTTATGTTTCCAAAGGGTGTAATTTGCTAATTGTGTTTTCACAAGGTATTAGACCACTAGATTCATGGAGAGATGGGCTGCATTGTATTAGATGTTTGCTTTTTATACTTCTCTTAAAAAAAGAAACTCTTAAATAATAGACAAAATCACAAAAGGCAGTGAGAGTATTTTTGTGTGTGTGTGGTGGAAGTTGTTTCTTTTGATGTTGGGAAGCTGCATTTCTGCCACCCAAAGGACCCTGAGCACAGGACTTTTGCTGTGCCTGGACAGACAGATCCAATCGTTAGTGAGCAGCAGAAAGCAGGAGAGACGGGGAGGGAGAGGGTGTGTTGGAACTCAGTTTAATTCTGCGGTGTCACATCAATCTGCCCAGTTAAGTGATTGAAGGGGAGAGACGCGGGCTGCAAAAGAAACTGGGCCCTGATTTGTTCAGGGTCACCAGCAGTGGTTTGAAACCATCTTGTTTGCAGATACTTCTTTCATGTTATTAGGCTGTCAGTTGAGTGACTCTGTAAGATTTATGGCTGGGAGTTGGAGCGCGTGCACGCGCGCGGCAGCGAGCGGCAGGGACAGAGATGTTATTGAGGAGACAGTGATCCATGCCCGCCCTGACTGAGCTCTGCAGCCTTTTGTCTAGTCCTAGTTAACCTCCTGATGCATTTTTCTTATTCACATGCTGCTAAAGGAGCTCAAGCAGAAGGTGAAGCAACAAGTGGTAAAAGGTTGCTCGTAACGGCAATAGAGATGCAGTGAACTTGGCTCGGACTTAGTGACTGTGAAATGATGGAATAAAACTCCATTTTATTGGGCGGGGCCCAGGTTTAACTTGCTAGTGTCTTTCAAGCAGTTTTTTTTACTGTAATGTTGTCAAAGCCATTGGCTGAGTGTTCCCTTGTCACTGATATCCTTGCAGGGAAACGTGTTCTTGAGGAGAGAAGAATTTGGAGATAGCACTGGGTTACCTGAGAGTGAAAATGTTTTTGTTTTTAAAAACAAGCAACCCAAACAAAAACAAATTAAATAAAAAATGAAAAAGGAGAGGGCATAACTTGATCGACCCAACACAGAATTTAAATTTACTTTGGATCTTTAGTAGGAATTGGAGTTTTTATTTTACATAAGTCTGAAAATTTTGAAATACTGGATTTTGATCAATCCCTTTTTTTTTTCTTGGAAGTTAGTCATAATTCAGAAAATAGTTTTCTGGTGTTCTCTTTACACAGTTCATAGTTATGCCAAGGTCAAGGTATGCATTATTTTAAAAGATGAGTAAGAAAATTTTCATTGTCGTAGGACTCAGTTTCAACTGTGGTGACTTAAAGCCAACAAAATAAACTTCAGCAGTAGAGGAGCTGGTGAATGTTTCTGAAACAGTGTCACAGGGTTCAGCCATTTAAGTTTTACAACAAAAAGGTTTATTTGTATTTAGTTGCTCATAGGTTAAAGGAGTAAATAGAAATTTCTGATACATTGTCATTTATTGAAAAATCAAATTTTATTACTGGTCTGGCATAATTTGTGTGTTGGCTTTGCTTCAGTCTAGTTAAGGTAATTAACTCAGAGGGAAAGACTTGTTTGTAAATGGTTTGTAATGATCTGCCAACACCTTTGGTATCATGACAGGTTTCATGTACTTGACCACGAAGGTTTTCTACCTCAACGTGTACAATTTTCAGATAAATGTTTAAAAATTCTGTGATATTTTTAAAAATTATTTTCTAAAAATCAAACCTTAAACTTCTTCCCTAGTTCTTTTAATAAATCACCAAGAAAGCACCTGTTCTTCTTATCTGAGATAATCGTGCACATTTTGACCCTATAGTAATCTGATACATTTCAGCATAAATGAGATCGTGGTTGTACAGACACAATGAAGCCGTTCTTTCTCTATTTATGTAAGAATATTGATGAGAATCTGATGTTATTAAGCTGAATAAAATACAGCTTTTCAGTAGAATTTTCTCCAACAAAGTCCTACCAAAAGCATGACTGGAAAAAGATGTAATACCATCTTTAAAGTCACAGAACTGGGTTTTGGCAGACCGTCACCTTGCCCCATGCCTGGTGTGGCCACAGCCCTGCTGTGTGACCTTGCACCAGACCTGTGCTGCCATCTGCTCTCTGTGCTCCTGACGCAAAATACACAATGGGTTGGTTGGAAAACACCTGAGATCCTCAGGTAGAAAATACTCTGTAGTAGAACTGCACTTGAATTGCACCGTGTAGTAGCTAATTTAACTGATAGAACATCTTGAAAATAATAGCTTGCATATGTACATATATATATAGCCTCATTTTATTTTTGGTCAAAAGGCAGATGAAATTTTGGGTAGCTTTGTGCAAAAATGTTGACAGTTATCATGAAGGGAATTTCATTGCATCCTGAGTTATACCAAAAACAGAGCTTCAGCTACTTTTAAAAGACTAAGTCATTCTGATAAACTGTAGGTAAACACAATTTTGGGAATTTTAAAGGAGGAGCTTAAGAGACACTGCTTGGGCACTCAGGGATGGTGTCAAGGCTGCCAGTTATTTGTTGTGCTTCTAGCAAATAAGATTCCTGGTATAAATAACGTTCTGCCTGTTGATAAACATTAAATGTGGAGTTTGGTAGAGAATGTTCAGTATGTTTCTTAAACAGTCAAAACTATTCTAAAGGCAGAGTACATGGAAAAGAGAAAAGGAGCTATATACCCATGGAATTATTTGGGGCATTCTCTTGATTCAATCAACTCTTGAAAGCTGTCCTGTCTTCTTTAAATCCATGGTGGCAGTTACGGTACTGCTTCATTCCTGATTTTAAATGCTTTCTGCCCCTACTTTTCAGTTGCTCACACTTAGGTGAAATTAAGACATCTAACTGGTGGGTATTATGTTTTAGACCTGCTGAAATAGCTCTTCCTGCTTGCATCCTTATGGTCTCATTAAGGCGATGCTCACAGCATGCCTGGCTCTAGTGAATATTTGCAGACCTCATTTGCCTACATTAGAGACAAAAAGCTTTAAAAAAATCCTTCTCGAGCAATAAACGGTTGAGTTTGTCAGTCTCAGTGATCACAGGGCTGGTGTCTCCCAAGGCAAGGGCTGAATGCTGTCCTTGGAGTTGAATAACTATTGAAACCCTCCATCCAAGCCCTTCCCACTGCTGGGATAATACACTAGGTCCTTGGCTTTGAGCCGTGGGTTTAAAGGGTGAGGGCTGCTGAAATCAGTGAGAAGTCAAAGTGTGCACCACTCTTACAGCAAGTCCTGTACGTCAAGGACTCGTTTAGGCAATATTATCATCCCCATTCCTGCGTTTTTAAGACTAATTATAGCGTTTGGTAATTTTTAAATTTTTATTTTAAACAGTTTCATTTTGTTGAGTCAAACTATGATTGATCATCGTAAAGCAAAATGTGAGGCCTTTGCAGCAAAGCCCAGATTCCAACAAGTGCGAGTCATCTTCATGGTTTACGTTGGCCATTGTCACTCAACTGGTTTGTTTTCTTTGTGCTTAGACTTCTAGCCTGAGATTTCTGTTCTCCAGGCTATTAAAAATAAAATAAAAAAATTTCCTTGACCTATTATATAACACTGAGGTCATGCTTTATTGCCAACCAAAATTTCCATTCTCTCTCCACTTCACTTATGTGTTGTGTTGTGCTTTACCTGCCCACTGTAGGTGGCTCATTTCATAGTTGAGCTGATAAGAATATATAATGGATTCTTTTTTTCAAGCATGCTGAAATCACTTTGCAATGGGAGATGTCTTATAAACAAAGTGATACTGATGTTACATTTTTATTCAGCAAAATGGAGCTGGAAATAATGGCAAAATATTAATCAAAGGTGATGTAACTGTCATGTTAATGAGAAGTGTTTGAAGATTACTGAGCTGTGCTATAGATAGTACTCTTATGGATTTACAACCCTTATTTACTCTATTTAAGTTTTATGATCCCAAAGAACTGGGCCAGAGAACGTAAGATGAGAGCCTTTCCCTTGGAGCTATTGGATTTTTCTGACAAAACAGCTTTTAGAGAACAGTATCAGTTTACATATGTATAACATTTTTCCTTGTATTTGAATAATTTTGCTGCTCTTGTGAAAATGAAATTTAAAAATAAAAGTCTTTCTTAGAGAGATAGGTTTCTTGTTTAAATGTCAAAATAGACCTTATCAAACTTTTAGAGAAAATTAGGATTAGCTTTTTTGATGGAATTACTAATGGAAGTGAAGAAAGAGATAACAGGATTTTTTATCTACAGATAGGTAAAGTGCCTCTTCATCTGGTTTTTAAAATTATTTATTAAACTCTTCATATTGCAAAGCTATGATTATGCAAAACTGTTTCCTCTTTACCTCAAATTTGGTTTTTTGGGTTTTTTTTAAAAGTTCATCACAGACATCCTGGAGGAATGCAGAAAAATTTCCAATTTGTCTGTGTTCAATTTTGGACTCTTTGTTTCTTTGAATAATTTTCATCCTTACCTTTTGAGGCAATAACCTGGAAGGTATTAGGAGTGGGTCTTTGAATGGATATGTAGCTTCTAATGTCAGGAATGTTCTCTTTTCTATTCTTATGAGCATATAATTTATTTTAACCCCTATTTTCAAATGTTCATTAGAATTTCCCAGATTTTTGCAGGCCAACCTCTTACAAATCTCACTCAAGTCTCACAAGGCACACAATACTGATATTTTTATCTCCTCAGTCTCCCAGGACAATGGGTTATAAGCCATTTCACTCTTAGTTTGAGTAGTTAACCGAATTTCAGCCTCATCATTCCCAGGTAGCAGATACAACTACTCAAACTGTTTGCAGTTTCCACTTGTTCCTGGATTAGACATGCATCCTCCATGCACTAGAAAATGCAGTTGCACAGAGAACAGTTTTTCCTAGTTTTTGAGACGTTGGCTTTGCAACTCTCGTCATTAACTTACTGCTGCTATCTTCACATTCAGCCTTTAGCTTTTATGTGCAACATATGTCACTGAAGCAATTCTTTGCAGCCATCCAATCACACTTGTTTATTTCCATTAGCTGGCAAACTTACAGCAAATAACTGGATGGTGATGTGCTTCTCCTGAGTTCTCCTTTTAGTAGGTATTGGAGTATTATATGGTCTGTGTAACTAATCTGTCTCACTTTTTACTAGGGTGCCTTGCTGAAAGAATTCTGGGGTCTGGCACTGCCTGGCTTGTGAGGGGACCAAATGAGAGAGCAGTGGACAAGATTTTTGTGATTCCTTTTTGCTTGAATTATCAGAAATTCCACTGGCACTGTTCAGATTACTGTGGGAGCAGTGTTTATGCTACATGCAAAAGAAATTAGAGTACATTTAAACTAGAACATCTCTCTAATGGTGGGGGAGAGCATTTCCCGATCTATTGACTTAGGATAGAGGAGCTGTTATTAGATGCATCATTCTTGAAGATATCAGTGAGTGGTGCAAAACAGTTTTTGTCTGTGTTTGTTTAGATAATTGAATTAGGGGCAGAAAATTTCCTACCTGACCACTGTCACAATATTCCCTCCTTGTGTGTGATCTCCTGACTCTTTCTTCTCCTCCTTTTATATGAACCAAGACATTTAACTGAGAGTGCTTCATCTTAAGTTTCCTGTATCTAGTCCACAGTTATGAATTTTAAGGGTACTTCTGGAATTTGCTATGTATGCTCACTGAAAATTCCAATTCAGCTCTTCTCCGTCTTCATTTCATCTCACTGTTATGAAGTTAGAAAGCCTGCTTGCACAGTCCCTAAAAAGGCTCACTTCCACTTTATTCTGTGCATCAATGCAGATATAATCATCATCTACCACAAGTTAAGGTTAAAGTTTAGAAGTGGTCACAGGTTGAGTTTTTTTCATCTATAAAACTTATTTTCCTCTGGAATTTTTCAAGTGAAACCATACGTTTCTGCTGGAATGTGTCAAGTCCAATGAAACTTCTGTGGAGAAAAGTTTCTTATCTCCAGGTTCTATTTTCTCATCAAAACCAGATGAGAAAAATCTGTAAGTTATTCTAATCTTCTCAGAAGTCACTGTGGCTTTACTGATCTGGCTAAATTCTTGCCCTACCTAATTCAAACTTTAGAAATTGTTTTTGCTTTTGTTCACACCAGATAAAAGCCTTTACCTCTCACTTGTTTGGCTGTCTGGCTGTAGTAGAAGGGACCAAGAGACCCAGTGCATGCTCCGAAGTGTGTGAGACAGGTAAAGGCCTTTGCCTGGATCAGTTATGGTAAAAAGTTAAAGGTTCTGTTACGATCAAAGTGAGTTCTCTAGCTGCTGCTGCCAGGGCAGCTGATTAATCTGGTTGCTTGTGTATGTTGTACTTTTAACACTGCTGATGTTTTCCCATTTTGAAACTTGAAAGGAGTTTGCAATTGAACAGGTTTGGGTTTTTTGGGTTTTTTGTGGGTTTTTTTGTGTTTGTTTTTTTGTTTGTTTGTTTTGGTCTTTTGTGGGTTTTTTGGTTTTCTTTTTTTGATGTTGCTTTGGTTTTCTGTGAGGCTTTTGTTTTGTTTTTTGGGGGGTTTTTGTTTCTTTGTTTTTGATTTTGTTTTTTGGGGATTTTTTGGAAGAATGAGGAAGCTATTCCTTGCTCACCTAAATTTGAGACTTGAGAAGAATTGTGTGCTGGTCTCTCATGTACTATAATAATGCATGGACCTACTGAACAAGAGATTTTTTTTTTTTCCCCCCCAGCATAAACAGGTGCTTTTTCCATAGAGAATTGTGATAACAGAGCTGGCTGCTATAAACTTTCTGGGGTTGCTATTTTATATGCAATCAGTAGTGGACTTTACATTTTTGATCACAGTAGTAGCAGGCAGATCATCTAAAGGTCTCCAGTTGTGTTCCAAAATTTAAGAATTCAGATACGTTATAAATCTCAAAGTATTTATTTTGGAGTGATGTTACTGTTTTAATAATAATATCAAGCCTTTATGTAGGACACCTTTCATTCTATATTACTCCACAGGATTGTACAGAATTGTTAGAGAGAAAAAATTCTCCTTCATGTCCCTGTCTGCACACTAGTCACACATCCCCCCAAAAATAGGGGGGGCCCAAAATCTGTGGGTAGTGATTGTCTCACTCAGTAAATTTATTCTGGTTGCTTCAATTCCCTTCTGTCAGACTGCCTGGAAAGTTATGAGGAGGATGAAGAAGAGCTCAGAGTTGTATGAAGGAAGCAAAATTACTGTAGTGAACTCCCATGTGCTGAACAAGTTTCCAGAAACCTTCCTATCCCATTGACATAAAGCTTTGTGGATTTGCAGGGACCATGAATGTGAAAGCCAGCAGCACTCAGTCCAGCAAATATTCTTCTCAAAACCATCCATATACCTAAACAGGATTTAATGCTTGCATTTAAAGCAGGATCCACTCCTGTGATGTTGAAGGGCTTTTGGGAAAGGAAGCATGTTAAGAAGAAGGGGGCAGGGAGAGCTTTGGTGAGCTGCCAATTTCTAGGCACAGACTCCTAAAGAAAGATTTCTGGTTTATAACCTACATGGCAAGCACATGGATGAAAGCAAGCAAAAGTAAATTAGTTTGAAGTGCTGGGATGGTATACAGGTTTATGTTACCTCATTTGGAATGGGGTATTTGGTGTGCAGCACCATTCGCATTCATGTAGAATGTGAGTTAATCAGATGGACTTGTTAGAGGTAAAAATATGGGAAGTCAATCACTCAGTCCTGGAACTACTATAGACTGCACAAAGGACTAAAAACAGTTCTGTTAATTATGAAATATTTCTTTAAGTGCTTGAAGACCAATCTGATGCACATTTCATGCAATCATAGGATTACAGCACAGTTTAGGTTGGAATGGAGAGATTTGTCTAACCTCCTGCAGCAGGATGTCCAGTTGCCTTTTTAATGTTTGTAAGAGTAAGGATGCCACAACCTCCCAGCTCAGATGCTGGCAGAGGTGACCATCCTCATGGGAAAAAAAAATTTATACTCAACTGCTATTTCCATCGCCTCCTGTCCTATTCCTGTGTGTCTCTGAGAAAGTTCTGGCTTTGTCTCTTCTCTCTAAGGTACTTAGATAAGCTCTTCTTGCAGCTTTCACTTTCCTTTTCTGGTGCCATCTCCAGCTGACCTCTTACATTTCTAACTCCCTGTGTGCTTAGGCAGCATCTCAATTTGCCCTTTGTACCTTCTTCCATTAGCTCTGTTTTGGATCTGAGCTAGCTGAGGAGTTCTCTGTCAGCCACGCTGGCCCTTTGCCACCCTTGCTTGACCTTCTACACATACGGATATGACTACTTTTTCTTTTGAGGAGGTTGTGGTTTGGAAATCAAGCAGCTCTTCTTGAGCCTCTTTGCCTTCCAGGGAAGTGTCCCTGGGATCCTGACAGGTGAATCCCAGAACAATCTGAAATCAGCCCTCCTGGGGTCCAAGAAGTGGTTCTGCTGTCTTCCTCACTCCTGTCAGAAGCTTAAAATCCTGAATGTTCATCCTGTCCTGTGGCTGTGTCCCTTGACTTTCACATCCCTCACCACTTCTTGGTGCTTCTTGAGTAACAGGCTCAGCAGAACATCTTCCTTTGTTGAAAGATGTTGGATTATCTGTTTCCTAATTAGTTCTTTGGATATTTTGGAGAAAGTTCCAAAACATGTCCCTAATGGTAAATGCATTCCTGAGAGAATCAAGGACCTTATTCAGGTTTAAATGACTTAATATTTGTACTGTGTGGTTGTAAGGTGAATCAATAAATTAATGCACAACCTCCATGTGTGGCAGTGCTGAAATAATCTATAGATTAATTGAGTTTAGCAGAACAGTGTGGAGGGTTTTGGTTATTGGAACAGGATGGAGAGTTTTGCATGTTTGGTTTTGTTTTTCACTTTCAGGGTGGAGGAAAGGACCTTGGCAGGTCCAATACCTTTTTGTATTTCTTGGACAAGTCTTCTCACTGGTTTTCAGACCTTTTGGTTTAAACATATGCAAGTTAGATAATACCCAATACATGTGATGTACACATAGGTGTAAAAGCAAAAACTGTTCCTAGTCTTGGGGGAGTTGGCACTTGGACAGCTCACAAAAGCCACTGTACTAGAACCACAGGTTTAGACACTCTGGTATTAGTTCTGCTGTTGCAGATCTTCTCCAGAACATAGCTGCTCTCCATGGAATGTCTTTGATGCACCTGTACTGTGTTGGTCCACCGATTATCTGTGTGGTGTGTGGGAGCCACAACCATATGGAATGTGCCAAGGTTTTAGATCCCTGCTATTGTGCTAATGTTTGCTTTGGTGGGTTTTTTTTTTCCCTGCATAATCTTTCCTGCATCCACTGCTCAGTGATTTGATAACACCTGTGTGCTAATAGAATTACAGAGTTAGTGATTAGCAAAGGTGTCTTTGTTTTACACTCCCTTCTCTCTTTATGCTTATTAAAGACGATTTTAGTACAAATGTTGTGACTCTTTTCCTCTGCTTCCTCCCATAAGAGAATATCAGCCTGTGAAGTCTTGCTTTATTACATGAATACAGACAAGGGCATTTCTCTTCTAGACAGTAAATAAAAAAAATAAACAGGTAAGACGTCATCTTTCTCCCAGAGTTTCAGGAGAGAGCACGCACTTTCAAGGAGACTAACTCAGTCTCTGCAAATAGTAAAGGTTCCAAATTCAGGTGTAGTTCAAGGAAGCAATCAAGATATGTTTATTCAGCTCCTTAAAGTTTGAAGTATGCTGATAAAGAATGCTGGCATAAGATTTCTGTCACAGGGAATTTCTTGTTCCAGTTTCTGAAAACTGGGACCTAAAAATCCTGTAGTGAAACATTTCAAGGTTTAAAAATTTGTACTGAATTAAAAAGTTATTAATTTATTTTGCTAATCTTAGCTGATTAATGCTTTCTCACCGTCAGTGTTCCTGAGCAGACATAATACCTTAAGTAAGTCCTAATGCAGCCAAAATTCCAAATTACGTGACTAAATGTTACTTGTTTCTCACTTGCTGGGCAAAGCTCATTCTGGTTATGCCTTCTTAGGGATTTTCTCCCAGTGTGCTAATGAGGGGTTAAACTAGCAACAAATTTTCCATCATCTGGCTATCCCTGTTGTTAAAAGGATGTAAACTGTACTGTGAAGTGAGCCCATCTACAACTGGCACAAGGCTCATAAGACAAAGTGTTGGTACACCACAAGATTTGAACAGGAACTCAGAAGAAATAGTGAAGTTTTAGCTATTTTAACATTTTGACCTTTTTCAGAAAATGAACATATTCTCCAAAGCACAGAATATGTTGAATCAGCAGCAGGCGATGTGAAACCAGATTGTGATGTAATCTTCAAGAAAACCATATTTGTAATAAGGTTAATTAAATTTGCTGCAAGCTTGTGACAAGCATGCTGTAAGTTTGCCAGTAAATCTGGTCTTGCTTTATCAAACTGAAGGGCAAGAATTAAAAAAAAAAAAAAAAAAAAAAAGATAAAGGGTGGGGGGAGGTTGGGGGGAGAGGGAAAAAAAGCTTCCCTTTTCCAGAACAGCTAGTGTGTAGCCAGAGGACATGCAGACTGGCAACAATAACTAATACGTTATGAGAGGTTGAACAAGTTTAAATGGGATTTGTCTCTGAACTGAAAGGCATATTGTAAGAAATTTCTTTGTCTCCTTGTGATGCTGCTAAATTGAAAGCACGATGGGAGGCTTCAGTAGAGGCAACAAAGGTTGAAATGATAGCCTGCTGTTTGCAGCAAGCATCATGGCTCCACTGATGGTCCAGACATCTGGTAACAACAGCCACTCCTTGTCAGGTTTTGCCCCTCACTGGGCGCCTGAGCACTTTGCACTGTTTAACTCATCAGACTCTTCTAGCTCAGTATGCTCTGCATCAAGAATGTTTATGTAATAAAACAGAGCTAATTAAACATTTCAAAGGGAAACATTATTTTAACTCTAATTAGATATGATTACAGTTTCCTTATGCCTGTGCTAGATTGGTGCTGCAGCTCTCTCGTTTCGCCTCCTTACTGAATTCTGCAGCACTGTTGTTTCAAAATAATTTCTGCATCTGCTTAGATAGGCTTTGTGTTCCCCTTGCCCAGAAATGAGCTCACAATCTTTGAGCCTAGGCCCCTGTATTTAAAATAACACCATATGACCCCGAGACACGTGAGGTGAGTTAATGCCTCAGGCAGTCAGGGCAATAGGAAAAGCCCTCTTGATTGAAACATTGAAGGGTATTCCAGACAGCCACGAGTGCTGGCAGGTGGATGCAAGCCACGTAGGAAGCTTTCAGCTATTTGTGCTGTGATTCAAACTTCTCATAATTATTAAATCTAGCAGGAGTGGAGCCAGCCAGGTACCGCCGAGCTGTTATCGCTTGCACAGATGGATGCAGGTTCTGTGACCTTCCTGGAAGTCCACGGTTAAGCAAGGCAGTTGTCACAGGCAAATAAAAAGCATATCCTTCTGTATGTATTTAATCTAGAAAGATAGCATCTGACAAAGCTTTGGAGACACATCATGTCAGGATACTAAACATCCAAATAGCTGAGAAACAAATACATAGGGAAATCAAAAAGAACAGGTTAATGGCAGTAATAATCAGTGAATATTTTGTCAGTTAAGCAAATGCTGTATAACTTGTTTAGTGTTTTCTAGCTTTTATGACAGAGCCAGTCTGCAGATCATATGGGAGAAGCAGACTGAATATAAGAACCCATCCTTTCTTTGTCATCCCTAAATCCAAGTTTTTACAAGGAATTTCTTCAGCTGAAGGATGTTCAAATGCAAGTTTACTTCAGCTTTTCTTTTCGTTTTCACCCTACCCAAGAATTTTTTAAACTCTACCTTGGGTTTCAAAAAGAAAAAAAAAATGGAGGGGAAAAAAAAAAGGGAAAAAAAAAAAAAAAGAAGGCAGGCTTTCATTCAAACTGGTTCTCTGCAGCCCTAATTAAAATAGACTTCAATGAGAAGTTTTCTTTTCCTCTTCCAACTGAAGCTTAAGGGCATAGTTCTAGCTGGAGAGTATATTGTGTTCATTTTACTGTTTGAGTGGTTTGGTAGAGAAGCTGTCTTTCAAATGCAGTGACTACTACGATGCCTCAGGACTCAGCTGTCACATCAAGGCTGTTTTCCACATATATGTATTATATAATGTGCATATATCATCACCGTCAGGTAGCTGAAGTTTGCACATCTTAACATGGAAGCAACTCACTCTCACATTTAAGAAGTTCTCTCTACAGTGGGATTAGAGGTAAACATGTCTTATTTTTTTAAAGGGAATAATGACATGGGTTGTCCCTTTGGAAAGAAAAGAATGATGCAAATCAAAAGGCACACATATAAATCTGTCTCTACATAAACTGAGCTGCAGTTCTGGTGCAGTATTCTTTCCTTTGTTCTAGGGAAACTGAAGGGGGGAATTATTTCCTTTAACTGTTACAGTCACCCTAAACGACTGCAAGTTAGTAGACTGAGAGCAGCACTGGAAAAAGAAACCTCCCATTTAGCCACAGAGGAAATCTTCCATTTAGCCATTTAATTAAATAGGAAATGGCAGTGCATAGCCCAGTCATTGTCTCAGCCCTCGTGGAGAGGATCAGAAGAAGGTCAGGAGCTTGTTCATTTTCCGTGCCCACGGCCTCGGTCCTGAGACCACCAGCAAGGATGGCCAATTAATACCAAGTGCTTTAGGGGGTTTTGGCTTGTGGGGTGGGGATTTTTGGGTTTTTTTCTGCCCACTGGGATCTAGGCTGAGGTTGCAAATTCGTTTCAGAGAAGCTGCTACACAGTAGGTAAGAAGGATTTCAGTCTCTTCACCTCAGAGTAAGAATGAGATTTGTCAGTGAAAAGTGAAATAGTGGTGTCCTGTGGGTTTTTTGTAACTAGTGCTGCCACACCACCGAAAGATACTTTTTGAAAATCTGTCAAGTTTTGGTTTCAGAACTCTGTCTTGTGGCCAGTGCACTGAAAATACGATGTCAAAAATGCAATACTGAAAAAAATCCACATTTCCTCAGCTCCAAAGAGCTATATTCTAGTTTTATTGTCATACTCATTTTTTCAATCACCTGTACCTCTAAGGAGTCTGTACGAAGCTATCTCTGCTTACTTGTAAACTTTTTCAAACCTTTCCAAAACGGCATTACTGCTGCTGGGCTCTCTTTGCTCCATCCCATTATCTCCAATTATTAAAGGCTCAACTTGGGGCGGTGAAATTCTGGCAAATTTGAGCACTGGGAGCAGCTGCAAGCCAGGCAGTACAGTTGATAGTGTGAGCATCACCTGTAGCTGTCTGCCTGCGATAGTATTTATGGCGGTATCTCCTGGAAATCAGACCAACAGCCCCAATTTATGTTGTGTGCTGTACATCACCCAGCAGATTTCAAGGCACAATTTTTTTTTTCCCTCGTATTTGACCTCAGCTGGATTCTCTCTCTCTGGGAATTAAAAGTGAGTGATGTTACTGAAGAAGGAAGCCTGTGTTTTGCTGGCTGCTGGCCTCTTCTTGCCTGATCCAGATGCCAGTGCTGGTGCTTGTGTTGCATCCCTGCCGTGGCAGCCAGATCTGGTGCTGCAGATCAGGGCTGGTGTGCCCCTGGGAGAGCTGCATAAACTTGAATATTCTGAGCTTAATGTTTGGGAATCAGTGAAGTCTTGGGCAGATAAGTGAGAGTTGAGGAACCTGTCCAACTCCCACAACAGCTATTCTTCTGTTGACTTAAGTGGGAGATGGGTTTTCAGTGCTGTTTTCAAAATGTTTTATGATTGCAGATGGAAAATGCTTGGCTATCCATGGCTGTATTTTTTGCTGCCTGTAAGGGACTAAATAACTTACTTTGAACAAATGTGTGATTGTAGAGATAATACTGACTTCTGTGTGTATTGTCTATCCTGGTAGGACAGAAAATGTTGAGAAGAATTGTAATACACACAGATTTTGGAGGAGCTGGCTTGCCTTTCACCCTGTAGTGTGAGTCCCTCCTCATTGGTGGTGTGTGGCTGTGCACACATACTGCTGTACACACACACTATGCATACACATGTTCTCAGTTTCAGTGGTGGTGAGCAGGGGTTTGGAGATAACTTTGGGCTTTTTTTTTTCTTAAAAATGATTAAGCTTTCAAATAACCATCTGACTGTACATGTAAGGAAGGCAGAGACAGTGTGTGGCAGCTTAATTTAAGCAGAGCATAAGGTTAGCTGCAATCTTTCATTGCCCACATTTAAAAACAAGTTTCAGGAGTCCATCTTTACAGCTAACCTTTATATCACATTTAAATTCCCTGTTGGAAAACAAAACTTCATTTATGAGTGTATCTAAATGGCAAATCATTGGAAATTCAGAAGGAGGGAGCATGAGGGAAATACACAAGTGGCGAGCAACTCCAGACTTGGTTGAAGGAGCACATATGTAGGTTGGGTTTGCGTGGATAAAGCCTGCACTGAAGTCTGAGATGTTGCTATGGTTCCACAGGGATTGTCCTGTCAAGGTGAAAGGAGATGGTGATCTGTAGAGGACTCCTTCACTTATCGTCAGGGCTGTTCTTCCCAGCATCCCAAAGGGTATGGGATCAACTGCCGTCCACCCTCTCCATGAGTTTTATTTCAAAATCCACTGGCATATCAGCTGCAAGGCACTTGGGGGCACACAGTTTGGTGCTGGGAAGTGGTGTGGCTGTACCCAAGCCCTTTGCAGCCTCAGACCCAGCCCTGCTGGCCAGCAGGAGCTGGGGAGATGATGCCAGGACAAGCCTTCCTCCTGTCAGCACGCTCACAGGATGGAAATGCAGCCTGACAAGTCTGAAGCTGTGTACAGAAAGAGATAGATAAACTCTGTTAACCACAGAAGCAGGTTTTAAATACATTAAAATATTTTATCCCATTATTTGTTTTGACCAATTGACCACAATATTAAAAATTCAATCATGGAGCAGCTGACAAGTGCAGTTGCCTAATTTTATTTAAGGGTTCTCCCCCCCTTTCCATTTTTCCATCCTGTTAACGCTGCTGCCTGTGCCCAGACAGTAATGGGCTTCTTGTATGCCCACGACTGTTATGATCATGTAAATTTATTGGTGCTTAGAAGAAGCGAGCTATTAAAACATTACAACAACCATTACAGCCAGGCTCGTGTTGGCTTTCGCTCCCAATGAACATATGCTTCCGAGTGAATGCCTAAACTCTTATTTATGGATTTAATTTAATATGCGGAAAGAATTCAAAATTAAATTTTGTGTCTGCCTCCAGAGAGTGTCAGTGTATAATAACATGGTAATTTTTACACATCTTTATGAGAAATGGGAAAATTAATTCTTTCTGACAAGTTGTAATTATTCGACTTGGAACAGTTGCAGCTGAGCAGTTTGCATGCCTGTTGTCTGTTATTGCACAGTGTAAGGGGAAAACGTGGGGATGGAGATATATTGTGTCTCTGAGAGTTTCTAATAGCTTCTGACATTTTAGCCCTGCATATTATCAGGGTGCTCTTTAAAGGAGTGGGGACTGTAATCTGCCGCCTAGCCAGGGACACATATATAGCAGTGACTGGAGATGGGGTAGGAAGGATTTTGTTCTGTCTGAGGCTGAGGCAGGAGCACTGTCATTAATTTGCAAACGGTTAAAGCAGAAAGTGTGGTAACACTCTTTGTACTCTGACCTCACAATTTTTCCCCTTTAATGAAGACACAGGTGGAGGAAAAGTGTTTGTCTCAGCTGCACAAGCAGAGCTCTCCTGTTTGTGTTCTTTTCCTTCTTGAGAGTGGAAGGCACTTAGCACCTCTCAACCTCAAGGGACTGGCTCCCCAAAAAGTTGTCTTCAACATTAAGAATACTTAAAAATCAAACACTCTTCTTGTTGAAGCATGAGCTTTCCAGACAAATATTTTCATGAGGGTAACTTCGTTCTTAACTAACTTAACTTCTGTTTCAGAGTTTCTGCTAAAAGGTAGGACACGTCCGTGAAGCACAAGCCTGAAGCATCACTGGATGTATTAGATAAAAAGGAAATTTATTCAAGTGAATGAAGTGTGTATTCATGGCTTTGAAGGCAAACCTGGCAGTAGTGGGTGCTGCATTTTTTTGTCCTCTTGGAATGGTCCCTTTGGGATAAACACATACTAAAGGCAATGCTTAGAAAACATTTTATCAGGCACACATTAAAGGAAATAGAAGTGCCACAAATGAAAAAACACTGTGCATACTTTCGTTCCCAGTGATTTATCATAGTTGTGCTAGCTAGAAGGGTGCTAATGGTTTAGAAGGTGCTACTCCTTCCTGTAAGACACTGAAGAGGTTTTGTTGTTGTGGGTGCTTGGCGTAGGAAGATACCATGGTTTAGAAATATAAATTTGTCCAAAATGTAGCATGCTAGCTTTGATTGATGTCCTGGTTGCGGTCTGGGTAAGCAGTGCACAAACCTGTGAGTTCACAACTTCTTGGGGTTTGAAAGCATTTACCTTGAACCAAAGAATAACTCAACTTGTAAGGTCTTGGGAGTCACTCTGTATCCACTGGACCCCTCAGCCTGGTGAAACACCAGTGGATCTGCAGGAGGATGGAGAGGTACTGCATCACAGAGGAGCTCAGCTGAGACCTGGAAGTTGTTGGAGGAGACTGAGTAGTGCTGCTGGTTTCATCCAAACAAATGCCTTTAGGGGCTTTGGGCTGTGTGTGTGTCTGTCCAGGGAGCTCTTCTAGAAGGTCATATGCTTGTAAGAGGGTCTGGTGTTAATCAGATTCTTTGGGATTCATGCTGAGATCCCAAACTTGGGGCATCACTCACTTCCTTTAGACCTGCTGCACAGTGGCCTTAATTAACAGATATTGAAGTTAGCAAACCCTGCCCAGCTGGCACAGCAAGAGCTTAGGATGCATCCCTAGGGAGCTGCTCATCTCCCTGCCAGGGTCTCCGTGATGGTGAGAGCTGCCTTGGCAGCACATAGTGGCTTCACTTGACCTGGAAATCAGGTTTGTTGAGTTTCCTTCAAACTCAACAGCCTGAACCTCGACTCTGGGTTGGCTGTTGAGACTTCCCATTAATCGATGGGGAGAGCAGGTGGTTTGGAAGTTCATCCAGTTTTCATTGGGTTCTAAAGCAGCCCAGGTGAATCATACACAGAATGGCTTAGTCTGCTGCCTTTCAACTCCCTGAGGAGTTCTAGTAAGGTAGGAGTCAAATAGATCCTTACTGAGGAGCCAGAGAAAAAGTTGAAGTTTCCTTGAAAAATTGTCACCTCTATTTTTCTTCAAATCAGTAGAGGTTTTATTTTTCATTGCAGTGAGTCAAGCATTGCATGAAGAGAGTGATCCTCTTCTACATGCATAACAATTAACCTCCCCAAAAAATCTATGTTGGTGTGAGAATTACTCCTTGGTAAGAACACATGAAACACTTGGGGTGTGCTTTCAGCTCTTCATTTTTCTTTCCTTCCAGGAAAGGCTGTGGTCTATTCCTACTCTGCAGAAACCTCTCATAAGTGCTGTCATCTGGCCCTCTTAAGCCCTTTTAGACACTCTTTGCTGCTTTTAAGGAAATACTGTTCAAGCCTTTATTTCTGAGAACATGGTCTTCTTGTGCCATACTGAGTCACTGCATTCAGGAATACAAGAGTACCAATGGTTTTTCAGTTTCTTCCAGTTCATTTTCAACCAAAACAGAGGAGAAATTTCATGTTAAGGCAAAGCCTGGGCTTATTTAGTGAGACTTAATAACAGTCTTGTAATTACAAATTGAAAACAGAAAATCATAAAAAAAAAAAACCCAACCAAAGCCAAATAAATGCTGTGGTTCTATCTGAACAGCTGGATATAATGATACATGAGTATATTTCTGTAGCTGATTGACTTCTTACCTAACCTAGAATCACCTAGAGAGGTCCCGAACTCGAGTCTCGGCAATGTCCTGTGACCTGGAATTATTCCCTTCAGTTTTCATTGCCCTTGTCTTTTATTTCCTACTTCCTCTCTTACTCTTCTTTGGAGCTAAACATTGGTCTATAGTTTTATGTATTTAACAGTGGCTTTGCTTGGTTCACACAGATTAGCCAAGGATATCTGTAAACTATGAGATTGCAAAACCACTTCTATTTATTTTTTTTTCCCTACATTTAACTTGGACCCGACCAACTGCTTTCCACCTACTTTTTACCTATTCCCCTCTTAGGTGTAGAAATGCATCCAGCCCTTATTTGCTGGGGGATCTTGGGAGCCCACAGAGCTTTGTTGTGCCATCCCATGGACTGGCAGGCAGAGGTGATGTTGGTCATGTCCTAGGTGTAGCAGAGTGGGAGTGATTTTGGGATGAACTGGTGAAAGATACAAGAAAATTCATTTTGTGCTGGTTTTGATTTTGCAGTGCACATGAGCTATGCATGGAAGTATTTTGGAGAGATCTACTCTCTGTTAAATGGCTTCACCTAATCAAAGCTTGTTGACTGGACTTTTATGTCAGCTTATTACCGTTATTCTCATGAGATTTGTTCTGGATGCTTTTTTGCAATCTCCCTCCCTTCTCAAAGTAGCACAAAACAAAAGGAAAAACCCAACCCCAAAATGCCCCAGAACATAGTTCAGCACTGAACTCCCGTTATGTGGCAACTTGAACGATGACCACACTTTAGTAAGACAAATGCAGCTTCTGGAGAGTCACTGCACATTAAATAACTTACTTTTTTTAAAAAATAATGAGGCTTGCCCTTCCCATCTGAGCATGGGTGAAGAGGAGTACTTTGAGAGTTCTTCAGGCTGTTTTGGAAAACTCATTCTAGAAAATACTCCCACATTTGTGATCTCCAAATTGAGTATAAATGACAGAGAAGTAAGCAAAGACAAGTCACTAAAAAGGCTTAATTTATTTTTTTATTCCCAACGATCACCAAGCCCATTCTGAAATGTGTTTTCATGCATGGTGCTCAATATACCTATTTTTTACTTATGAAAAAGACCTATTCTGTGTTATTTCTTAAGGAAAAGAAGAGAGAAGAAGAGGGACTATTTTGGCTTTATTCCCATAGTTTCCCAAACTATCAGTCACACAGGGTGTCGATGCTGTTGCTGATATTAACATAGTGCTGTTCCATATGTTATGTCCAGAAAGTTATCATTTGTTGAGCTGGCCAGAATTCTATGTCATGAGTTGGAGTTTTGCAAACAGTCCCGATTATGCCATTTTTTTTTTTTTTTGTAATTTTTAAAATTATTTGGGGAACAGACGGTGATTTAGGACAAGACATGGGGTTTTCATAACTGGTTCATGAAACATAAAAATTGCTATTTAAACATAAGTAAGCTTTATCTGCAATAATGCCTCCCTTCTGTGGGGCATTTTCCACAAACCCAGTTTCTTCACACCACTTCTCTTTTACAGATGGCAAAATGAGACTCAGCTTAATTACTCTAGGATTCTAAGAAAGATAGTAGCAGATTAAAGACTAAATCATGTTTCTTAAATTGCAGTCCAGTGTTTGAAAATAGCAGCATCTTTCTTTACTGTGATAGATCAAGCTTAGTGATGACTGAATGAAATCAGCACCAATAAAATAAAGGGATCTTTTTCAAATATACAGTCAGAAATTGGGATCATTTAAATCTTTTCAATTATTTTGTTCAAATTTTTTCTGAAGTTGCCAGACTTATCTGAGATTTTAGTATCACCATGCACACGCTTGTGCTCTTCTTGAGTAATCCTCTTCAGCGATTTTCCTGTGCTAACAACATTCAATAAAATATTGTTCATATTTCAAGGTCTGGCCATCTTCTGGTGGGTTTTGCTGACTGAGCAGCAAAGTCACTGAAGAAGTTGAGAAGGCTGATTATTGCCAGTGATTGCTCTGTCACTTCTGCCTGCTAAATTAATCTCCCTCTTGGTTTTCCTTCTGTAAGACAGAAATAACACCTACTTTGGTTTAATGAGTAGTATTGTGTTTGATGAGATAAAGCACTGTAAAAGTTTTATCACAGTGCATCTGCTTCCAGTTTCAACATGATTCAGGCATGCTACTGAAAAGCTTCTCTGTGCAACAGCAGGCATAGGAAGGGATGGAGAAACTTTAGAGCGTGCTAAAATTCAGTCTGGGTTTGGAGGAGCAGGTCTGTACATCTGCAGAGGACCATCAATCATCATGACTCCTTCCTGGTCTGTAGCTTTCTAACTTGACCCAAATTCTTACCCAGTCACAAACCTTGAGATCCAGGTCCAGTTAGGATTTTGGTGCCCCGTTTTCCTGCCCACAGGTAACATTTCCTCCAGTCTCCCACCGCTGCCTGGATCGCATTTCCCTTCTCCGTCTTTTCTGGTCCTGCATATCAGAACGTGATTAAAATCATTATATCCCTATCTATATCGTGCTGTCTGTTTTCCTTTTAATTAGGTTGTAAAACAATTAGTTACCACCATGTCTCTCTCTTCCCCCTCTCCTTCTCTTTTTTTGTGACTCCCCCTGTGCGCCCAGAGCTGTTTGTTCTCCCCGGGCAGGGAGGAGGGGGCCCTACCGTCTTGCTTTATTTACAGCAGGGTGAAGGTCAGATATAAACAGTTTTTGTTCTTGTGCTGTTGCTTTCTTTTGTGACCTATCCTGCATTGTTTGGCTTTTTTCCTCCCCCGTGCTTTGAAGTGCCGCACACCAGGTGTTCCTGTTCTGAATTACACATGAAAGGACCACATCCCTGGACTAATTAACTAGTAAACTGCACCCGCCTCCCCTGGGTTTAATTGATGCCGTTCTTAAAAGGGGAAGCCAGTTTCTTATTCCTCCTGATTTCACACCGTAGTCATCTCCTCTTTATCTCCCTAAATACAGAAGATACTCTTGAATTTCTCACTCCCAGGCCACATGGTGCTTAATATGTCTCCTCGTTTCACAATTAATAAAACAATTATGCTGTACAAATTTTTTGAAAGAAATCCTCCACTTTTTTTTTTTTTTTTTTTTTTTTTTTCTTTGACTCCTAATTTCTTTGCGTCTGATAGTTGCAGCCTCTCTGGGGAGGGCAGTATGCAGAACTGCACTGCTCCCCGAGAGATGGAAGATCCAGTATCTTGCTGCTAATTATTTTACTTGATAGTGTTGACCCACCAAAAGCATTGGTGTATACCAACATCTTTGGTATGCAGCCAATGAGCCATTCCATGGCTCACAGTTCCTTTCCTGGGGCAGCATTTCTTGCAGTGTAATGCGCAGGAGTTACCGTGATTTCTTTGTTCGGCCTGGTGGTTGCATCTCTGTGGCAGGGTGGGGCCATGCTGATGGCATTAAACTGTTCAAAGTGGTCAAAACCAGTTTAAAATTAGCAAGCCTAAATCAAAACCAGCTCATTTCTGTGGGCCCTCTAAAACTGCTCAGTGCAGGTTTTATGTTAAATGGATGGAGACCCATCTTAGGGCCAAGCGGAGCAGAACGCTGGAGAAAATGGAGAAGGTTGTCATGCGGCACCCACTGTGCCAGGTATCCAAATTGGCTTGTGTGTGTATAGAGCGATGTAGACATTAATCCTCACATTCCAGCTGTGTCCTGCACCAGCTAAAGTACATTTTGGGCAAAGGTGGTGGCCCCCTTTAGACTCAAGGTCCTTGCACATGGTGGGGCTGTGCCAGTCTTGGGGCACAGGGAGGTCTCGGACTGGTGCTGCTGGCAGGTGTGATTGAGGGGGCAGAGAAACACCAGTCATAAGCATTTGTATGAAGGTTGATTCCTGTTAGGTGTTTTTAGCCCTTGAATGTGCTTATTTGTGTCTTGCTGGTGGTTGGAACTTTAGAGGTGCTGAGGATGATTTCATTCCCAGAAATTACCCAAACAGGTAATAATCTTGAAAGGTTTAGGTTTATGTTTAGGGTATGTTTGTCTGTCTTATGTATTTTTTCACTCATCCTGGACATCCTGAATCCTCTATTAATTGAAGTCCTTGTTAAGTCCAGTGAATTCTTTCCTCTGATTTCAGTCAGAGCTAGTCCCTACTAATTAGATTTGTTTTCAACTTGAATTGGAATTTCAAACTTTAAAAACCTTTTGAAACAGAGGAAAAGGATCCAGGATACCAGAAAGTGAGTGGGATGCAGCAATATTTTTAATAACTTAAGACATTTCTCTAGGTAGATGTTGGAGTGTAGGAATGAGAGTATCACCTACCTGCCTCTTTCTTGGATGCCTGGCAGATGGAAAACTGAAACACTTTGCTGTATGTGAATGTTTAGTTTCAGATGTGGGACCCGAATATTACTCAGATGTATATTTTCTTCAGGGTAAAAGGTACTTCTTGAAGACAGTAACTACTGAGTAGCAGTTTTGTGCCAAATTAAAGATGGCATAGAGAAATGGGAGCTTTGCTGTTAATGCTACACAGTTTGGGATTAGGAATTTAGTGGTGTTGATGTAAAATATAGCAAGAACATGCTGCTTTCCTTGGAGATCATGGCATTGTGCTCAGTGATGATGTGAATTAGGACTGCAGTGGGGCTGCCATCAGGTTTTGTGGCCAAAGATCTCACAAGATTCCCCACTCTTCCTTCCCACCGTGCAGAAGTTGGGTTGTTTTGGGTTTTTTTCTGACAATAACCAGCAAAGTCGTCCCTTTGTTCTCCCTGAGAAAGGCAAGTTTTACACTTTTGCAGGGTGCAAAGTGACTTTTGTGGATCATGCAATTTCCCAGAGCACAATGGGAGCTCAAGCTTTGGAGTATCCCAGATGGCACTGGAGGACAGACCTTAGAACAGTTAACTGTAAACTGACTGAAAATTGTATGTCAAAGACAGTCTGAACTTTAATTAACAGGCAGCTTAATATAGTTATTTTTATATTCTAAAACATAGACACGCAAAAAAAGCAGGGAGGTCACTTCATTTTAGCAGAAGGTAAATGTAGAACTTTTGCCTTCATAAGCTTCATAGCTCCTTGAAATCCATGCCTTGATTTAAACAGCTTGAAATCTGGAGCCTCTTTTGCATTATATTTGATTGCTTAGATTTAGTATTTCCTGAATTTTTAATTTTATTTTAATCAATTTTTGCTAAAATTTGCAATAAGTTCCCTTTTAGAAAAATTTTGCTTTAAAAAATACTTACAACCTGGTTATTATTTTCTAGCAAAGATGTTTTCAGCTTGGGGCAGATACAAATGAAAACTCAAAAAAAAAAAAAAAGACATTTTATTGCCAAAAAAGCACTGGTATAATTCAAAAGCACCTCTTGCTAAATCATTTGTGAGTGTCTCATCAAAAGCATAGGATATGGTTTTGTTAGCGCAGATCAGGGCTTTGAGAGTGGTTGTCATGCACCTTCTTAATCTTAGTCATTTTAACCCTTTTCCAGTTTTTTCTACCTTTCCCTCCGAGCTCTGATGTTCTGTAATTTTTTGCTGCCTTCCCCTTCAAAGGCAAGTTTGCCAGTATTTTTATGATTAACTTTTATATGTCTGAGTTTTTCAAAACACTATCAGGTTATAACATAGTGTTTAAAGGCCCATACTCATCTTTTTTTATTAATCCTACCTTTCTTTATGAAACCTGAAAGTCCTCTTTACATTTCACCTTTTATTTTATTTCATCCTTTGGAAAAAAAAAAGAAAGATAATGGCGTAGAATTTTAAATTTAAGAAAAAACTAGCAGTGGGTCCTGCTTTTGCAATCTGGCAACTGACTGAGCTACTCCACTTTAGTTTCAAAGAAATAACAGTCACAGGAAAAGCATTTTTCTAAACGTTTTCTTTTTCCTTATCTCTCAGTCATAATATCTAGAGATGTGACATAATGGCTCTATGAACTTAAAGAAAAAGGGATATATGGATTTTGTTGTTGCTGCTTAATGAAGAAGCTATCAGTGTTTCTGCTTATAAAACATTTTATTTTAAAGTCATCTCTTGTTCCACCAGTTTAGATGTCAGTCTTAAGGTTTAGCATTACCACTTGTGTGATGGTTGGAGAACAGGAAAATACTAATGTGTAGAATAGCCAGGCATAGTTACTGTTGTGCTGCTAGCTTTGAATGAATAAAAGTTGATATCTTATATATAATTGGGTTTTGGCCCCTCTCCCTACATATCTCCTACCTCTTTCTCATCTTTGTTCTCTCCTAGAGCACACCCTCTAAATCTCCAGACTGTGTGATATGAGGAGAACGTACTGAGCTCCCACTTGCACTCAGATGAAAGACCTGATTTGTTAATTTGAGCTCTTTTTAAAAACAAGACCTAAATTAAGTATTATCTTAATCAGCAATAAAATACATTCTTTCAATTACTTGTTTCGCTGACTTATTAAGAGAACTCTAAATAGTTTCAGCGAGTATTGTTGTAATTGTTTCCTCCTTTGATTTTCATTTCCTCAGTTGTCATCATCTCCTGGCAGCGGCGGCAGCTGTAAAGCACATCTTTCAACAGCCTTGTTAATTGTGTAGAAATTAATCTGATTTCAAACCCCTTATTGATACAGAGATTCGTGTGCCTTGATGTGCCTGTGCCTGCTCACCTCTTTCACTCAGCATTTTCTTCCCATGCCAACCTAATGTGCAGGTTGAGTCATTATCTCCCCTGTTTATTGCCATGTCCCTGTCAAGTGCACTGGGTTCCTCCATGGAAATAGCTCCTGTGTCTGTAGGAAACATTGGTTTTCAGCCAGTGTATGTTCCTTATGCAAGAGGAGACAGTGTAAGTTATGTATATGCAACTCCATCAAAGTGCTGCTATTGTCTTCTCCAGTCACCTACTGCCATAAATCGTCAGGGGATATCCTTAGAAGGAGCTGGGGGTACCTCACCCATATCCCCTGAAATATTGGCCAAATGTTGTCACTAAAATAGTCCTGAGGTTTTACTCTTGAGAAGCTCTCAGGTGAACTGAAACTGCATAATGCCCAGTGTTCATGTGCTGGCAGCCATCTGTGTTTTAACTAAGGCTCCTTTGTGGAATAAAAAAACTGTAAAAATAAATTACACATTAAACATTCTTTTGTAATAAGGGAAAAGATATTATTATAGCTTTCCATAACTCTACAAAGAATGCTGGAAAAAAGATTTTTCTGCAGTTATTGGCATATTCCACTAAGCAAATTAGAGGGTTATTGTTATGTAATCTTAGTATTATCATTAGATGTACACAACTGAACAGCAGATTCTTTTTGTAATCCTATTTGTGATCTTCACGGTTTTTATAGCACCAGAAATTATTTTTAGCATGGTATCTTAATTTCCAAACTGTCATCTGTATACCTTAATTGTTCTGCCTACAATGAAATGTTACCTCTTCCTGTCACCTACAGCAGCAGAAGCATCCTCATCATGTTTGTGACACAATAACTTATACATCATTATGTGAGTGCTCTGAATTTCTTTAGGATAAGAAATTACAGAGAAGGTTAAAAATTTATAATTTTAATGATGATAAAACAACAGGTTTTCTATGACAATACAAACAGCAGAGGCAGGCAGAGCTTTTTCAACTTCAGTGAGATTTGGGTCAAGTTCTTAAAAGAAGTTCAAACTGAAGCTGTCCTTTGTTCACATGTATCTGTCAGTAAAATGTGCAGCAGTTCTGTTGTGGGGAGGAACTTGAGGTGTGGAGCCCCTGCACTTGCTGGATGATGACTAGAGTGAGATTAGTGTTCTTGTTCTTTAAAGCCCTTACTCAGTGGCTGTTAGATGAATGAGAGATGAAGGCTGAGTGTTTTCTTCCACTCTTGCTGTCATGTAAAGTCAGGTGTCTGGGGAAGAAACTTCACATGCAGTTCAGGCTCGTGAATATGTAAAAAAATAAAAGTTTTAACAATGATTTTATTTGTAGGGTTGCTCTGTATCTCATTATTTGAAATGCAAACAGCAACATAAGAAGAAAGAATCAAAAACATCCAGTGAAAACGCTATTTGAGATTTGTAAATAAACTCTCCATGAAAATCTCAGACTCAAATCCCATCAGAATAGACTTAGCCTTTCAGCCCTATGAGACAGACAAATCGAGTATCATGCTGCTTAAAACTGGCATTCTTCTGTCTGAGAGTTATAAAATCAGTGCCCCATCTTTCATGCATTGGCATCAGACTGCTTGATACTTTATTTTAACAGTGATGATTTTTATTTGGGGGACTAACAGCTCTTCCTCACAGTAGCTGAAAATTTCATTTCAGTGCCTGTATATGGGCTGTATTTATTTGCAAAAGACTTTAAATTTGTTGAGATAAGAAGATAGATCGTAGTATTGAATGATAAAAATAAAAAAGATGAGACCAATTGAGAATTCACTCCCAATGTGAAATGCAGTCTTTTGCCAGTGACTACTGGTTTAAGCTGTGTGCATATAACTTGAGCCAAAGCACAGAACTGGAGACCAACCCCATGCTAAGGCACCTCTTCAGTCGCCCTGCTGAAATAGCATTTTCCTGCAAGCCTTGAATTTGTTACCTCAGTGGTGGTAGCAGTGGAGGTGTGACTGCAGTCTTATGCCTATGGAGACGTCTTTATGGAAAAAAATATTCTTAAATGTATAAAGGGCAGTCTTGGAGTATTGAACTTGCAGTTTGTTAGTGAGACCACATAGGCACAGCTGCATGCCCATGCCAAGGCTTAAGGTTCCTTTCAAAGAGCGGAAGGCTTGGGCTACATAAGTGTTTTCAGTGATGTGTTTTGACAGTACTACAGGGCAGTCTTGCTGAGGTGTTGATACTTCTCTTTGCCTCAGCTTCCAAGGACTTTGAATTCTTCCCTGTACAGACAAAAAGCATTCTTGGTTTCATGTTTATGGTGCTGTAAGGTGACAGAAATGAGGAAGCCCTCTGGGGTGATACTGAAATGTCATTTTTTTCACCAGTATCATATCTCTCACTGGTCCCGTAAATCTCATTCAGGTGCTTAAGCTAAGCTAATAATTGAAACTTGATTTTCCTGAATACAGAAATGTACATGAAGCAAACAGTTTTCCCTGCCTTAGGTGCTGGTTTTCTTGGATGCTTTCTCTGCATTCATTGAAGGGGTAATTGACTGAAACTTGTCACTAACTTTCAGATTGTCAGTTAAAACCAGGAAAGTCCTTGAGATTCTTCACCTTGAGTGTTAGTATTTTTCCTGCATTCTAGCTGCCACATATGGATTGTAGGGCAAGGAGTCTAAAACAGGCCTTAAAATAGGTGGGTTTTTTTGGGTTTTTTTTTCAGATAGAAAGTTGTGTGTCTTATTTTAGCCACTTTTTCATTAAATTTATATAAAACCAGAGTTGGACAGCTGCATCCAGCAGGTCCACTCAGACAACATCCCTGTGCAAAGACAAGGTGCAACTTTGTGATTAACCCATACTCTGTAGGGTTTGGGAAAGAGTAGAAGCCAAAATTCTCAGATACTTTGAAGCTTCTTCAGTGTATGAGGAGTTTGAAACCCCTTTATAAGGTGGATTTATCCTATGCTAATACGTTGCTTCTTCCTTGCAAATGCCTGCTTAGTGTCTCTGCGGAACACTTGGAAAATCTGAAATATCTTTGAAGGGATCATGAGGGCTGCCAGATGATATCAGATGAGTCAGAGGTCTGTTACTTAAAAGGAATCCTGCAGGACTCCTGTTTCACTGGTTTCCATTCTCCTCTGGTCTCCACTGGAGACTAATGGACTAATTGGGCTAAAATATTGCTCAAATGAAGCTGCTGCCCTTTCCTAAACTAAAAGGGGTTACTGAGCCACTGTTGTAATTTAGTTATTCAACACAGAAGAAATGAAGAATAAATTAGTTATAAATATGCGTGGGATGGCTTTTTATTATACAGTCTGCTCAGTGTTATTTTGCAGTAGGTGCTCTGTTGAAAACAGACAAACTTTGTAAAATAGAGCTGGTGCAAAGTACTGAGCTGGGATCTACATGACAAAACCTGTGTGGTTTTAAGCCTTTCCCACCAGTACTGCCCTGAATACCGCATGCTTGGCTTGTGCAAAACTCAGGACTTATTTTCAGCTTGAGTTTTATAACTGGACTTAGATTTTTGAGCACCCAGATTCAGTTTTGTGGGTACTGGGGAGGGTCTTGTCTGTTTGTCTCAGTGTGTGGGATGCACCAGATAAGTCTACACGGTGATTCTGTGAACACAAATCTGCTTGTACTGCTGACAGAAAATACTCTGGATGTTGTCTGCCAGAACTCTACTGGGAAAATGAGGGATGGGGGAATGTGTCCCAGGAGCTGACTTAACTTCCAGTGTCAGTAAGAAAGGAGAGAATAAATCAACGAAATGTGGAGCATCAAATTGCTGGGACCAGACTATTCATCCATGACTTGTAAAGGAATTCAAATGGGAAATAGACACCCTAACAGACCATTTGGAGGAAACAACAGCAAAGAATAGGGTTAGTAAACACAAAGATAAATATGTTATGTTGCAGAAGAGTTAATGTGGTTTCTGTTGGCAGAAGTAGTGTTTCACAGATTACTGCAGCTCTGCAGAGGAGTCAGGGAGAGATCCTGGTGTTATCTACTTTGATTTGAAAAGGCATTCAACAGGTCTCTCACCAAAGGCTCCTGGAAAAACTTAGCTGTCATGAGATAAGGACTAAGAGTCTCTATAAGTAATTGGCTAAAGGGTAGGAAACAAAGGGCAGTAATAAATAGACAGTTTTGACAGTGTAAGGAACCGGTGGTGTAGCTCACAGGATGCGTGTGCTGGGGTATCTGTTGCTCAACAGATATTGTAAATGATCTGAGAAAGGAAAATAAAAAAAAAGGTTGCAGCTTCTAACAGGTTATTCAAGGAGTTGGAACCAAAACAGATTGCAGAGAAGGATCTCGCTGAAACCAAGACAGATTGCAGAGAAGGATCTCACATTAGTGAGTGACTGCTTGGTAAAATTAATGGCAGGTAAAAATCCGGGTGTATAAATTGTGAAGTAATGCATATGGGGGAAAACTATTCTAATTTTGCATACATAGTGGTGAGCTGTAAACTAGATTCCCACTCTAAGTGTAAGTTCACTGTGTAGTACCAATGAATAAAACAAGTAGCATGCTAAGACTTATTAGGAAAGGAAAAGTGAACAGTATTATGCCACAGTATTTATATAATTATTATGTCATTAGTGTTGTGTCTATGATCCAACTGCATACAGGAGACTCTGTCCCTTTCTGCTTGCTCTCTCCCCTTTCCCTATCTCCACAGTAGAAAAGACGTGAAAAAAATCCACCAAGGACACCAACATAACCCACTGATGAATTGCTGGAGGGTAGGAGGATGTACTGAGGGAATGCTGTGCTGTGATGGCCCCGATTTTGTATTCTGCCTTTCCCATCTAGTGGCGCTGCATAAGGCAGAAGACAGAGCTCCTGCTCTGGTACAGTCCCTCTGGTGTTACAATTTCCTGTAAGGTGTCAGTAGTTTAGGGTGCATTTATGTATTCAAAGTCTTTGCCAGATCCTTGCCAATGGATTACGATTATCAGACTGCTTAGCTTAGTGTTATTAATGAACCTAATGTATAGCCAGAAAAGCCTCAACAGTTTATATCTAGTGCAATACTTTAAAAAAAAAATAGACTATATTATAATGTACCTTTATTTTTTTGGAAGATAAGAGGTTTCAAACATTATGACACATGCAAACTAAAAGTTAAATGAATTTTTTTGTGTTATAATAGCCACAGCCAGGATTTGTGCACTAATCAAGGTTTAGAGACAAGAGTTTGTAGAGAACCAGAGAGGAATGACCAGAAGATCTAAAAGAGATCTAAGCTGAGAAATGCCGGATACAAGTTAAAATAGCTCATTAAAAACATCTATGTTAATAGGACCTTTCATCACCTAACTGAAAATGTCTTTTATATTTTACCTAGTCATTAACTCAATTGTTCATGATTCTGCTTCTGGTGTAATAGGGGCTTTTAACAGGTTCTTTTTTGAAGGGAATATCATTTTTGCTTTGTTCACATAGTAATGCAGGATAATATATATTCCCATAATCTTGTTAATGTATTGTCATATTTGAAAGACAAGATGTTGAAACTATGTATGAAAATATAAGAATGGAAGGATCTTTGCAGTGTTGGCATACAATGAAACTTATTTTCTATTCCTCAGTTCCTAGGCTCTAATTGGAGAGGGCTCCAGAGACTCTTGGATATATACATGCAGCATAGTTGATTCTTGAGACAGGTCTCAAGCTGAGAGAAGAAATTATGTTCAGAAATAGTTTTCAAGGAGTAAAATACACAGATTTTTTTTTAATTCTAAGGTAAGAGATATGATGGGGTCTCAACTGCAGGGCTGTAAATTTAATTTGCAAACTGTATTAAACATTTTTTACTCTAATTGCACTGATACTATGTTATTTTGGTCTTGTTATCATTTTTGTGTTATTATTTTAGAACTGCAGTTTGAAGAGGAGAAAAATAATTACTGAAACCAGAAGGAACAAACCCCCCCCAAAAATCCCCCACCAAAAAAACCTTTAAGACCAGTATCTCTGTGGACAAAACTCTTGTCAGTGCTGATAATGCAAGAAATACTTGGAAGAGAAAGTGGGAAAAGCTGGGAGTGCAGCTGTCTGTAATTAATTGAAGGAATGTTATAATCACTATTATTAGGACAACTCAAACAATAGTTTTGGCAAATATTTTTGTAGCAACTGATATCATCAATGAAGATGCTAAGGCACAGCATGAGTATACTAGTGATGATCCAAGACAGAGGTGGGCAGAGGGTGACGGGCTCACACCCACAGCAGGAACCTGCCGAGCCCCCTCATCCTCCCCTCTCCTGGCGTGACATTCCTGCTCTTTCGTCCCGGGAAGGCTTCTCCTGCCGAGCAGAAGCCGTGCAGGGTGTGAAGTGTGCCCCTATTCCAGCAGCCCGAGCGCTCTGTCCCGGCTGGGAAAGGCTCCAAGATGTGGGAGCAGCTGCCAAGGGTCCTCCCTCACCCATACCTGCTCTGCTCATCCCGCTCCTAGAGCACGGGCAGCCAGTTCCAGCTGCGTGGCATTTCAGTGTTACCATAGCGATGAGCAGTGGACACTGCCACCTTTCTCTCTTTAATTAAAGAACAGATGCAGGGAAAGCTGATCTCTTGGTGACCCTCTTTAAGCTGACATCAACACGCTAATTGTTTTCAATTCTTTCCTTCCCTCAGCAGTCGCAGCTCTGTCCTTTGTTCCTATCAAGGTCTGGCCTCTGTTTAGGTTAAAGAAGCAGTAACTTTTTCCAGGGTCTCCCAGTGGGGACTGTTCCAAGTAGTGGCTGCTTCAGAGCAGCTAAAATCTCTTCTCTCCATTAGCAAGGTGGGTACAGAGGAATGAGATAGGAAACTTCTGGCTTTCCTCTGCTAAACAGCGGCAGGCAGGGATTTGCTCGGAGTACCCTGAAGAGTGGATGATTATGAAACGTAGGCATGCATCCTTCCAACCTCACCTTGCACTGTGTGGGTAGAACACAATCCTTGCTGAACAAACGATGCAGTTTGGGCTGGAGACGGATTTGACTCAGGAAGAAGTCTCCTGCCTTCTCATCCCACTTCAGCCTTTGTCTCACAAAGCAGCCTCGGCTCTCTGCCTTAGTTTCCTCTTTTATGAAATGGCACTAGAATTGCTGTTTGTCTGTTACAGAAAATAATTGGGCTTTCTCCAGGTGTTTTAATGCATAAAATATTTTATAAAGAAAAACTGCTGCTAGAGCAGTCAGTCTTCATCAACAATTGCTCTACACCAATGTCAGGGATTGTTATGACTTTTCTGTAGGGATTGAAATTGCACATGGTATTCATATTAATGATAGGCAAAAAAAAAATACATTATTTAATGGCTTCTGCTGTATTATTTGCCCTTTTTGTTTAGCTTCAGGCTAGAGTCAATAGGCAATTTAGCTCAAGAAAAATAGTCACCAAACAAGAAAAGGGATATTATTCATCCCATGCAGATGTAAGCAGAACAAAAATAGTGTCAGATACCAAATTCAGACTTGCAGAAAGCACTCACATCACATAAGTTAACTGGTGATTGCCACTGGATGTCCTCATTGCTGAAGTGTAGAGTTCAGCTACAAGATCCTAAAGATCATCAGTGACAAGAACCCTTGAAATGCAGGAGGCTATTCAAGCTATTTATACAGGGAGATAGACGGGCTGATATTCTTTGTTGTTGTTATTGTCTCCTTTATCGCTGGGCTTGCTTGAGTTGGAGCAAGATCTCATTTTCATGATAACTTTACAAGGCAGGAGGTAATTTATACATATGAAATACATCATTCTAACACATCCACAACACTCAAAAAAAATAATTACTTTAGCTGTAGAGCCAAGCTATCTGATGAAACAAGATTTACATTTGGGCTCATGAATTGCTTTGTATATAGTGCACATGACTTCTTTCCATAGCATTTTGTCTTTTGGAATGTAAAACAGAATCACAGAGTTTCTCAGTTGGTCCATGCAGTCAAGATCACATTGTCAGTCATGCAAATACTCTTTCTCTGGCAGTTCTTGGTGTTTGTTGTCTAAGAGAAGGAGAAAACCATATAAAAAGCTGCTAAATATTTTATTGCCCCTGGAAGGATAGATAATTTTTTTCCTGTTATCTACAACCACAACTGAGAATTGAGGTTGAAGAATAAAACACTGACTGACCCTACCCCAACTCACCTACCCACAGTTCTGTTACCTATAAAGAGAAGGGGTCTCTCTTAAAATACACCAGTCCTGTGGTCTCAATAAGTGTTTAAAACAAATGCATCTCTATACACGTATTTCCTTCATATGAAATAGGCAAAAATTACATAGCTGTGCTGATCTGCACAGTACCAGTGAGCTTCCCTGGAGTTTGCTGTGCTTTAGGATGTAGGGCTGAATTTTGCTGCATCGTGAGGATAAAATGAAGGTGTGAAGTTCATATCTGAATGTCAACATCCCACAAGTACTCTTTTAATGCATTATGCTCCCACTTTAATTTGTCTGTAGGCATTTGAATTTTCTTTATCAAGTCAGGGAATGCTGACAGGCATAGCCAAAAAATGCATGTTGGCCTTCTATTCAAGTGAGACAGTGTGGGGTTGCCTTTCCCTGCAGAATTAGGAGTCTCGTTTATTTGACTGTAGCTTAAAAATTGCAGACTATTTATTTAAACCCAAATGCTAATAATAACACTGATGTAGAAAGACCTTTAATAATCTCAAACAATGGTGATTTGTGACTTCATTTATGCCAAGAACAGGACTGCAGAGGGGAGTGCTGTGTTCTGTAATAAATTGCAGAATGTGAGATCCAGCTTAAGCTAAGACTAAATGCTTAGTAGGTCAGTACATTCTGTCTTAATTTGAGCTTATCCACGGTAAGTCTTTCCTGCAGAAAATGTAGCTGAAAGGGCAAGGCTTCTCTCACCTCTTCTAGGGAGAGCACCTGCATGCTTCTGAGCTTTTATTGCAAGTTATTTGATGCTAGAGGTTCGCTCCATTATGACAGCGATTTTAAAAATATTTTGGAATGAAAATTCTCTTGAGCAAATTAGCAATTGGGCCACCCATTTCCTCAACATCAGGAGGCCAATTTCCCTATGAGAACTGTCAACTGCAAAGCCACAATGCTTGAAAATGTCTCTAAAGTTGCATGTTCTGTTGTGTTTACTTCCTTTGCCTCTAAATACTGGTTTGATAGTGCCTTTGTTGTTGACAAGTTGTTGACAACACACAAAAGAAATAGGGCTACAGCATATGCAAGGACCCCAGATTTTTTAGCATTTTTTGGAAAACCATTCCCATTAAGCTTTTTTTTTTTTTTTTTTTTTTTTTTAAATGTGCAAAAATCCTGAAGCCAGGTTTTTTAATATAGAGCTCCCATATCCAAAGACCACAAAGAATCTGTCTGACACCTTAGCAATGATGCAAAAGGTCTTACAGCAGATTTCAGAAGGTTGTTTGCTACTTTGTAGTTAATACAGGAATGACTGTATATATATATGCAAGCTGAAAGTTCTTGTGAACTCAACAAACATTTTAAGTGTTTGAAATCGACTTTGGTTTTATATAACACTTTCCTCATAAAATATGGATTTCTAATGAGAGCACATAGATCTTAAAGGGAGTCTGCAAAGCTGAGCAGGAGGAACATACTCCCCTTGTCTATCATAAAGCATCATCCTGTCCCTCATCAGTAGCAGTTTTGTTCAGGCCCTCTGCCAAAAAGGCACAGATTGGCACGGTGGAAGGACCCTGTTCACAATAACTGCTGGGGTTTGTGTAAGGCTGGTTTGATGTGGGGTGGATAGAGGGACTTGCTGTCATCCAGTAGCTACTGGAAATAGGAATCCCAGTGAGGAAGCAGGCATTACACGAGTATGTGGTGAAAAGACAGAAACTCCTAAAGCTGCGAGGGTTGTTTTGCAAAATGCCTGTGAGTAGCCAAATGAGACAATAGCAACACTGCTAATTCATTTAATTAATATGTAATTTACTTGGAGTACTGTTCATTCTAGTCTGTCTTTCTTCAGAAAGATGTTTTCTGCTGTGGTGAAGCTGTGATTCATTTCCATTTCACTACTTTCATTTTCATGGTCTTTTTGTTAATTGTCAGAGCCTGTTTGATGATTACAGTGGCTAGTAAATGCATTGCTAAATTATGGTCATAAACAACAATGGAGAAAAAAGACCCATTCATTTAGGGTTTTTTTTTTTCCTTTCTTTTCTTTTTTCTTTTTTTTTTCCCCCTTTTTTTTTTGTTCCAAGCAATAGACTGTGTTCTGGTCCCTAGCAAAAACAAACAATGTAGTATTTCTCCTACCCTGCTGCTTTGCTGCTTTGTTGTTTTCTCTTTCATATGTTTTTTTTCATGGGGTTATATATATTTGCTGTATGACAATCTGGAATGGTAAAGAGGAGGCAGAGCAGAAGTTGGAGTACATTGGATCTCTGAGGATGCAAGGGACATCCAGGTGTCTTGGGGCCCCTTGGAGGGAACTGCAAATCCCTGAAGCATCCCATTTCTCCTGGTGGTGATCCTCAGAGGAGGTTCCCAGAAGGAGGGTTTCCAGCTGGGCCTGAAAGACATTAGCTAACAGATCATTTTGAACTGCAGCAGAAAGGAAGGGTGTCACTCACTGGGCCAAATTTCAGGGAAATGTGAGCACTACCTGTATTGAGTTTGTACTCTATGTGTGTGGTTGTATTAAGTTAAGCTGTGCAGAAGGAAACAGAACTTGAGACTTTTGCCAAGTTGGTGTCAGACTAGGCATTACCACAGGCACTTCAGCAGAAACACTCCACAGAGGATGATATTTGTACTTTACATTTTTCCTTGCTTTTGCTTTTCATGTCTTGTTCTTGCTCCACAACAGAAACTATGAAAATGACTGCCTTCAGTCTGTCTCTAATTTCAGTCCTCTTCCTTTTCCTGAAAAATTGTGGCATTTTCAGCTTGAAACCATCTTCCCTTTAAAATATATGAAAACTTCTTGCCAGCCAAAGATGATAGATTACTTTTGGCCTGCAGTCCAAAGATGGCTTGGTCCTATCTAACCCATGAAGCTTGTTTGATCAGTGTAACTGTGACATAGTAGCTTTACCAATGCCATGGCTTTTCCTCTTATAGACAGAGTCTGAATTGGTTTCAGTATAATGGAATATTTATTTTGCCTGGTTTAGAAATGTTGAAGTTTGAGAATATATGTCCTGGTAGCAATGGTTACATCACTTATTCTTCAAAGCAGTACGATATTGGATAAATTTTAGATGTTCCAGTTAAGGAGTTGTGTTTGTAAATGAAATCTTTTGTGCTGTCTGTTAAAAGCAGTTCTGATTGACTCAACCGAAGTGAGTAGTGCCCAGCGTGTGTTATCCAGACATTTGTCAGATATTTTAGTTCATTTCATTTCGTACATCTTGAACTATGAAGGCAACCTTGTCATTGCAATTTTCACACCCTTTCTTTTTCTTTGTTCTATATGTCAGTGAAATCTTATCTCTGCAGTCTTCTGTCATAGGTTAATAGTCTGGAACAAACTTCATTTAAGACTCTTACATAGGGAAAATGGAGAGAGATTATAGAGAAGAAAGTTGGTGGCCACAACCACTGTTAGAGAGATGGTATCTCACAGACTCTGATAGATTTGAAATATCAACCACAAGTGTGGGAGTGGAAGAGAAGAGCCAGCCTCAAAAGATTGACTCACTCGGTTCAGGTGCCTGGCTGAACCCTGGGACCTCCTTTCACATCACAAAGTTCAAGTTTTGTGTGAGCTTGCATGGATTTGCTTTTAAGGATGGGACAAAACCACAAAGGTCAGGCCTGGATTTACATTTGTTCAGTGTTGCTGTTATGGTACACAGAAATCTAAAAAAGTATGCAGAGACTCCTGGAAAATCTGAGACGAAGTTTTCTTACTTCACAATCTTACAAAAAGACCTGCACTTATTTTTTTTCAGTACAGCCTTTATTGACAGGTACAGTTGCCTCTTTTATACAAGTGACTGTCTTGTTTACATGTTCCTCTATTTCTTCCATTTCCAGCTGCAGTTTCCGTTTAAAATGTCTCAGAGCAGCTCTTTAAAAGCAATTTTTTTTGCAAAGAAAGGTAAACTGCAGGGAAACAAAAATGATAAAGCAAAAAGGGAAGATTTGGGGTAAACCCCAGCCGACCTAAAATCCTTGGTTTTGTCTGAGAGAAGCTAAGAACTTCTGAGTAACATTTTCCTCAGTCCCCTTCCAATACCTGCTTGACTGCCTGCTCTGTTAAGGCTGTGAACTTTGAATATCCCTTTTGATCCGGTATTCAGTCCTGGCAAGAATAAACTTTGCTAGATTCAGACATTGAGGGGGCATACTGCAATTAATGACTTTTCTACTGCTTCCTCTGGGCCATTGTTATTGTTTTTAACAAATAGCCTTAACTCTTACTTCATTTCCTGTTTGCTCCCCTTTGATTTAATTGTTCCTAGTTAGCCAGCATAGTGGTCATGACACCGTGATTGACATTAGGTTCAGAAAATGCAACACGGTTTGGGGTTTTTTTGTAGGGTGCACCATAGATCCTAGATTCAGAACAGTGGAAATTCTGGAGACCTTCACTCAGACCCCAGTAGAAGAGCCTTACATTTTGCCTGCTTCAAAAAAAGTTGAACACAAGTGGCTCTTGAGGCTTTGCTTGGATAATACCTTATCAAACAGAGACTCCCAGCTGCTCACATGGGCAGATGTTTACAGCTGGAGTTTGATAAGGAAATCAGTAGTGTGCTGGTGATAGTATTGGCTTTCTGAGATGAGGGACACCATTATTGCAAAGAAAAAGAACTTGGAAATCTCTGATACAAACCCCAGATTTTTAAGCTGATCTTCACCTGCTGGTACTGGACCAGAGCAGTCTGAACCAGAGTTTTTTCTTTAAAACCAGGCTGATAGGAATTTTGTGGGGGTAGAATGATGAGGTGAAATTCTGTGTATCTTGGAGAGAGAGATAAGTTTGGATGAAAGTAACTTTTTACCAGAATATTTTGCACAAACAGGAAAAAAAGTACAGTTTGGGAGGATAGGTGATGTACCAGAAGCATTATTATTTGTATTCTTTGAAGAATTTTTTGTTTTCTCTGATTGTATGTTATTATCTGATCTCAGGAATTAAGACTTCTCCAGCAGGATTTTAAGAATGTAACCAAGATTTATTGGGTGCTACAGAAGAAAAATATTTTTGAAGTTGTCAAACATTTCCTGCTATAAGTCTGTAAAGTGTTGAATATCTCCCTTAGGCAGATTTATTGATTTATTTAAACTTACTGTTCCCTAGACATCTGCTTTGGTCACTCAATTATAAAGAAGATGCTGGGCAAAGTGGACCTTTGGTCTGACCTCTCATTCTCATTCTTGTTTGTTTGCTTTTCTTATATTGAATGATATGAGAGAAAATATTGATTCATCCATTAAAAAAAAAAAAAAAAAAAGTAAAAACTAGCAAGCTTTTTTTTTTTTTTTTCTTTTTTTTTTTTTCTTTTTTTTCTTTTTTTTTTTTTTTTTTTTTTTTTTTTTATAGACTTAATATTCCACAGCAGTGAGGCAAAGACAGAATTTCCCAAGTGATTGACTCTGTGCATTTTGCCATGACTTTTGCAGTATGTGCCCATACCTACCTACTTAAGTGTTTTTGAGATAAGCTGAGGGAGAGGTGTGGAAGTAAAGGCCATTTGGTCTTGGACAGTGAAGATTGTGAGTTAATACTGGTAGACAACAAGAGTGGGACTGAACTGAAAGAAAAGTGGAGAAAAAATAAAGTAGGAAGGATTTAGGGGAAAGGGCAGAAAAAGTACTTTTGATCAGGAACATGGGATGGATCCCCTTTTACTGGTATCAAACATCTCTGAAACTTTGGTGGAAGGTTCACTGTGTAAGACCTACACAGATACAAGTTTATTTTTGCCCTCAGTTACTGTCATTAGCAGAAGAGCAAGGTGCAGGAGGTAGAGTTGGAGGTTCTGAGCCAGGTGACAAATGTGTTGACAGTGCCATAAATCTGGTGAAACTGCTGCTTTCTCTGCCCTTTTGAAAAATGCAGGAAATTACATGCACAAAAGCTCTGCTAAAATAGCACTGCTTGCAAAGTCAAGCACACTGATTACAAGGCTGTGTAATTTCATTTCAGGATTCCCATATCTGTACATAGGATACAGTCTGCAATTAGGTGATCATGAGCAGTTTTTCTTCTACAGGGAACCTCACTGACCATGCAGAGTGAAGGTGGTCAACAGATGAGGAGCTGTTCAATTCTTTCCTTATCCTTCTGGATTATTCCATATGGTACAGAGTGCAGCACTATCCATACAATTCAATCACATATCATTCTTGCTCTGAAGACACAATTGCTTACTTTTCCAGAGTCACTGAGGGGCACTGAGGAAGAGAACATCACAAACTTTATCTTCACAATGAGTGTGTTGGGAACCTGACAAATAGGGGTATCCCAATTTTATATATGGGGAACTAAGAAGCAGAATTTTTGCTCACATGTTGAATCCAGGCCGTTTGAAGATACTAGTGGGTTTGTATCTGAGTTTATACATTCCTTTTCAACAATAAATATTATCTAGCACTTCTTATGTCCAGAGTAATGCATCGAGTGGTTCACCTGTGAGTGATAACACAGGACAGCAAAGCAGGTTTGTGTCCCCCACACAGAAGATGAGGAAGACAGAGTTAGGGACCCCTGGGAAAGTTCACTTACAAAGGGGATCTCACATCCTTGTGGCAGGAAGGGAGATCCAGCCCACCCAAGCAGGATTCACCTGTCTAGCTGCTCTCTTTCTTCTTCATTCCTTCTGTAAGCTTCTCTTTCTTCCTTTCATTCTTTGCCTCATTCACAACACACCTTCAGAACCTGCAAAAAATGAGCCAAAGCCACATTCTCACTGACAGCCCAGGCCTGACTCATCACTCCAGAAGATTTGTTCTGTGCAGTGGTACAGAGAACTTCAAAAAACAATCTGTGGTGGTGCAGTTATTGTAATGCAATTGATCTACGTGAAGGGGCTAAACAAAGGTTGTATAGGCAGTTGTTATTCTTGGTGTCCTGACCTTTGAGTATCAGATTTTGCAGCCTTTGTAGCATTTTGTGGGTCTATCATTTTCAAACTAGACATGGTGGTTACAACAAAACCTTCTTATTTTCTTCTTCTTTTTCCCTTCATTGGCCTTCCCATGAATATCAGGTGATGTTTTTATTATTTTTTTCGTTTTTCTACTTTTTACAGTTCTAGTAGAGATATTTCAATGTCCTGTAATTTATTCTCTCTCTAAATGCCAATTTTCTTGCTGCTGCTGATTTGCTTTCAGATATAATGCCTAAAGCAGGCTGTCAGCCATTCTGAAAGTATATGATTCTTCTCTCTCAATATCACACAGGCCAAGTCTGGCTGGAAGGAGAGGGGAAAACTAAATTGTTCTCATAAAAAAGAAAATATAGCACTAATATATCTTTATACTTATGTTCAGGTATCCCCTTTTGTGTTATTAAGGGGACTCATGATCTTGTGTGTTTTCTCTACAGGGGATCACATTAATTTATATTTTTAAAGTCTACTGTAATAGATGCTTTCCAGAAAACTAAAAGTGAGTCCAAAAGTTCTTTGGATGCTATCAAACCAGAAATAAGCAGTGCATTGTATTATCCAGTAGCAAAACAAGACCTCAGGAGTCAAAGAATGAATTATAAAGTTGTGTATATGAATTAGAGGCTGATCCTGCCACCCTTGAGAAGCTCTGATGATTTCAGTGCCAAGGAGCATTATCATCAAATATTGTTGAAAAATTGGCTCTCCCTGAGACAGAGAAGCATCAAGACATCAGGGATGTGGATCTGTTTCTGTATACTCAAATATGTAAGTCCTCATATACAAATTATTTGCTGTATATCAACAGGTTGCCAGGCTGAGCCAGTGGCTTGTGAAACTTATTGTTGGTCCCTGTGTGGGTGTGGTTGCCCATCCCAACAGCTCCATAATGAAACTTGGTGGAGTAAAAGCACTTTAAACTAAGCTTTGTTACCTTCTAATTGCAGAGAGTTGAAATTCGTGTTGTTCTAGCTTAGCTGGTGGGCTTTCATGCCCAAAAGCACTTCTTAGTGTGCGCTTCGACACTCGTAAATATCTTTTCACTTCAGAAGATATGTTTTGGGGGGTTTTAAATTTATAATTTAACTTCACCTATCACTCTGCATTATGCATTTTAAAAGTGTGATTTTAAAGGTGTCTCAGTGTTCCATACTATACTGACATTGTGGATGGAGACACTTTGAAAAAAATCTTTCAGTCAGTCTGTCCAGCTGTCTGTCTATCTTGGTGGTGCTTGAAATCCTCTTGGATTTTGCTGACTGTGTTTTCAAGCAAAACAGTGGGTTATAGAAGAAGCTTTCAAACTCTTCATCCAGATTTTTCTTAAATAAACAAAGCCCCTTTTTTTTATGTGTGTATATGTAAATAAATACATGCTAAAGAAAAAAGGAAAAGATAACAGAATAATTTCATTAAATGGTATAGAAAACCTATATTTAGGTTTATGATCAGTTTTCTTCTGACAAATGGGTTCCTGTAGTTCAGACTTGTCCCTTCAGTATTTTAGCCTAGTGATGCAGTGACTCCTTCTTTTGTAGCAATCTGTCCAGTCTGAGACACAAGGAAATTCTTTCCTTCACGTGAGGGTCTTGGCTGAGCATCATTTCCTTCCTCTACCAGGGTGCTGCTTCTCCCCAGGAGCTGCACAGGCATAATCAGTTGAGGCTTTTCCCTCCCTCCAGAACTGAGGATCTCCTACCAGGAGGCAAAGCTGGACTTCTCACTTCTGTCTCCTCCCACTTGTCAAGTGCTGTCATGTAATGGAAAGAGGAGTTGGATCTGAAACAAGAAATTTGAAATCTGAGTTCTAAAAACAGTTAGTCTTGATAAGGGGCTCTATGTTTTATTTAGTTCACTTTTAATTCATTTTAATTTGTTGCCTTTTTTTTTTTTTAATGTGTGATTTAAATCTGAATGTGGTTCACATTCATTTTGGATTATAAAAATAAATAATATCAGATTCAGTAGATTCAGCAGTTTCTTTGAAAATGGTGCTTCCTCAGCCTTCCCAACAGTGGCTTTTTCCAGGATGGAGCTGTAGCTTGGAGGCCATCACCTGGAGGATGAGAGGCATCTTCAACACAGAATGCACAGCACCAGGATTTGTTAAGAAAATGGGCAACTCTCCTCTTGGGTGGCAGCATATAAGGATATCTGCCACTTGATGGACAGAGCTGTGGGCCAGGACTAAGTGAACAAGGACTGGTTGTATATTTTTAGCTAAATATTTTAAGATCCCTTTAATATTTTTGATCAGCATCTGGAAAAAAAAAAAAAAACCCAACAAAATAAAAACCAAAGGAACAAACCCTTATAAAGGAGGCTTAGATTTCTGTTCCCTGCATTTCTGCATTTTCCTTCCCTTGTTCCTCTGTTTTTTGATTGTTAGATGGAGCATTAGCCTCACAAGGTTTTTCTAGGACCCAGATTAACCTACTAGAGTTGAATACGTCTTTTTCTGTAAGTATGTTAGGTTTAGTAAAAGCGTAGATCAAAAAGGGTTAAAGTATTTAGGGTTTTGCCATGTGTTTTGGGGGTTCAGGAGACATTTTGAAATCAACCTATCCACTAGGTAGTTAAAGTTCTTATCATATCTTGAAAGAAGGCCTAATATAAAAACTCCAGGAATGGAACTTCCAGAGGTCCATCTTTTAAAGACAATGAGATATCATCTTATTTTTTTATTAAGAAAAGTGAGACATTTCAAGTAAAACACATTAGGAAAATATTTACCTAGCATTTATATGCCTAGCTGAGCAATTTTAAAATCAGGTTCAAAGCAGTATATACCTGTTAAATGCTGTGTTGTCATGTGTTGTCAAAGTAGATTTTGTTTCTTGAATTCTTTCCTTGCAGAGTCTTTTTTTTCTAAATGCACCTCCTTAATATTTTTGTTATTTTTTTAGAGCACAGAAAGAAATGCTACTGACCAGCAAACACTCAGACAATATTTTTTTCAGGCCTCTTAATTTGTTTCTGCAGTTTGACAAAGGCTCCCATTTGTAGGCATAAACTCTTGGATATCAGCCTGTAGATGATGCTCACATCTACAATTAGATATCTAAGTTTTACTCTATCAAATAAGAATGTGCTAATGGTACTGACTCATTTCTGGGTCTGCATACAATAAAATGTGGGGAGCAAATTTGGAAGTAACTTGATGGTATTTCTTTTCCACGTGTCTGGAACCCATGAGTCAGTACTCCAACACATACATTTTGCTGTTTAAGTGGAACATGCTACAGGTTTGTTTTTTTTTTTTTTTAAATATTAACAATATGGTTTATCATTCTATAGAGTTTTTCGTCCAAAGATCTCACGTAGGTTTACTAGTTAAGTGAGTAACTCATTCTTGATGGATCTTGAGATCCAAGATCTTAATACACCATTGGTTTCCGCCTGAATTAGACATTTAGCCTTTAATTCAGATGAAAATTCAGACTGGAGGTGGTTCTTAAAATGAAGTCCATCCTTACGGGATTTCCTGAAGTGGGTTGGGATTTTATGTGCTTGGTTGTTTGCCTTGTGAACCAAAAAGCAGAATTTGGTCCCTGGCATCACACTGGCTTCTGAAGGTAACTGTTCCAGGGAGCCTCAGTGTCATAATTCAGATTAATTACGTTAGATCCTGGTGGGGGGGAAAAATCCCAAACCACCACCAAGCAGCCATCAGTTTGAAGCCCTTGTTCTGTAATTTGCTGTCCTGTGTGATTAAGTGAAAGTGTGGCTGCCTGTGCACGCAGGACCTTTTGAAAATGGGTAGGTACAGCATCAGAGCATACCTTGCTTTGGCTGTCATCGCCCATCATTGTGAGGGGCAGAGAGGGGGAAGCAGAGCACTTTCCTGTGCAGGACAGCAGCTCCTAGCAGTAGTGGGATTTGTCTCATGCAGCTGGGGATCAGTTTTTTTGGGAAGGAGTCCGCGGCCGCTAAATGCCATGAAAGCAGCGTGGTGCAAAACGGGAGGGGGAAAAACTGCCAACAAGGTCAGAAATAGAAAGGAAGGAAAAAATGTCATCCCGTCCCAGGATGGAACACTCTGCAGTGATTCTCCAGCAATGGGTTTAATGGCATTTGGCTGTCTGCAGGTTGGGTTGCTGCGCTCCCTGTTGTCAGGCAGCGGGGTGGGGGCTTCGCCATCTCTGATTAACTAAAAAAAGATGTGTGTGTTTTGGAGGTGCGTGGGTGAGGCGGTGCAAATGTCAAGTTCAGTACTGGTTATAAACAGTCTTTTTAAACAGCAGCACATTTTCATTCAGATCTCTTTAGGTTGTGAAGAATACTGGATCTGTAGCACATATTTAAAGTTTAAAAAAAAAGAAAAAAAAAAGAAAAAAAAAATCTTCCTGGCAGCAAGCTCGCCGTATCTAGTGCAACATTCTCACTCTGTCTCTCTCTCATCCTCATCTGTTGAAAGAGTAAAACTTCTGAGGTAGGTCTTCAGAAATAGCAGCAGTAGCCAGCGCAAATGTGCAGTAATTGATTTGCTGATGTTGTTTGTGATTGAAGCGGTGAAACCTTCCCCAGCAGAACCAAGTGGTGCAGACGAGCTCCTGCACTGTTGTTCAAACAGTGATTTTCTAACGAGGCTAAGGGCAAACCATACGATGATGAAAAATAGTCTCTTCTGCTTTATCCCTAGTTTCCTCTAAAATGTATCCTCAGCCATGCATATGCAGGCTATAATGTAGCATATTTAATCTTCCACTTCATCTCTGCAGCTTCTCTCTCAATACCAAAATAGCAAGGACTGGAGCAGCTACTCTTTCAAATGGCACTTACTGTTCTTAGACGGGTGGGTTGTTTTTTTTTTTTTTAATTTATTTTTTTAAATTTTTTTTTCTTGTTGTTTTTTAAGGGTTTTCTGTTTTTAATCTGAGCTAAGTTTGAACAACTGTAATGGTGGGAAAATCTATCCGACGGTCCATTCTTTCTTGCCACGGAATGGGGCGAACCAGGAAGAATAGACTTTGTCATGTGCAAATATAGTGACCATAAATGGTGCTGGAGGCTTTCCCCATTGTCCAGTGACTCTGCCACGAGAGAAAGCGCGCGCAAGGAAGAAAGGCACGTTTGATAGAGTTGTGAGGAACGCCTGAATGGCTGTTGGGTGTTGGGCATTGTCTGCCCCTGACCTCAATTCGGTACAGTAGAGACCCTTGAAAGCACTGTCTGAAGTCACAATACCACCATTCTCCTCCGCTCCCCAAAAGGGATTAGTTAAAAGGGTGACGTTCCGTGCAGAGAGTTCCAAGTATTCCCTGAAACAAAAGGGGCCTGAAATGTTTTTGAAGTTATTTTTAATTGAGTTGAACTAATTTAATAAAGGTCCCAAGAAGGAGGGGGGGGGGGAGTAAGGAAAAAAAAATATAAAGGAATGTGATTGTTTTATGATTCTTCGCAGATGGAATGGACATTTATAGCATACTTCTTCTTTAGTCTTCCAGAGAACAGTAGCCCCATTTACAGCTACTGTTAGCAATTTAAAACTGCTCCAAAATGAAGTCTTTCAAGAAGTTGACAGCTTATAAATAAATCTGTCTGATAAAATTGAACATAAACTGCATCTGTGGTTAGTTTGCCAAAATTAATTCTACATTTAATTAGAGATAGCAGTCAAACATATTTAATAAAAAACAGTCTTGGAGAGTAAATCAAATGAAGCCAGATTTTAGCAGATGCTTTGCTTTTCTTCCCCCCCTTCTTTTTTTTTTTCCCTTTTCTTTTCTTTTTTTCTTTCCTCCCAAGGAGTGATGAAGTGACCTCACCTCTATGATCCTCAGATATTTAGAAGAGCAGGCTGAGGGGAGGTCTGGGCAGCTCATGAGATTATGTAGGAGAAGCCATGAATGAATGGCCTCAGACAAAGGGGGGTAATTATTGTGCTACGATTTTTATTGATTTCTATAATTAGGATTTTCAGCAATGCCACCGTGTTTGCTGTAAACGTTGAAATGAATTAATATACTAATTATTAATCAAACATCAAAATTTGGATTTGGTCTGGACCTAAACCCTCTGCAGTTCTAAATTTCAGGTGTTGGCATGGGTAAGCTGGAAGTTAGGCTGTGCTGTGATTATTAATTACTGGAATCATGAGTGAAGTTTTATTGTTACATCTTGAAATTGACAAGCCAGTTCCCTGCATGCAAAATTTATATTCACTACTTCACATTCTTTTTCATGTGCAGCTCATTCATGTCTCTTCAAAAATATGACTTGATGGACTCCTTGAGCTGGCGTAAATAGGTACAGCTTCCACTGCAGGAAAGGAGTCTGTCTCTTGGCAACAATTTTAAAAATACAAGAAAATAAAAGAATTCAGAGTCCCAATTCACCAAATAAAGTCAGTTGAGCGGTATCATAAACATTTGATCCATTCCATTTTAAAATTAAGTGAACATTTTTCTTTTCCAACCCTCCCTCTCAAAGCAGCTGTCTACCACTGAAAACAAACCAAACTTTATTTAAAGCCCAGATCTTGTATGGGAGATTTTAGCCCACACTGTAAAGACATTCAAAACTTGTTAAGGCTACTAGAGAAATCCTGTCTGCTTGGCTTTTTTTTTTTTTCTTTTATGGTGCAGAAAATTACGTGATTTCTAGACATAAGTTTGACTACATGAGCTGATAATAGATTAGCTTTCTCTGAGGAGTTTAGGTTGCTTTTGTATATTAAAGTACGTAAATATTATGGGAACTCACTGTTTCCCATGTGGAAGGTATTGGTTAACTATAGCATTTTTTATTTTCCTTAATTTTTGCCCTTTTTTTTTTTTTTTTTTTTTTTTTTTTAGTGTAGCCATTGTTTTCAGAACAATTTTAAGTTTGTAGAAATACTAAAAAAAAAATTTAAGCTATACAGGAAACCTTGATAGGTCATGTCAATTAGATATCCCTGGAGGTCATGGTTAAGGCCTTATTTGGTTAACCTTGTTAAAGTTCTTCTGTTACCAAAACCCCAAATGATCCGAGTGATACATAGGAGCCCCTAACTGAGAAATGTGCACCATTTTTCAGAATACTTTTTCATTAATGTGCTGCAAGCACAGCAGCTTGCAGACTGAAATAAATATTTGTTTCTACTTTGAAATGCAACAGAAAGGGATCTCTTTGCTTTCCTTTTGACCCTTAAATTATGAATGGCAGTGTTCAGCAGGGACTGGGTTTTAATCCTGTTTATGAGGCTATCATGCAAGCATACACACGTACATCTCATTTTAGGGAGGCTGCAACTTACAAGTCTAACAAATCACAGTGCACCCAGTGTCTTAAAATAGACCACAGCGGTGTTGACTTGAACTTTCTAGGAACTGCAGCTGAAATTTCCAGAGTTGCCTATGGAATTTGAAGTCCCTGGCCTTTTTTAAACTACTTGGGCATTTAGATATAAAATTCCACAGGCAGCTCTGAAATACTCCACTCTTCTTGTTCAAGCAGTGAAGAACTCTTTTCTAATTCCCCAAGCACTTCATGTTAGCTAGGTCCTCAATCCATGGAGTCTGTTAAATCTTGTTGTGATTTAAATATTGGATTTGACCCTGCTGACATCTGTTTATGGCATATGTGTAGTTATTTTGGAGAGCACTCCTCGAGTGAGACAGTTGACTTGAGCATGACTTCATCTGGTTAATTATGCTGAGACAAAAGTGCTTCTCTGAATCAGAGACTCCAACACTACTGTTTTTTGAGGAGTCTTTAGAGGAGTTTTAGGAATGATGTGTGTGCACGTGCTCATTACCTGCAACACACGTTCCTACTGATATGGGTCTTTTTAAGAACAACTGATTCTCCAAGACCTAATATATTTCTTTGAATATGGCCTAGTGATGATATATATCATTCTTCTCTTTAGCCTTCATAATTTCTTATTCAAATATTTCCTACTTACCCACATTTTAAAGTTTTCAAAGGCTTATCTTTTTAATGTGATGTTCAAAAGTGCTGTGTGAAGGTCATTAAGACTAAAAATTGCCATTTTGAAGCCAAGCTAGAGATTTTACTCTTCACTTAACACAGAGTTACTATTTGAATTCAGAAGGAAAAAATTACTGCTTACATAAAGACATTTTTAAAAGTAGAGCACCTCCTTACAGAAATTAGCTCTTGCTTTTAATTGCATATCTGTGCTTGAATCTGGTGTGGATTTCAGAGGCAATAGGATGCTTTGATGTTTTATTAAATATTTTTAAAAGGTGGGACTTTCTGGGAATTAAGCATTCATGTTGTATTTAGTGTACCAAGAACATGATAATTTCTTTCCTGTTACCAGTACTCAAGGCATCTAATATGGAACTGTTTTTTTCCAAATTTTATAGTTTACTTTTAACTCTCAATGAGTAATAGCTATTTTCCAAAGGGATTAGCTTAATGTAGATAAAAGTTAAGGGGTTTCTTTATGTGAGAGAAAGCAAGGATACACTTCCATTTTTCCCCCCAAAATGAGCAGGTATATCCTTTGGTGAAGAACGCTTTCTGCGTGGGTTGCAGTTGTAGACAGAATGGAAAATCATAGTTTGTCATTCCTGTGCAAAGGAGTAGGCAGTAGAATCCCTCAACATCCTCTGGTCCTCTGTCATTAGAACATGATGGAAAATTTCATGAGGGTTTGGTTTATGTTTTGGGTTCTTTGTTTGTTTTTTAAATAATTTGGTACTTGTCGATCACATCCAGTATAGGAATAATATAGATCTCTTCTGCTTTCCAGTATGAGAAGAGGGCTGAGGATCATTAAAAGCCACTTTCCCACCCTGTACTTGTAGGACCTTTGAAGGATTTGATCCATTACTCTGTCTCCTTCATATGCCTCATTCTCTGATTTTATGCATTGGGAATGACTGTTGTGTATTTGAAAGTAAAGGGATATTTGCTGCTTTCCCCCTTTTATTTCTGTGGTTGAAACAAAACAAGAAGAGGTTTCTCATTATGCTGTTCGTGTTGGGCAGAGCTTGGAGAAGCGGTAAGAACCTGTCCAAAGATATGATGGCAAACAAAATGCGAATGAAAGCAGGAGAGGTTATCACTCTGCCTAGAGCCTGGTTTGGATATTTTGATACCAGTCTGAATGGAGTCAGTGAAATCATTTTAGGGGCAGATGATCCTGAGCTGGAAAATAAGGACCTCTTCTCTGCCAAGATTTTCAGCGAGCTGCAGTTCAAGAAAATGTTCCTGCAGGTACACTAGAACTTGAACCTGATTGTTGTGTTATTATCTCCTGACAACTGGCTTAGAGTATTTCTTTATAGCTTTCCTTCCTGATTGGCATAATCTAAAAAAGTTGCCAAAAGGCTGAGAGAAGGTTTTGGTGAAAGAAAAAAAAGAAGGAAAACATGTTCTTATGCTGTTCTAGCCACCCTACCAATCTTTATCACACTGTAAGTACTTCTAACTCAAAAGAAAAGGGTTGAAGATGTTTAGGTGAAGAAGAAGATAATGTTTGGGTAAAAAATACACAAGGATGGATTTTTAGGTTCTTTTTCTCTCTGTCATATCTGAGACTACAAAGATTATTCAAAATCAGAAGAGGAGGAAAAGGTCTTGGAAGTTTTACAGCTTTTTTTGTGCAAACAAAAAATTTTGGCTGTGTTTAAAATTGCTGGAACCACTGCTGTTCCTGTATGGGGGACTTGACAAAAACAAGCAAAAGAGTTCCTCTGTAGTCCTGTTTGAGGGACCACGGTGTTTACCCCTTCTGGTGATTTTTGCCTAGCTTGGATGAAAGGGGAGGCAAAAAAGCAGTGCCTACAGAGTTCTCCATGCACTGTCTTATCATCATTATAGACAGATCACTTGTGGCAAGTATTCACAGGATATTATTTCCTAATGTCTCTAAAACAAACAAGACTGTGTCACAGAAATTAGTTAGGAGGATGATTTCAAACCTGTGTAAAGCTGGAGGTTTGATTTAGATAAGGGGCCAACACTGCTGCCAATGCAGAACTGGTTTGTAGCTGTAAAAAGCAGAATTTTTGACTTGGACTGATTTCTGGTTTTCAGGGCTAACTATTATAATTAAATTCCTGCCCTTTCAGGAAGTGCTTTAATGAGAGAAGCTTTTTTCTTTTTTTTTTTTTTTTTTTTAATCTATAGCAGTATTGGAAAATGAACCTGTCCTGTCTTGAATATTGTCTGCATTTGGTAGGCTAATAAGGGGTTCATATTCATATTCTTAGTGTAAACCTCTGATTTGGGATTTGGAACCACATGATCTTTTTAAGGTCCCTTCCAACCCAGATCATTTTGTGATTCATTGATGTAATTTCGTGTCATTCTGTGGGCAGGGTAAGAATTTTCAGCAGTTTCATTTGCAAGATGTGCCTGGCTGCATAGGACATATGAAATGTCATGTGTACTACTGGGCTTGAGCTGTCTTACAGGTCATCAGAGATGCCTCTGAAAAAAAAAAAGAAAATCAAACCAAAACAGCCAGCAACCACTTCATCAAGCTGCTGGAGTGTTATTTTGTATTGCAGTTTTGCCTCTCTTGTGTTTAGATGGGGAGAGCCTGAGCCTAAGCAGCAGAGAAAGTACCAGTTGCAATGCAAATGTCCACAACCAAAATGGTGATTTACTCAGCCCTTGAATCCCTTTTTGGGTTACGACCCCAAGGATAAAAAACCAAATCTTTAGGTTGCCATGGAACACTTTACAGTGTTGTTGCTGCTTTGCCCACAATGAAAAATGCCAAAAGTTTGTTTGCTTGTGGGGTGTTTTGGTTTTTTTTTGTTTTAGGAGGAAAAAAAATAAATTACTCCATCCCTGAAGAAGCCTATTTCCAAGCAATCTCTGGGTCTAGATGTTTTTGAAGATTGAAAAGATTTATAGAGTTTGATTAAAGTTCAAGAACTCTAAAACCCCACATTTTGAGCTTCCTTCTTTGAACTGATGAGAACCTTCTGAGGATTGCTCATCACACCTGGAAACCAGACAAATTTCACTCCTCTGCACTGGAAACTCCTATACTTTTGGCTCCTCTCCCACTCTGCATTTAATTATTTTAAACTCCAGCACACCAAGCCAAGTTTAGCTGCTACTTTCCTGCAAGTGCTCTTTATTCTCCAGCTCTCATGCTGCCTGGCCTGCCGTGGTGTGCAAGTGAGCAGCAGCAGTGTGACAGGGAAGAAGGTTTGTTAAATTAAGACCCTCTTAGTCCCAAAGGAAAAGGGTTACTCACTCTTCCACAGATGAAAAATGACCTCTTCCTCTCCCCTTGTCCCTGGGGGATATTTTGTTGATAACAACATGAAAATTTGGCAGGCTTCATGTGTTAGATGACACTGTATGTTGGTGAAGAACATTTCTGTGATATCTCAGCAGGGGCAGACAAGATGGCATTTGGGGAGCAAGAAGAAAAGAAGAGAGAAGAAGAAAAGAAATTGGATGGGGGTAGAAGTACAAGGGTCAGGCAGACTGCTGGTTGTAACTTGTAACCTGCCAAGGCTCACATGCATGACATGGGCCTTTATAAATGTGTGACAAATACCTCAAATGAGGGACAGGGCTGCAAAGTGCCGGGGAGGCAAAAGGCATAGAATGGATGTGGAATTTGTGACCTTAGTATGAGTTGTAATCTTGGCCTGAAAAATTTGTTATTTCTGATTTGTTATTTCAGCTTACAGGATTACAAAGTGAGAGTGCCAACACGAGGGGAAGGGAGGTAAATTTAAGGAAGTAGTGCCTGGGTGCAATCAAGGATAAAATCCATTTGTGAGGAGCAATATACATTCACAGGCAGAAGGAGGAAAAAAATGCGGTGGCCAACACGCCAGAGACACAGTAATCAAAACTCAGCTAAACAGAATTGGATATAAAGTTAGGAGTCTACTTCGTAGTGAGGGAGTAGAGAGCTGTGTGGCTCCTACTAGTAGAGAATAAAGCTGCTGACAGCAAATACTATTGAGATAATGGAATTTCTTTCTTCCCTTTTTGTGGAGGGATGAATGTGAGATTGAAAGATATTTGCATTTTTAAATAGATATTTAACCAGCTCGATTCACTCCTGGTATAGGTGCTTTTACATCAGACTTCACCCAGCAATTCTTTCCTTTTTTTCCCTAGGTTTTTATCTCTACAGATCTTTCTGTCAGTCAGGGCTGAACACTGCACCAGTCAGATTGCTGACAATGGGTGATGATGTTTGTGGGGAGAAAACATCAGTTTTCCAAGGTGTGAGGTGTAGATGGATAGTAAGTCATCCAGCTGTGACTCTGGGTTATGCATCCCTTCTGATTCTTTTCCACTGTGTTTTTAAAGGACGCCATCAAAGCACACAGCAACAAAATCACCCGAAGGCTCTGGTTTACAAGTGGCTCCACGAATTTGCTGTTTGGGCTGGGCTGAGGAAGTGCTGCCCTCTGAGCCCTGGAGCCAGCACTGGGCACTGCTTGTTCCAGAGAGGCAGCTGGATGTGGCACAGTGGGAAGGTGGGGTTGTATTAATGCTCGTTTCATTTCCTAAAACACCTGCCTCTGGTTTTTAAAAAGCAATCAGTACAGAACACTGCCAAGGCAGCTCCAGGCTCTAGGACCCATTCCACTCATCATTGTGCAGGGGCATGTCCCTGGCAGGAGCATTTCAGGGTGGTGGATTGAAGGGTTTCATCACAGAGTGAAGGAGGAAAAAAGACATAAATACAGTTCATGTGAATTTCACAAGTCAGGGAAAACACTTGTTGCTAATAGTTGCTTTAACAGATGTTGATAAAGGTTTTTGTCTTATGAGGCCCCTTCTAACCTGGCCAAGCAATTGGAATTTGAGGTTTACACATTAGGATTTCCCCCAGATTCCTGACATTTATCAAGTGCTTTTGACATGATAATGGCAAATTGAGTATTATTTTGAGTGTGACTGAAAACCAGATGAACTCTTGCTATCCAGCTACATCTGTTGTTTGCTCCTTCCAGAATAAATATGGCAGTTCCTGATGCTGAAACAGCTGGAAATCTTGCATTCATTCATGTTTCCTGAGATGAAGTGTATCCTATGGGTTTACCTGGTAATATTGCTTGTGTACTATTTATTTAAGATGTGTAGCTGTGAAAAAAAGTTACTCAGTACAAGATTTCCAGTGCTGGCAAGATTGCCAGCCTGGTCTTCTAGAGTAATATACTTTGATAATTCTTACCTTAATGTTTCCAAGTGGATTAAATGTCTGGAAGTGGTGAATATTTCTAATAGCAGGGGGTTTCTAAAGCAGACAAATGAGAGCTCTCCAGCCAAACCAGCTCGTCCTGACTTGAAGCAGCATAATGGGAGTTTGATCTGGGTGCCCCTCCTGAATAAGTAACTGAAATAATTTGCAGTTAAGGGAGAGTGAAATGTGTAGTGCATTTAATCTGGAGTCCCCACAAACACACACACACACACACGAGTGTGCTGATATAACGCTCATGGAGTTTGCAGTCATAAATAGTAAGTGTTCATTCCAGTTGTGCAGTGGGTGGGGATGTGGGATAAAGGTGCAGGGACAAGAGCTGAAGTGGCATAAACATTTAAACAGTCCAGAGGGGTGAAAAAAGGCACCTTTTGTCTGCCTGGTTCCAGAAGTTCTTGCTTGTGCTGCTGAAGATAGCCTGAGAAGATTAGAGGGGGCTCAGCTGGGGCAAGACAAAGGGAGGCTGTGTAAAGCAGGATCAAGCCTGTTTGCTTAGCAGAGCTCTCTGTCTTCTTGTTGACAGATGTAGCTGGTGCAGTATCAGACTTTGCAGGCTCCTCCTCTGGATTGTCAAGTGACAATGGTTGCTGGAGTAAATGACAGTGTAAAGTACTCCATGAATCCTTTATTTGTTTGGTAGTTGTAGCCTGGAATGGGGATTTAATATTGAATGGACTCCAGATTGTCTAAATTGCAATCACAGTGTTTGTTTAAGGAGCCTGTGGGGACTGCTAAAGCATGTTAACTTTTGCTTCTCTCCTTTTCATGCTGCAAAGCACTGAGGTAGGAAAAAAGGGTTAAGGGAAAAGTTTGCACTGTAAAAACATGAGGATGCAATTCTTCCTAACTGCTGAGGAATCATCAGGAGTTTCAGGTCACTGAATTAGCACGTGATGTGACGGACAAAAGCCTTCTGCATTCCTTAAATAAGAGCTTTTCCTTTTGCTGGTGCACTAATCTGTCACAGGCACTATCTCAGTGAAACTGCTTTCAGTGCCAGATCTCTCTTCTAATGTCAGCAAATAGCACATACAGTAATTTGTACTTCGATCCTATTTGAGGCCCAGAGAAACCAAAAAGCCCCAGACCGAGTCAACAATGCAGAGATGGGGACTATCTGCTGAAGTAATTAAAAATTGCAAAAAACCACCAGCTTTCATTGATTCCTCTTCCAAACTGTAAAGGAAAACGTGATCCCATTTAGGGGACAGAAGTACCCTGAATGTAGCCTTGCAACTAAGTGAGCCAAAAAGGTTAGGGAAAAACCCAGCCAGATGTAATGAATCCTGACTATGGAAAAAAAGTGTTATTACAAATTCTGGGACAGAGGAGGGTTTTCTTTAGCAGAAAAGGCCCTTTATTTCATATCATGGCACAAGACACATGATCACGTTGGAAGTGCTAACAAACACATTTGGTAACAGGTCACCACTTGTTCAGTCAATAAAGACCCTTTCTTGCTCCATGTTTTGCAGGATCCTAAGCCTCAGGTATCTTTGACAGAGCCGTAAACAATTCTTTGTGGCTGTGTGTTTGCACCAGCTGATAAAGAGGACTTTTAATAACCTCGATGCCACATCTGGAGCACAATCCATCTTTGCTGCATCAGGATCTGCTCTCTAATCTTGCCACCCAAACCAGCAGCCTTTTCCCCAGCTACACACCGATCTGCAGCATTGTCTCCCAATAAACTTTTCTTCATCATACGTGGTTGTTGAGCCCTGGCAAAGAGGGCATGCATGCAGCTTGTCTGGAGATTGTTGTCTGACTCCTTTCTGGTGAGCAGGGGGTTTCCAAGAGCATCCTCTCACTTGCAGAAGTGCAGGAATATGGTACTGGTCTGTATTCATCACCAGCTAGGAGAGAATGCTCTCATTTTCCCAAGCACTTTGTTTTTCCCTTAGAGCAATCATTTTTTTCAAAGCTATTGGAGTTTTTCAGTGGGGAAAGGGGTAAGTAGTAATGACTGGATGTCTCGAGTGAGAGAAGGACCTTAATGTTTTCCAAGGAAATCTTTGCTGTATGTGTTTTGCTGATCCTATGCATTTTGTGGGTACAATTCAAAAGCACACAGATGATTTTGTGTAGAGTTCTCACTTTTGTTTAAAATCAAGGAACACTTGACCCATAGCTTCCAAATTAGTATTTTTGTTTTTCATTTAATTATGCAAAAATTTGAAGTGTCTGTTATTGCACTTCTCTGTGTCTGTAAATATGTAATCAAAAAACTGGCCAGGTGACAATTTTTTAAAACTTTATACATATTCATACACCACCAGTCACATCATCCAGGCTCATACTGGGAACCCAGTTTGCAGTAGGCTACAGGAGCATCAGTCCCAAGAAACTGGGACCCTAGCTGAGGGAAATACCCATTAGTGTGAGTACACATTTAAGTACATTCCTAGATCCAGATACACTGAACGTGTCCTGAAGTGCCCTCTCCATTCAGGGACTAAGAGGAAGTAATCAGTCTTAGTAGGTGGATGTAAAATCTTGAAACATAACACAGACTCTGCTTGAGGTTTGGTGGCTGATGTTGCTGCAACAGCATCAAGACTGTTAATTCCCAAGTTGCCATCTTTAAAAACTCTGAAATAGCTCAGTGTGATGACAGACCAGAGCTTTTATTTATAATCACATTGTGCATGCTTTCAGAGTTATATGTCTACAGTACTTAAGCAAGGATTAAGCCAACTTTAATGTCTGATTATTTGCTTTTATAATTACTCTTGCCATTGTACATAAGGAAAGCTGACAACCAGTATAAAGTATTTTTGAGTTCTGCACTGTCTCTGCTGTGACATCCAAATCAGCCTGTCCTTTTTTTCTCTCTCTCTTTTTTTTTTTTTTTTTTTTTAATTTATTTAGGGGTGTGGGGGGTTGCCCCACAGTGTCCTTTTCTCAAATTAATGTGAAGAACAAATCCTCCTATACTATAGCATAGATCCCCTCTTCTTTATTCTCAGACACGTGGTATTTAAGGCTCCAAACAGTAAGCCCCTCCCCACTCATTCCTTCAATCCCATGGCAACACTTGTGAGCAGGAAAAAAAAAATCTCCCTACCACCCCCAGGAGAGATTTTTCATCCTTAGGAATAACTGATGTACACGTGTTTCAAACACATTTAACGTGATGGGAAAGGGTTGCTGTGTGTACAATTGTCAGTGTTTTTGCTTGGGTAGGGACTCTGCTCCCAGGTCCTCCCTGGTTGCTCTGGGGAGAATGAGAGTACTGAGAGCATTTTCCAAACACTTCTTGTACTCCGTCAGGCTTGGTGCTGTGGTCGCTTCCCTGGGGGAGCCCGTTCCAGTGCCCGAACACCCTCTGGGTGGAAAAGCTTCTTCTGATATCTGACCTAGACCTCCCCCAAATCAGCTTCATGACATTTCTGGAGTCCTGTTCCTGGTTGAGGGTGTAGAGGTCAGTACCTGCCCCTCTGCTTCCCCTTGTAAGGAAGCTGCAGATCTGCTGTGGAGAGTTCCCTCAGTCTCCTCCGGCCCGAACAAACCAAGTGATCTCAGCCTCTCTTCGTGGTTGCACAAATGTGAGAAACAATTGCTTTTAGGGGGTGTATAGAACCAATTGCACAGGTTTTTCTCCGAAAAAGCTCTGTGCCATTGGAACATGAGAATGTGCCTCTTGTTCGCTATGTGGGGATGAGATTACCCCATTATTTCCAATAGTGGGATGTAAGATATGATATCAGCTTTAGATTAAGAATGCTCCCAGCGTGTTCAGCACCACAGCAATTTTAGGTAATGAATGTTCAGTGCTAAGATCCTGACTCAGCAAAAGACATTAGGCCCGTCTTCACTCATGCTGGAGTCAAGCTAAGAGTTTTTTCTGTGCTTTGCTGGTCACAAGTAACTAAATTTCTCTGGCTTTTGTGTGGCTTTGGTGAGCTCCTTTTATTTCTTCTCTTTAACTGATACTTTTTTCTTAGTGTTGCGCAGAAGAGATAGCAGCGCCAGCTATGATTTTTTTTTTTTTTTTTAAAATGTGCAGATGATTGACTCAATAGACCACAAGCAGTTCTTTGGAGCTGCTGCAGCCCCAGTGCATTAAGGCTGCTCAGGGTGGAGGGATGCTGGATTTCCCACATTCCTGATACAGTGGCTCTATTGTGCTGGAGCAGCTCTTTGCGCATGTGTATCGTTCCCATCTGTCTGCTGAGACTCCTTAGGAAACTTGTGATGAGAACTGCTCACTGGGCTTTTGCAGCAGCCAGATCTGGAATCCTTGCTTCAGAAAACCATGGCAGAGCAAGAATCATGAGACTGTTGAAAAAAAAAAAGCATCTCTGATACTCAAGTCTGCCCCAGCCTTCCTTGTCCTATCCCTTCACACACACATTATTTTATACTAATGGTAATGTCAATAGCAATATATCTCATTCATTTTAAAGAAGACAAACATTCAGAACATTTTTTAATAGTTGTATTAGTGTTTCAAATATTGTTTGCTTCATCTGTTTGGGATAATGCATTATGTCCTTGTCTTAGTCAGGGAATACGAGGAGCTGTAGAGATCAGTGCAGAGCCAGAAAGAGCCATCACCTGTGCTGTATATTCTCCCTGCCTGATCTGCTCTTTACAACAGGTCATAAAATTTCACATTATAATTTTATCATCAAACCTAGAACTGTTCTGTCAGTTTCAATATATATTTGAGGAGTCCATTATGTAGAAAAGAGTATGTTTTATGGCGCTATGAAAAGTATTGGCATAGTAGATCATGAATAGTATCTCACATGTTATTTGGAGAGAAAATAATATGTTTTAAAACTGTGAATTCTCATATAGAGCTGACCTTTGGCAAAGCCTTTTGCCTGATTGGGAACTGCAATTTGCAGCTTTTTTTTAAAAAATCCATTGCAGCTTTGAAAATGTTCAATCTAAATGTATCACAAGGGTTAAAAGGAATAAACAACCTTATAGTCTTTCAACAGATAGAAGCTTGGGTCATGACAGTTATGGAATTAATGAATCAGAACCTCATCTGGTTGACTTCTTTTAAAAAGCACAAAACAAAAACAAACACACAAGAACAAATTGTGATTTACACAGTGAGATTTTCATCATTTATAAAGCTAAATAAAAGGGGAAAAGAAGACCAATAAAGAAAGAACATTAATTGTTCTTACAGTTGTGTTTTAAACAGAAACCAAGTATTAAATTTGAGAGACACTGTTGTTTTAGGGGAGATTCACAATGCCATAATGCCAAAATGCATGACTTTGAAGGGGATTTATAGTCAGATAAAACTTTTCAGCACAAACAATCAAGTCATTTGGTTAAGGACTAATGATGTTTGTTATACCTTGTCATCTCTTCCCTTCCTCAAAGTGAGAGGGAAAGACCTGGACATTAAGGCGATCACAGGATTACTCTGAAATGTTAAATGCAAAAGTATGAAAAAGGCAAATTGGGTGCAGGATGTATCGGGTTTGGTATTCCCAGCAAAAGAGGGAAGGAATCCATTCTACGATTCACAGAGAAGGTTTTGTACAGCTCCATTTGTATGTTTAAAGGTATTAGATTATTTTTTTGGTACTAATACACCAAGAAAAAGAAGAACATTTTAAGGTAAGGGATAAGAAAAAAGATGTTCATACATATAGCAATGATTAAATTTCAAGTGGAAATTAGAAACCATCTACAGGTAGTTCACATCTCTTTTCAAGAGAAGTGTCCCAAAATTATTCCCTACAGAGATCTTACCAGTGATGAAATAGAGTGAGAAAATTTTTTTCATATACCTTCATGAATCATCCTGGTGTAGTGCTGGGACTTTCCACAATACCATCACGCTGTTGACTTGCAATTGGCTGTAACACCCAGATACTTTCCCAAGGAAGTGCTCCCTAATCAGTTGTTCCCAATTCTGCATTTATGCAGTTAACTGTTCTACCTAATTATAGTTTTATTTTCTTGTCCCCATTGCATCCTTTTAAGGCTGTTCCTCCAATTTCCAAGATTATTTAGAATTCTGATTCTGCTTCCTACTTGCTATCTCTCCCTGTCTGATGCTATCTGTGGATTTCATAGGAACACTCTTTATTCCATCGTCTAAGCTGTAAGTAAAAATACTGAGTAGCATCTGATTTAGGACAGATCTTTGTGGAAAGCTGTTCTATGCATTCTCCCATTTAAGTAGAGAGCCATTAATAATGCCTTTCGTTGTTTTCCTTGTAATTGTGTATTGCTTTCAAGTCTGCCTTGTGATAGTTCCAGCAAGAGCCTTTCTCTTGAAGATCTTACAGTTCACTTGTGTGAAGGTAGTGTGAGTTTCAAAAAGTGAACCACAATCCAGGTATGGCAACTACTACTCCTGGTGCTCTGCAAAGAATTATAAGTAGCAGAAAGAGATTCATTTAGCAAGATATTTTGTTGACAAATCCAACCTGATGTGTGTCTTATTTTTCTCCTTGGTACCACTCATGTGCTTACAAACAGGTTGCCTATTTTTTTTTTTCTGATTTTCTGGGAGCTGAAACTGAACTGAAGTTCATAGTTCCTACAGTTTTAATCTCTTTGAAGCCAGGTACTGCTTTGTTCTTTTTGACCCATACTTCTCCTGCCCTTCATAAGTTTTATTTTAACTGCTGCAAAATTGCTTCAATTGCTTGCAGATATCTTAAATATACTGAAATGACTTGCATTGCATTGATCTTGTCCCAGAATATTTAATTTACTTAGAGTATTTTGGCACAATCAGAATTTTCTTGTAGAAAAGTTTCATTTAGTGAGGGCTATTTTTTCAATCAAAAAAGAAAACCAGAGCAGACGGTTCCTGAACATCCCAAACCAAGAAACATGGAACGTGTGTTAATTTCAGCTTCTGAGCAATTTGTATTTGAGCTCTATAAAAACTATTTCTGATGCCAATAAAAGTATCTAACTCTAGTAGTAAAGCCTGTAGGAAATACATGCTGGAATATTGGGCAATGTGCTGTTCACCACTGGGATCTTTTCATTGTATCTTCCCAGCAGTGCTACTACAAACATGATCTGGTGAAACACCTCCTAGGAGCAAGTTCATTTCCCATGTTTGAGTTAGGGTCAACTAATGTTATTCAAAAAAGAGATTTTCACAAGCTGAGTTCTGATCCTTGTGGATCTGTGTTGTGATCATAAGATCCTGACCAATTAATGTGGTCTGTTTTGGCCTTTAGTATGTTCAAACAGTTGACCAAAGTAATGCAAATCCTAAAACCACTCCTCTTAGACATCTATCCTCAATCTTTTTGTGTTTAAAATGAATTCAGAGATGAGTTTTAAAATTAGGTAGGTAAAATAACTACTTTCTTTAGCAAGGTTTTGTGGACTTTTTGTTGTTGCTGCTGTTCTTACCTAACCATAAATTCCCAGAGAAGGAGACTGTAACTGGTCCTTGAAAGTTTAGAGATGAGATGATAAATGTTTTGGATTGGAGAGCTCAGGGAGGCTGAATATTGTCCTGTCTGGAGTTGTGAGGTGATAGTATTGATTTCTGTTCAAAGTACACAGGGATGCCTCCATATACATTCTGCATCCATTAGGTCCTGAATGGGGAGCTTTTTATTCTTGGCAAGTAGCAGCAAGGAGCAGGCAGGCCTTGCCCTGCTTTGTTTGTTTTAAGTAGCAGTAAGGCTGTGTGTGTCCATTTAAAATTAATTGACCTTTTGTTGGAGCGTTACTCTTTACGGAGTGACTCCATTTGTCTGTGTGAAAAAGTGCCACACAAGGATTCTATCAGGCTGCTGCAAAGCAGTCAGGTAGGTCAGGTTTAATGGAAACATCAGGCATTAACCCTTTTCCAGCTGCTGCCTCGGGAAATCCTCCTGCGTGGAAGTAGGGTTGTGTTACCTTACGCAGCTCTGCTGAGCCACGAGGACGTGGTGAGCCTAATGCACCTACTCTGTCTAGCAGGGTTTACTGAGGAGACAAACATAGACCTTTTCTTTTGCTTTTCACAGAATATGAATCAATTAAGGCTGCTAAGTCCCAGGCCTTTACCATTACTCATGATCCTGCTGCTTTTTCCACTGCTGTGCCAAGACAGTGGGGATTAGGTATTGGGTGGGCAAAGGCACGGAACAGGAATCACACTGTTAAAGCATGCCTTTTCTGAATGTAAAACTGAACAGTTTCTTGAACTTGCAATTTGTAACAGAAAAGGGACTAATTATTTTTCAAACTGTTGGGATTTCCATGCTTCCATGTGATTTGCCCACCAGCAATAATAAATCTAGGTGATTATGAGGACATGCATAAGATTAATTTAAAAAGAAAAACAATTGTTCATTTCAAAATTATGGTAGTACTTAAAGACAGATAGTTGAAAATAAATAAGGGCTAGCATGAATGTTATTTTAAAAGACTGTCGGCCTGCTGTTTTTTCTACAGCATAGAATAAGGCATGATTTCTGTCTCAAAAAGCCTGCATATTTTACGCAACAGAATTAAAGTTTCTTAGGCTTAGGTCAGAGCTCAGAGCTCGACCAAGGAACATTCTAAATCAGATATTGTCTTGAATAAGGTGCTAAAATTAGAAGCCTGAACTACATCCTTTGTTGAGTGGGAAAGCATGTCTTATTCAGTCCCCAAATTTTGGTGCAAAGTTAGTTTCATGTTTCTTTGTTCTCCTGTTCTTGTCGTGTAAAGTGGTAATATTACAATACATGGAAACCAAAAGCACTGATTGTAAGTTGTAGGAAAATAGAGGGGTTTTTGTAAGCACTCCCACCCATCTGGAACTTGCTGCTCCCTTATAATCAGTCACAGATTGTTAAATAAAGTCGACTTTACTTCACCCTGAACTCTCGCTTTATTCTCCTGTGAGTAGTCCAAAATAAGTATTGGATCCCTTCATTAGAACTGAATAATCAATTGGCTTGCATTACCTGCTGGCCTTCAGAGGTCGGCAGCCACTTTCCCATTTCCTTCTCATCACACTGTATTTAATAAAGGGGTTCACTGGCCAGCTTCCATACAGGGTGCTTGCCTTCTTGGTGACTACAGTGAGTCTTTTTATATATCATTTGTGCAGTGCTGATTTAAATATTTCATTGTACAAAATGCAAATGGTCTCCTTCAGCTTCCCTTTGTGGACGAACCTGTTTGCTTGACTTTCTGTATGTGTGTCATCTTTCCAACTGACATGCAGCAGTGTGGAATCTCACATTTGGATACTTCTCACTTGGCGCCGTGCTCATCCTTCCACTTACATTTTGAAGAGTAATTTCATATTTTCTTCTCTATCATTTTGTTTGCCAGCATGGATGAGAGCCATTCCTGGAAGGGGGGTGTGCATCGGAGCTGGCACTGAGCAAACCACTGGCATAGGGAAGAGAAGCTGTTCCTGTGTCAAGAAGGCTTGGGCATGTCTAGGTTGTGCCGCCTATTCCACTCTCAACTCAGTGCCAAAATTCTGTGTGCACCCTTATGCCAAGCCCTATTGAGAGAGAGAGACTGTCTGTGAGTGTGTGAATTTATAGATATTTAATTAATAATGGAGCAGATAGTTTTCATAGTAATTGTTTTACCTATAGTGAGGAAAGGAAGGTAAGGTACATGTGCATGTGCTGTGCTTTACCCTTGGTTGTAACCACAAGTTCATTTCCAACTTGAGTGTGACAGGTGAGGGATTTTTTTTTTCTTTTTTAATTTGTTTGTTTGTTTGTTTGTGCTCTGTTTTTTTGTTTAGGGGGAAATTTGAGAGGAGTTGTTTGTTTTGCTTAATTGATGCAACACAGGGTTCTTCCAAATGAGCCCTCTCATCAGAAATCTTTGTTCTGAGAAGCCTACCGTAATAAGGATTTATTGCGTGTAGCTCTGCTAATGTCACATGTTGGTGAGAGTGTGCCACAGATACTCCTCTGCACTTGAGCTGAGCATGAATCTTTCAGTCCTAACTGGTGAGCCATGACTGTTTAGTTTGAACTAAAGCAGCTTGTGTTTTTAGCTGTAATTCTTTGTTAGTCATTATGAATGTTAGTCATTGCAGTGCCTAAAACTAGACTCTATTTTTTGGCCCCACTGCAAGAAGGTGAGTCAGGGTAAGGCATTTGTTAAATAAATTTGCTGAAGTTGCTGATTTCTTCTGAAATGCTGACAGGAGCCAGCGCTGGCTCCAGCCCCAGTGAATTGGGAGGGTACTGCACACCCTCCTCCCAGCTAGGACTTGCAGCAGTGAGCTATGGACCCTCCTAAAGAGACTGAGAGATGTGGGATCTTGGAGAGAAGCTTAAGAAGTAGCATGTAGCTGAGACCTGAGGATGTTTCGGACAAAGCTGGCTTATGGTCTGGAGCACTTGAGAAGAAGTCATCTACTGACTGCATCATCCACTGTCTGAAGTTGTCCTCTCACAATTCAGAACTTGATGGATTTTCTTGTTGGGAGTTTTACATAAACTTCAAAGTATCTATATAGCTTTGATGATATCATTATCATTTGGGTTACGTTGGCTTTCATCAGCAGGAAGATGCAGTCTCCATCTTGTTACAGCAGTATTTGCCATTTAAGCAGCCTTGAAGTTCAGGGAGATGAACAAAGACTTTTCTCTCATTCTTGGTGCAAAGGCTGCCATAATTCTACTTCCTCTGCAAGACTCAGCTGCTAACACCATGTCAGCTGCCTGTAATTACTAGTGAGGCAGCATATGACTGTCCTTCCATCACCCCAGAGCTCACCAGAGCTATAAAAATGAGGGAGAGGAAAATGTCACCATTTTATTGAGCACTGTATGTGTGTCCGGATGTGTTTTCCTGTCAGACTGGGAACACTGGGCAAAAAACTGGGAAGGACTTCCAAAAATCCCATCCAGACCTCAAGGCCAAGTGAGCAAACAGCAGGTAAGAGGTGGACTGCGAACAACCACCTTTAGCAGAACTTCAAAGTGATTTTTAACAGTTGTAGTCTAGTCACTGACTCATCCCCTCCTCCTCCTTTTCACTTTTCCTGCCACTCCATGAACAGCATGCTAAAGCACTGAAAGAAAATAAGAATCTTAAACTCATAAACATACCTGCCTCCCATCTGGCACTCATCCCAGCAGCCTGGTGATCTCCTTAGTTGTCCAGCAGATAGTTGAAAAACAAGAGTCCTGTGAAGATTAGCATGTCACCATATCCCTGCCAGATGGCGGCGAGTAAAACATGGGCAAATTGCGTTGGCTCTGCTTCCATCATGACAATCACAACAGAAACACTACAGTGTTGCAACATCGCTATTTTTCAAGCTAAGAAAATGAAGGGACTGTAAAGTAGGGCAATCGTGGAATGCTAAACGCTATTTAAACCTAATTGCAATGAAATAAGTGGACTCTGAAGGATGCAAAGGCTGGTGAAGGTGGCTCACAGGTTTTAGCCTCTCCCTTGAGAAGTATGGGGGTGAACTTCAGGAAGTTGGCACTCGGCATATTTGCCTCACCATCCTGCTGAAAAGCTCTTGCCAACTTAAGTTCAATTTAAAAATCCATTTTTTAACTAAGTGGCCATTCTTAATTTGATAAGCTTTTGAGTCTTCAAACCTGAGCAAAAAATGAGTAGATCTGGACCATAAAGCTTGACCATGTGTTTTTAAGCTAGTACCCTGAGACACTCCCAGTTTCATGAGGATAAACAATTTGAGGTAATGGCATAAAAGAGATAGAAACTTCAGCATGCAGATTGCTGCCAGTGCATGCTGCAGTAAAGCAATGCCTCTGCTACAAACTTGCACCCCAATGGCAAAGGACAACCTCTGCTCTTCTCACTTGTCAGGCAACACTCAGCTGAGCCAATGTAACAACCTCCTGCAGAAAAGGGAGGCCCTGCTCCTCCCTATTTGGAGCCACTTGGTCCCACATTCTTCATGTACCACATTTTTTAGACCCTTATCTAGCTCTGACCAAGTAAATGGGTTATTTGAGTCAATGTGCACACAGGCCTTGTGTTTCTGGAATAAAAAGCAAGATCCATCTCCTGAGACACCCCTCCCAAGCTGGTACAGAAATCCATTTTCCCTTCGGTGAGAAGAAGCTGGCTGACCATGTATGGGAATGTGATGTGATACTTGGGGAGCAGAATTCTGGGATATTGCTCAAGATCTTACCTATGCAGATCACAACATCACAGGACAGAGCTCTGGCTTTCTGTACCACGCAGAGCTGCCCAGGGGTGCAGCAATGTGGTACTGATACAGTAATGTGATTTAGTGTCTGAGGTAGCAAAAGGCTACCATGAGTGGGCCCAGACTGCTTTTTTGACTTTCAGTGCTGGCAGTGCCTGTTCAGCTCATTTGAAAAGCCATTCTTCCCTTCTCCCAGGCTCCTTGATCCATCCTGAACAATTTGTTTTGACTGATATCAGACAAAAGTCACAAAAGCATCAGAACTTGCAGAGTTATCCAAAGACATTTGAACCTCTGTAGGCTTGCTGGTTAGTTGCTAATTTGTGACTGCAAGTTTCAGCAGGCATTTGAGTTCCTCCTGAACCATCACGGGTATAAATGCTGTGGGGATTACTTTGTCAAAAGTATCCTAAAAAATAAATAATTTGAGATCAGCCTAAGATGAAGAATTTACTGTGAAAAAGGTACTTATTCTAGTGTTTGGATGTGTTCTAGGCAAAAGTGCCCATTACCCTTGTGCTTGTCTGAAGTTGTGAAGAACTTCCTTCAGTCCAATTTCACAGATAACAGCAAGTGTGTGGGCAGGCTAGAGCTGCATTTCCCACTCAGAGTAAATGCATTGCAGGCTGGGATGCTGGCAAGGCATGTGTCTCTGCTGGCTGGAGAATTAGCTTTGTTTGTTGCTTTGGGTTCACTTCAGATCAGGTAAATGGGGAGAGATGGGGTTTTTTAGCCCTTTGATGAGTCAAAAAGCAGTTTGGCAACTTTTGGCTGGGGTGCTCAAGTATTACTTTTTGTCCCTAATAAAACCGAGTATTTTATTGCAAGTCTCCTCTGCTCTCGGTTTAGGCTTGAGTGGCACAGGTTTCAGCAGTGCAGCAATGCCTAGACAGCTCCTGCCCCACCTTTCACAAGTCCATTTACTATGTACTTCATGATGCCGGGCAAAGACTTACAAACCCTTCTACAAGCACCAGAGGAACTCAAATATAATTCATTTAAGAACTGATGTTTTGTTTTTCAGCATTTGTATGTTTGTTTGCATTCAGCTTGCTTTGCTCTGAAGCACAGATTCATTCCAGCTTCCTGTGCTGCTTGTCCTGCCCAACGACCAAAGACCGAAAATCTTCAGCAACATATTTAAAATTACTTGTATCAGTTTTGGTAACTTTTCTTCTCCTTAAATTTGTGGTAAAAAAACACCTGGCAATATCTTGCTTCACGATAATGTTAGCATGAATAGCTTGGCCTGAATCTATGTGCAAGAGTTACTCTGTAGCAGCAGTTCAGCTTATTGCTGTCTGAAGGGAATCTCCTCCAAACCAAAAGTTTTTAAATCGTGTCTTAATTTTTTACCTTTTTCTCCATCTGCCCTCTGCCTTTTAGTCTCTTTTCTTGCCCTGAAGCCTTTTCCCCTTCTCCCACCACTGCTCCTAAATGCGCCTGTACCCCTCAGGCTCTGACCTTGCACAGGCAATAAGCACAAAGCCGTGTTATTTGGAGTGAAGTAACACCAGTAGTCAGGAAGGAACAATGTAGTTCAGGCCAGACAAAATAAATCTCGCATTTCCTGTCAAGAAACGGGCCAAAAGCAATGATGAGAGACAGAGGGGGCAAACCACGCGGCTCGAAACTAGAGACATATGGGTTAGAAACAACCGCAAGCCCTCACTTAAAAACAGAAAACAAAAAGCCAAGGCGTTGGATGAAAAGGAAGGAGCACCAGCTCCTCAGCAATAAAAACCTCACGAGCTAGCCAGCTTTCAAACCCAGGCTGTGCGCTGCACCAGCAGGGCCTGAATTTCCTGCTACTGTACAAGATATTAATTGTCCCTTGATTAGTTTATTTAATCGATGCCTTGTGTTGTAAATTAGAGAGAGCTGATCCGTCTCTGGCATGCTTCTTCACCAAGCTCTCTTCCAGGCCACAGGAGACCCACTGATTAGAAGTTGTTGCTACTTTTGTTGTATTTTAGTGACTCTATTGCTGTTTTGCAGAGCCGCGAAAATCTCAAAATCATTCACTGTGACACACTTATATCCCAACAGTCAGACATTCATCCAGCATGACTGGTGAAGGGAAAATTAATGGATAAAGGGTTCATGATCAGTCCTCAAACCAGTGAGAGTTTTGAGGATGTGTTTATTTACAAAAAAAGGCCTGTAGTACACTGGCAAACTACACAGTTAGGATTTGAAGGGCGTTTTATTTTCTTTCTGGATATTGATATGTGTGTGTGTGGAGAGTGGTTCATCTGAGCAGCATCCCAACGACGCAGAAAGCAAGGGTGGCTTGCAGGGCTCCTTGGGATGCTTCCTAGGGGGGCTGGTGTTGGATCCTGATCTGTTTTGAAGACTGAACCAAAAGCAACGCGCCAGGTGGTGTAAGAATGTTCAAACAGAGATAGCACTTTCTTCTTCAAAGTACTGCACAAAGATTAACTTAATTAGATTGTTTTTCCTCCTTCATAGGAAGGGTTTGTAAAATAGTGGTCGGGGAACAACTGGGGATATGATTTATTTAAGTGCTGAAATGCTTTGTATAAAGTTCTTCACAGGAGGCCATTAAGAAGATGCAGTTACTTTAGAATGTGCACAAAAAAAAAGTCCTTTGGGATGAAGAAGCAAAGAGCAGGCAGTTTTATTATGGACAAAGATAATATCTGAGCACCTCAGCTTTAAGTGCTGAGAGTTTGAAATGGGTCTTGGAAATGTACTGAAGAGGCAACACTTTGTATCATGAAACATTTTTGGGTGAATTCAGTATGGGTGGAGGGAAGATTTGTGAGGCATTCCATGAGAATTTGTCTATCTTTAGGAGATAATGTCAAATAGGTGGAGAGAAGACTGGGAGGATAGTTGGATATTGTCTTGAGGAGAGCATGTTGTCTCCTGTCATCTGATTTAAAAAAAAAAATAAACTCCCCAGAAGGCAGCATGAAAAGATGCAAAAGGAGGGACAAGGAAGGGGCTGTTTGGAGCAGGAGTAACTTAGGCTAGAAATAAAGAGAAGCAAAGCAGTGCATGGGTGAGTAGCAGATGAGTCTCTGTGGAGGTGCTGAATGTGTCCCATGGAGCACAGTGCTGCTGTCCCCTCGCCTGGGCAGGCAGGGCTTGTGCTCAGAGCAGTCCTACCACAGCCTGTCCTGTGGGCTGGCCTGTGCAGGGTGTGATCCTGGCTGAAATGAACATCCTGACAGAAATCTTAACTGATCTGACACAGCTCCAGCCACAGACTTGTCTAGCAGGATATCAAATAGCAATATACTCAACCAGTGTTAGAACAACATATCTTCACTATGAGCTGAGCACACCCTGCAGGTGTCCTTGTTTCTAGGTATTCCTGAAAGCTCTGCTCTCTCTCTTAACCCTTTCAGGCGCTGTACATCCAGCACGGATGGAGAAGTTGCACTCAGGCAATGCCTGGCTCAGTGTGATAACTGTATCAAAAATAACGGGGTCAGTAGGTCCATGGAAGGGATTGTCCCTTTGTACACAGCACTGGTGAGGCCAAACCTTGCGTCCTGTGTCGAGTTCTGGGCCCCTCAGCACAAGAAAGATGTTGAGGGGCTGGAGTGTACCCAGAGAAGGAAACAGCTTGGGAAGGGTCTGGAGCAGAAGTCTGGTAAGGACCGGCTGAGTGAGCTGGGAGTGTTTAAACCTGGAGAAAAGGAGGCTCAGGGGGGACCCTCTCACTCTCCACAACTCCCTGGCAGGAGGAGGCAGCCAGGTGGGAGTTGGGCTCTGCTCCCGGGGAACCAGGGACAGGACAAGAGGAAATGGCCACAAGCTATCCCCAGGGAGGTTCAGGTTGGCCATCAGGATAAACTGCTTCACAAAGGGGTTGTTCAGCTTTGAAACAGGCTGCCTGGAGAGGTGATGGGGTCTCCATCCCAGGAGGTGTTCAAGAAATGACTGGATGTGGCACTCAGTGCTCTGGTCTATTTGACAAGGTGATCATCAGTCAAAAGTTGATGATCTCAGAGGTCTTTTCCAGCCTAAAGGATTCTGTGATTCTAATTCCATTGTGTAGGTGGGATTTTCTTTTCAGCTTTAACAGGACTTTTTCTGCTGATTTCCCACTGCTGTGTGTTGTAAACTGGGAGAGGAAAAGGAAGGGAGGTAACACTTTAATGGGGAATGATATGCAAATTCCAGGCGAGGTATCTGTACTTCTGTAAGTTCTCTGCTGCTTATGAAGCAGCATAAAAATGCTTCAGTAGTATAACTGAAGGCTTGGAAAAAAAAGGGATCTAAAAATTACCATATAATTGGAATGAAATAAATAAGGAACCCTTTGACAGACTTTTTATTGCTTAGAAAGCTATAAATAATCCAAATTTCCAGGCAATGCTATAGCTAGGTCAGAGAAAGTTCCACCTAGAAGAAGATCTTTGATTCTTAGAGCTTGAGGGCATCTAGATCTGCATGTGGGCTCATTTTTAGCAAAAACCTGAATTTAGCTCAAACCCCACTCATTTGGGATTGAGTTAGCTTGTAGTGACTAGCATGTGTGTTACAGTAAGGTTTGAGGATAAAATTGTAACACCATGGAGCTTCATCCAAATTAGGCACCTAAATTAGGAGCTGAAGCCATCTGTGTAATCAATAGAGACAGGTAGGCTCAGCCAAGGGGGCTTCAGAGCAGCAATGCCAGGAACTTCCCCTGACTCCAGGAGCAGTTATATCCCTGAAGCTGGGTGATGTGAATGCCCGCTGGGGTGCCTGGTGAGGGAGTCCTGTCTTTTGAGTTAGGTTTTCAGAGGACCAAAACAGCATGAGCAGCTCTAGGCTTGCACTGGAACCAGGAATTGAAGAGTCTGAGGCACAAGGTTTCCCGTGATTTAACAAATAACATCTTGGATAATGTTACTGAATTTTAGAACTGTCTCTAACAGAGTTCAACGTGTAGTCCTGATCAAATTCAGGATTAAATTCTCACTTTGAATGTGCACATCTGTTAATATTTTAACTCATCATATATCTGAATTCTCCAGATTTCCTGGCAAGTCATGCTCAGGATGAAGTCTTTCCAACTGTTTGTATTCAAGGATGTGTTTATATATATATGGGTATATACAAACACACATGCTCTAGACAGTGTGTAGGTGAGAATGTTGTTACAAGGAAAGATTATTCCAAATTATTTATTGCTAGAGACAGTAGAAGTCTGATGCCTTCAGAGTGCTTCAGTTAATTTTAAATGATCCTGTTGGACCAAAAAAACTTTAATGTTTGCTCTGCCTTGGGCTTGGTTTAAAATTTGCCATTGAAAAGAATTCCAAGTTTTAGCAGTAGAACTTTGTGATGCCATGAAATTCCAGGGTTTAGCAGTAGAATTTTGTCGTGTCCTGAGGCTCTGGCTAAACCTGGTGATAACACAAGCCTGTGGAGGTCTCTGTTTCACTTTTGTGGTCATTTTTAGGCAGTGACTCACAGTGTCAGAGCAGCAGCCAAACAGGGGTGTCAGAGGAGCTGAGCTCCAAACCACCTCCACCTCTGCTGATCGAGACATCCATGGACCTGCCAGAGCAGCTGGAGCAGGATGGTGATCACGTCCTCTCCCAGTCCCCTCCCTGTGCATCCAGTTTTTCCTTCCTGCCTCCGTAAGCTGGCATCAGCTGGAGTTTCCCCAGCAATGTAGCTGGCAAATAGGAAAAATTAGTGAGGTCTCCTGGCTGGAGACCAGTCTGTACCTTGCTTTCTGCAGCTTCTAGCTCATACCCTGAAGCTCAAAGAGTAGATATTTGTGCAGAGGCTGAACCTTGCCAGGGAGGTTTTCGGAAGCTTCAGCAGTTGTAGATAATATATTTAGCTTTATATATATATATATATATATATATATATATATATATATATTTACCCCCTTTAGAAAAGGAGGAAAGTTCATGCAAATTGCAAAGCCAAACACTGATAATTAAGATCGAATTCAGGTTGTCCCTCCAATCACACTCCTGCCCTCTTGTGTGAATGCCCTGTGATATACTTTTGAACTGCAAAAACCTGGGCTCACTTTCCTTCTTTGGTGCAGACAATGGACACACAATGAGACACAATTAATGGGCAAGTTGAAAACTGGTATTTCCTAACCTTAAAATGTTTGATTTTAAACTTTTTCTCCCAATGTTTTTTGAATGTTTTTTTTCCCTACTGTTTCTGTTGTCACTGTCACTGATTTCAGAATAAACAGTTAGCTAAATCTGAAAAGAGGCATTTCTGTCTCATGCAGCTTTCTGAAGTTACTGGTTTCATCAGGGATGAATTTCGCCCATTGCATCTAATGAATTGTATATTCCAAAATCAATATTAATAATGCCAGGTGCTCTTTTTAAATAGACTGTAGACACTCATATAGTCTGTGTAAAGTTCATGTGAAATGATACTTGCGTACTCTTAATTCATTCTTTTGTTTAATAAATAATCCTTCAACCTTTCAGTGGTTGGTTTCTGGGATTCTGTTGGACATCTGTATTTATCATTTAGGAAGTCATCATCAGAGAATCTTTCCCTCCTCAAATTTTTGTCATAAGGCCCAGGGTTTTCAGGATTGTTGACTACTTCTTGTTGAGTTTGGGGTCATCTTCTGTGTTTTTTAATATATTTGTCACTTATTCTGTTGGTGAGTTTGCAGTTTATCAGTTGAGGTGAATGTACAGCATGGTTAAGGCACAAAGAAGGAAAGTCAGCCATGCACTTGCTGAAACTCTGTATTTGCTGTGAGGCACCGTTTCATCTGGGGGATATGAGTGACTCACAGAGGATGGAGGGACTCATAATTTCCATGGTACAGCACAGTTTGGTGGATTTTCTGGCTTTTGTATTTGTCATTATAGGCATCATTACACAATGTGGAAGAAAAAAATCTAGCCTTCATAGTGTGCTTTCCTGATTGTAAATGGGTCTGGATATCCTGTGCTAAAATGTCAGGTTAGATCCTTTGTAAACTCTGAAGCCTGCTCTCAGAATAGAACACTTCTGGAGTGTATTAAATTGGTGTTAATTGAGAAACACATATGCCAATGACATTTTAAGCTACGCTAAATAAAACCAAACCTTTAGCAGGTCCCTATCACAGAGAGATCCTGAGATTTCACTGAACCTGCTGCTGCCGTCATCTTTTTTCCATCTATGCATATGTTGCTTGCAATGATATATGGTAACTCCTGATGCAAATACCACTCATGCTGTTACAGCTTAAAAGGCCCAGAAATAGAATGCAAACACAATGTCTGTTTTTTTTTTTTTTCTTCTCCATGTTATAAAAACCTATGACCAACAGCAGAAAGTTTGATTCCTTTTCCCTGCAGTTTTCACACCAGCTGACTTCAAAACATACGTTTCGCGCTGTAAGTCATGAAAAATTCATCATTTTCTTTCTTTTTTTTGAAGGGGACTGATTCTGCAAGTGTCTCAGGGCTCTCTGGCTCCTGCCACAGGTCAACACTTGAGGAGGGGTCCCGTCCTCAGGTGACCCAGTGCATGCACTGACTCTGTTCCCCAGAGTGGCTGGCCCTTGTATCAGGCCAGAACCTGTGCTTTATCTTAAGGCAAACAAAGCCATTTGAAAAACACAAAGCAAAATGGGGGTTGAAGTCCCAGTTGTGTCAATATACACATGGGATGTGGCAATATTTTGTTGCACATTTTGTTTATTACAGAGAAGAAAGGGCAGCCTGAGAGTTTCCTAGGGCTGGGTGCTGGCAACCCTGGATGTTCAGCAGTGAAATCCCGCTCCAATGCAGCAGCACAAACCCTGCCTGGCTCTGCAGAGCTGCTCTTGTTAGGGCAGCTGTCTCCTGCTGCAAGTTAGGGCAAGAGGTCAAGAGCCATTTATGAAGTCTGGTACCATTGAGCTGGCATGATACAGCTGCAAGTGAAACTCTCACTGCTCTTTCGGGCAGGTCCTGTGACTTACTGGGGTGCAGCTAATGCCTTAAGCTTTAGCTTTCATGTTTTTCACATTCTGTGCTGCCCAGGGGTGCAGGTCTGAGCCTCACATTCAGTGTCACTCAGCTCTCTTCACAGAGCAGGGAGACAAAACAAATCCTTTTCCTGCTGGAGACCAGGGACAACTTTCAGGCCCAGAAGCACAAACAATGGTGGGCTGAAGGGAGGAACAAGAAGGATGGGAGCTCACAACCTGAAGCTGTAATTGGACAATTAAATCCCAAAATGCAAATGGACCAAAACTTATAAAAGTGTGAGGCCTCGTGACCGCTCAGCCATTTTATGACCATTCTTAGTCCACCTTGGGTGTAGCCCTGGTCAGGCTTTTGTCCTGCCCAAGGTGTATCCTGGAGGCCTTTCAATAAATATCTGCTTTATTCTCTAGCTCTGACCAGTCTCTGTTTCAGGTCAGCCCTCCCAAGGCATCACAGCCAATGGGGAAAGAGATCTCCCTGTTCCTCTCTACTCAGAAGTCAGGCAGCTAAAAGTAACATCATCTCAATTCATTATGCATGATGCCCATCTTCTTTCCAGCTTACACTTACTCTGGTGTTTCAGAAAAGGCTTTGGGTTGTGGAAGATAGGAACTGCATCAGTGGGAACATGATATGTGCAACAATTGGTAGCTTTTCTCCAGGTCTCAATAAGCTGGGTGTTGGCCTGTGGTGTCTGTCAGGAACAAGGACGAGGGGTTATAGTCTACCATTGTCTAATAAAAAGAAGTTAATGAAGCTACTTAGTTTTTGAAGTGGTGTCTCCCTTCCAAGCCTTGTCTTGAGTGAGAAGTACTAGACTGTGTTTAGTAGTTCCTAATTCAAGACACATATTTTTCAAGTCAGACCTGTTTTCCTGTTCTTTTTTTGTTATGACCAGTGCAATGTATGTTTTCAAAATGGATATGTGCCTACAGCACCCTACAAAGATGGCAGCATCTGCGTTTGCATTGTGCAGATGAGAAAATGCAAAAAGCCATTTTGTTAACCCTGGCCGCCTGGGGACCACTCAGTGACCCCTCTGTAGGTGCAGTACTTGGGCTGTGCAGTTTTCAACATAAAATATTTTGTCCTGTTTGTCTGCTTGTTCATCTACCTCATGGACCTACATGCATGCTGGAAATAGCTTGGGGAAGGTCAGAGGGAGTTCAGGATCTCAGAAAAAAGGGTCAGTTTTTGTGTGAGTGCATGTGTTGCTCCAGCTCACTGATGAGGCGTCTTGGCAGGACATCCCAACTTACAGACAACCACATCCATTCAGAGGACAAGAGCGCCCTTCTTGTGAAACATGGTCAAGAGTTATTTGCCAGAGGTGACTTTTTTATGGCTTTCTTGATGATAATGTTGCCTCACAAATGACTCTGCTGGAAACCTGCAGATATCCCCAGCGATTCTGCTGTACTTGCTGCAGATAAGAGAGGTATGCACAGTGGGGCCAGAGATTTGGGACATCTGTACATTGGCACAAGCTGTAAAGGAGGGAAGCAGAGTGTGTGTGCAATGGAGCTGAGGGGGCTTGAGTGCCTTGGGATGGGAGTTCATGTGTGGTGGGGCCGCCCAAACAGCTTGGGGGTGTTTCCCTCTGTGACTTTTTTTGTGCCAAATGCTCTTTTCCAATTTCAAGAAAGCTTTTGTAGTGAATAGAAGATTAATGCCCCCACACACACACGCACACATACATGAGGATTCTGTGGCTGGTGTGTTGTTGGCATCTTGTTCCTTTGGAGCCATCAGTGGGAAAGAAGCAGCCAGGTTTCCAGCAGCAGCCATGGCTCACAGAGGGACTGTTAGGAAGGAGGAAGCCCCTGGCAGGGTTATGGACCAGACAGTCTCTCCCAAGGCAGGTCAAAGGGTGAGCTTACTGTTTACAAAATCAGTAAATAGGCAATTATTCAGCCTGGCAACAGGCAAAACACCACACAGGATGTAAATCCTTGCCAATTCAGCATTATCTGGCTGGGAATGGATTGGAGATCCAAGGATCCCTTGCGGTAGCCAAAGGGAGCTCTCTGCACTTTAAAACCTTTTAGGGTCATTGTATGATGCCATGGAGCCATTAAGGAGTCCTCACGTGCCAGAAGCAGTTTAACAGGCCCAGTGTTGGGCACTTAATTGTGTCAATAATCATTCACGCATTAGCACCGGCTCCTCCTTAAAGTGTGTGCTACAGAGACTCATTAAGTTATTACTGGTATTCATTACCAATAAAATTAGCCTTTTTTCAAAGTGTAAAATTTATGTTTTATAGAAAAATATTGCTAGAAGTGCCACAGCTTTGCTCTACTCCCTGCTTAGCGCAGAGAAAAGCAAGGCTATGTGGAGATGAAGCAGCATTTTTTTGTCCCAAAAGAGGCCCTCGAATTATAAAGAGTCTTGTGCTTTTCTATTTTTCTTTTCCCCACAGTGGGTTTTATGTACTTTTAACTTGGGGTATGGGAGAAGCCTGGCTTTGGCTGTCAGTCCTGTGTGCGTAAGTGCTATTTCCTGGTATCACAAGATAACCAGTGTCTTTTGATTAATCAAGTGTTAATGTACACGCAGCTGTCTTTATGCTAACTGCATCACGGTGCACTTTGTTTCGTTTAATGCTGGTCACTTACAGTGAGCGTGTACTGTATATGTGCCTGGAAGGAGAGCAATTGTTACACAACTCCTTAATCCGAACCGTGATTAAAACCCCTTTTGTTCCCCCCCTCCCTGCATTACTCCAGCCTATCATCTTCTCTGAGAAATCATTTGGCAAGTAGAAACATGTGTATTTTAAGAGAATAACTCCTTTTTAAGCATCAGTTTTGCTTTTGTTCTGCTTTTAGAACTTAGGGGTTTTTTTGCATTTCAATATACAGCGCCGTTCAAAAGGCGTGGGAGGGTCATAGCCATTTTTTGAGTGAATAAGGTATAATTGAAATACGATGTATGCAGATATCATCACTTCCACAGCAATTATCCCGATTGTTTGTTTAGTGGGAGCGGACTTTCAAGCAGGGGTTGGTCAGTGGCAGTCGTGTTGCATGACGCAGCTGAGAGAAATGGCAGAGTATGTAAAAGTCTCACACTGTGAAATTCCACATTGCACTGAGAGTCTGCTGGGGGGGAATCATGAGGAATTTTGAAGGTGAGGGCCGTGACAGTTTCAATAAAGGAGGACAGGGAAGCTGGTGCTTGGATCGTGGGGAGAGGAAGGGAGCTTGACATTCTGTTTCATGTAGAGACCAGCAGTTAATGGGGTCTTGTTGAAACTTGAAACAACTCTATTAGTAGCTTGATTGGGGAGAGGAGAGGAGACCAAGAGTAAACAAAAATGTGCGATCTGGAGATGGGCTTAATTGTGCACAATACATCTTGCCTCTGTGCGGCTTATTCTAATCACTCCAAATGGCAACACACGCACACACTCACACACACAAATTTGATCTGCTCAAGCAGATAAAACTGCTATGTGTATAATACTGCCAGGCTAGGAGGAAAAAAAAAATGGACATCTGTTTAACAATTCTCTATTGTAGACAGGATCATAGAAACATTGTTGCCTGCCTGTCGTGTTCAATCAAAATGAATAAAATGCTGATTTAAAAAGAGAAAAGAAATCAGGCAGAAGACCACCTCAAAGTATTTGCTTACGCTATTTTTTTTTTGTTCTCATTTCAGCAGCAAATGAGGAAGGGGAATCCCAGGGGCAAGAGGAGGTTTCAGGAACAGTGAAGGGAAGATATTTGTTTTGTTTTGGTATTTATCCTCAGCACAGCCGAGAGAGGCGTACAGCAGTCGGAACTAATTGTAGCTCACTCAGGAAAGTCTTCATTAGCACTTGCCACACATGGTTACCAGATGTGCTGAAGAAGGGGTGGGAGGAGGGAGGAAAGGGTATGTGGAGAATGGGTTACATACTTAAACCTAATAATCTGTCTTTTGTTTTCAAGTCTATTGTGTTGGGGAGGGGAAGAATGGGGAGAAGGAGAAATCCTGGCTGCTTTTTTGATGCAGCCAGTTCCTACTAGCTGAATGGCATTCCTTGTTTTACAGCCTCCTCCAAGGGAGGAAGGAGCCCTCAATCATGGCCAAGTAAAGAGGGATTTATGCATTTATTTATTTATTTATTTAAAGTCTGTCAGTGAACTATTATTATTCCACTGAACTCAGCTGAAAGTATTTGGATACCCAAACTGGTGAAGCACTATCTGCTTCTGACCAACTTGTGAATTTGAGCTGGGATGGGGATTTTTGTGAGCTTATGGGCTCCCAGAGTATCAGTGGGGCTGTTAAACTTCACAGTACAGCAGCAGCAGCATCTCTGTTCACGTGTACTTTGCCAGTGAGTGTGAGATGCAGTCAGGGAAGCCAAGTCCAGCAGGAGGGTAAGAGCAGCTCTGTAGTCCTGTTAAGTCACCCTGAAGTTGTCACTTTGGTCATATGTTTAACCTTCTGCCTGTTGCTATTAAAACAAATTAAACAGATCTTCCATGCATAGTGGCTGTTGCTGCTGCAGACCAAATCCTGGCCTTGCTGCCCAGAGGTGGTTTTCACAGGAACCACTGTTTATTTTACTGCAGATGTTAACAGAAATGTTGCTGGTTGCTTCCTAGGAAAAAAAAGCACACTCCTTCTTATTTTGAATTGGTCATCTGCAGGGGCATCCTGTGTTATCTTTGCCATCTCCCCCTGTTTCAGCAGCACTGCACCTTTTTTCCCCTCCCAGTCCTTGCAACATTCCCACAAAGTGAACATTTTTCACACTGGCATAGTCTGTGCTTGGAGGTCTCCTTTCCTCCTGTGTTCTCCTCTTCATTCCAGTGGTGGGAGAACATCACCCTGCCTGGATGACAGGGCTGAGATGACTCTCCAAGGTCTGAAATAATCAGGGCTGAAGGTTTAATTATGGCACTACACATGATAGCCACAAGATTTGTCACTCTGGTCATGTGAAAGAACAGCACTAGACGAACTTCTACTAATTAAGCACTCTGTTTCTCTTCCTTCTCAAAACTGGAAGGAGGTATAAATATGGGAAATCACTTAAGTTAATGTGAAATAGAGACATTTTTGGAATCTTAAATAATATGAGTTGAACCTAAATCTTTGTGGCTCTGGCCTTGTTTTATCCAGCTCAGTTTGCCAGTCTATAATCTCATCCTGCTTTGGAGCCTGGAAATGTTCTTGCTCACAATCTCAAAGCAGAGCAGATGTTGCATAAATAGAAAATAGGTTGTGTGCACAACCTAATCTAAGCACAGGGCACAGAAGGAGGTTTGGATGAATGTAAGCTAATCAGGGCACAGAAGATCTGCTATACTTTGAGACTTAGGACCAAATTTTTTCCCAGCTATATTCTAGTTGGCAGATCCCAAATATGCCATTCATGTTTTCCCACTGCATGGCTTGTGTTGTTGTTTTTTTGGTTTTTTTTAAATTTACTATGATTAATGTAATGCCTGTCAGCTCAAGCACACCAAACAAATGGTTGGTAAAAGTTGATCTGTTCCATCCTTTCCTCTATGTTTGACAGATTTTTGCATCCAGTGATGTTATTCCAGGTCCACAATAATCAAAATTCAGAAATTCATCTTTTAGATTCCCTCAAAGGAATTAATAAAGACAAATAGCTTAGCTGACTTAGTTGCATCTACCTTTCCTACTGTAGGGCGTAAAGTCTCCTTCAACCTGACCACATGGCTTCAATAAAATATCTTTATTTACTATTAGAAAGACCCAAGGAGAAATCTGGTAAAACCCCAGCCTACTTAGCATCCCATTTTTGCTATAGTTGCTATTGCATTGGTTGTTTTCTTAATAAAATTAAGTGCCATATTTGCAATTTTTTCTAATGCTATCCCAAATTATTTACGCAAGAGTGAACTGTGATTGTGCCAAAGTGTGTTACGTAGGGACAATGTATCTGCTTACAATATTTCATGTTTAGAAAACACAACACTGCGAACTTGATGTTTCTGTCAAGTTTTCTTTCTTCTGGAGATGCATATACTTATATTTATTTTTTCAAGTGTTACCCACAGAATGAGTTTCATGTGTAAATGCTACTGCCTTCATGGTGAAACCACAGTCATGCTGCACAACAGGTGATTTTCATAGTCAGGTATTCCACAGATATAGTAATTAAGATTTGGAAGGGGTATTGTTAGCTCGGATGCCTGTGCTCACTACTCAACAGGTTTGCAGTTACTTGGGGCTTCAGCACAACTCAGAAGTGCTTTCAGAAATCTGACACACTGAATGCAATTTTATGACATTCTTTGTATTACTAACTTCATCTTTAATTATTACAAGTTAATGATTTAAAAAGTGTATCAGCTTGGAGTAGGGAAGCAGAAAGATCAGATTTATTTCCTGCTTTTTATGCGTTTCCGTGCTGAAGTCAAGGTTTTAGGCAACAAGGCAAATATTTTTATGCAGATGCAAAACTAATCAACCAAACATGAAAATACTCCTGTGGGGTTTCCTGGAGGCCTTGCTGGGGATACTGTAATGCAAATAATATATAATGCAAATAATAAATAATACAGTATAAGCATTGTAAGACAGTAGGATTCAGCTAGGGATGGAACATATTGGGGGGTCCACGTGAGCTGGTACTACCATCCTTTTTGTGATGCTCATGGTTTTGCTGCCTGGATCTACTATCAGGCTTTTTTTACTCTCACAAAGTTCTTCTATACAGTGCTCCATTAAAATGCATGTTTCCTCACAGATGATGTCATTTAAGCAGAAAAGAATTGTAAAACCTTCTTTGGCCTCCTGTAGTTTTTTTCCTTGTAGCTGGCTGAGCTCGAACTACTTCTCTTTCCAATAGGAGATATATATAAGTAATTAATATGATTATTTTTATAAGCACATGTACAGTACTCTGTGTAATTAGAGAGTATCCAGCGCTATGCTAATAATGCTACACAGTGATTGCATATTGCACCCTTTTTCTCCCTGTGATTTGCCACCTTTCCAGAGCAAAGCAAGCAACCAACACGACAGAGAGGGAACTTCTGTTGTGATATTAAGGGAAATCGAGGAGAGCAAGTTTACTGGGGAGAGTACAAATAGCTTTTCTCTTCTCCCAGGTAATGACTGGAAGATAGATATGCAGTGCAGCAACGTGAAGTCCATCTTTTTGTCACCTCCAAATAAGGCTCCTGTGGGATGCTGGCGAGGGGGAACTAGCAGGCTGCTGGTGGCCAGGCACTGGCACAGGGAATTGAAGCCTGCTTTGTTTGCATGATGGTAGCAGAGGAGCCTTTTGCTCCCAGCCTGCTCTACATTCCAGTAAGTTCCCAGTACTTACAGTGGAAAGTTTCCAGAAGAGTTTGGGACCCTATTACCTTCTCTTGTTGGGTCTCAGCTGAGACCACAGCAAGGCAGGGTGGGAATCTGAGGCTGAAAGAGAGGCGCTGGTAAAGTATAAAACACCTTGGTATATATACACCACACCCTCCCTTTTCTTTTTCCTCCTGCATCCCTAAATCTGCTCAGAAAGATGAGGGATCAGACTGATACATTTGAGTGATCCATATCTTTTTAATTTTTAATGATTGGGCATTTACACTTTCATCATACACAGAAGAAACATAACTATGAAGCAAGAAGCACTCCCAACTGAACAAGTTTATTTTTATTTTGTTTTACTTTGTTCTGTTTCCGGGGCAAAACAGATTAGCTTCCCAACACAATGTCTGCAATTTTATCATAAAGCTTGCAATATGTAACAAGTCTTGCAAAGCTCTGTCATGAGATGATATTGAATGTGTAAGAATCTCTACCTCCACTTATAAAAAAAAAAACATTTTTGCTACAAGGAATTGCAGTGAAAAGCTTGAAAATATGGTATGAGGGTAGCCTAGAGAAGTAAAAGAAAGATAAAACAGAAGGATCTCAAATGCATTGGTTTAGGGGTTTTGTTTGTTTGTATGCTTCTAAGCTTTATTGTTTATGCTAAATCTTAGGACTTTAAGTCTAATCTGATGACTTTTGGGTAGTTGGGAGGGGTAGTACCTAAAATATCTGTCAGGCCTTCTCCTCAAGTTGTTTAGTTTCTCCTCTGCCAGAGCAGTGTGCTTGTCTTTCCCTTTCCCTAGGCTCTTAGGTCCTGGCAGCGCTCCCTTACTGTGACTTTGGAGGTCTTGGCTTCTCTGTGATCCTGGTAAAACCAGCAAAAAAAAAAGTGTCTGGGAGAGCAAAGCACTTCTGGTTCGGCTTTTCCCTCTCCCCCAGCTCAGCCTCCATCATTTCCCAGGGTGTTGATTATTTTAATTTGGATTTGGCTCTGGGAACAGTGAGTTGTCTGAAGAGTCAGCTGTCCTTAGCATTATACTTTTAGGAGAGCAGAAAGCAAATGACACAGAGTATAAAATAAGTATTTAAGCAAACGTTTTAATCTCACTTGGGGTAGTTTGACAAAATATGAACACATACCACATGCAAATGTGTCTGCACACCACCACTGTCATTCTCATTTGCTTGAGCATCGCTGGAGATGTTTAAAAGAAGGGTGGATGTGGCACTTTGGGATGTGGCTCAGGTGGACCTGGCAGTGTTAGGGTAATGGTTGGATTCAATGACCTTTGAGGTCTTTTCCAACCTGTAAGATTCTGGGGTTCTCTGATTTTAGGGAAGGTTGTGCTTGTGATTTGCACCGAGCTTCGTTGTCCTGCAGATCCCACTGCTTTCCAGAACAGCCTCTACAGCTGAGCAAGCACCTGCTGTTACACAACATGAGCACCAAGGTCTCAAAAGCTAATTCTTCAGTTTCACCTGAAGGCATGGCTTGCCAAAGTTCAGCCTGTTTCTGATCCATGATAGACCAATGAAAGCAAAAGTGCTTTCTAGAGGTGAGGCTATGCTGTAATTCAAAGCAGGAAAAGAAGTCGTGTCCTAGCCTAGCCTGTTATTAATTTCTAATTCTATGCAACATTGAATAGACTTTTCATCAAACAATGCAACTATGACCTTTTTTCATCAAAAGGAAAGAAGCAGCAGCAACAATAATTTACATCAGTGCATTGTCAATTTTTTTGTACCACTATTGAATTTGAAACAACTTTAAAAATGGAAAAAAAACAAACAAAAAAACCCACCAGACTAACCCAACCAAAACCTATTTGACTATAGGAACAATAATTTCCAGATAATTTCTTAACTTCTGTGAGAAAATTTCCTCCTGTTTAGGAAATTCAGAGTTGTTTCCATTTTGATAAGAACGGAACATCCATTCAACAGACAATAGAAGCTGTTTAAACCTGTTAAATACTATGAAATAGATGTGTACAGCTAATTAAGGTATGTGTTGAATAGTAATTATGTCATCCTGAGGGATTTACAAATAGACTCTAGTTAAAATTTGATTCAATCTTTTATCATTCACAGAAGGTGCAAATTATTATTCATTTTACGTGCTCTGATTTCAGTTCTAAAGGTAATCCAGAAAAAAGGGAGAGGGATTTCTGTTTTATCAGCATTGTTTAAGAACTAAGATCCCTTAATTATCGCACTGTACCAAGTCTGCTACCCAACTCACTGAAGCAGTCATTCAGCTTTGAAACTAACAATTTACCCTCCAAGCAAAGGGAGATACAAGGAAAAAGTGTTTAGTCAGCAAGCAAACACACCAAATTGTATGTTTTGGCTTTTGTTGGTGTTCGTGTTTCAGAGCCACGCAAATGTGAGTCATTTACACAATGCCTTTCAATCAAAGGCATCAAAGCAAGGAAGACAGATTTCACAAGAAAATTAAAAAAAAAAAAGAAAGGCAAAGGTGAAATTATTTATGGGATCCAGCTCTTTTAAGCTTCTGGAACTTCTTTCTAGGTTTATACAATATGAATAGACTCTTAGTCTTACTCCTTTATGTAATATCTCATCACAGTAATGAAGAATTAGATAAGATTCCTGATAACTTTGTTAAAGTGTATTATAAATTCTTTTACAAGGAACTTACTGCTGTGCTTCTAGATTTATAACAATAATTGGCAATCCCCATAATTACCATTAAAGCTGGCCAAAAATTAAAAGAAATTGTTTCATGAAATATTTTTGCATTTTGGAATGAAAGCTGTATCTTTCAAGGAAATTATGTCTTGCCCTGCTTTATGCCAGCCAGTACCGAGGAGCAGTCACCTCTGAGAGAGAGAGCAGCAGCTATCCAGCAGCTCTTAGAAATGGTATTCAGTCCTTTAAGTTGAGCTGAAATAAAGGTGCTGGACTTCTCTGGAAAATTTATCCAGGTGTAAAACCTAATTTGCTGTGTCGTGATTTTATCTTTCTAGTGGAAGTGGCATTTTGGTAAGGTGAATAGAAGAATCCACATTATCTTTGGTTGGTTGCCTTGGTTTTCTTTGGGAGAGACAAATGGGCTTGACATAACTGGTTTTCTGTGCACATCCCATCATATTTAATCTTTCGACACAGCTGCTTGCTTGCAGTACAGTTTGGAATACTATCCACTGAAAAACTGGTTGCTTGGAATCTATCAGAGAACTACCATATTTATGCATATTTTTTTCCGTGCAGACTCTCAGGGTGTTTAATAGGGGTGGCAAACACTGTAATAGAAGTGGAAAGTGTTCCCAGTTCTTTGCAAGATAAGAAAATGTTGTTTCTTATCAGTGATTTGAGAAGAGATGAAGGGTCAGTGGGGTAAAGATATGTGAAAGCTCTTTCACACTTGGTGAGAATTACAGAGGACGAATGTTTCTCACTGGTGGCTTGTTTGAGTGGAAAGGAAGAGAAAGGGGCAGCTCCTAAGGAAAGGAAAGGATAAGAAAAAATGTCAAGTAAAATCAGGGTAATTTGTTGGTTTATTTGCGTAAAGATACAGGCACGCCGCTCTGAGATGATGGCCACAAAGGAAAGAACAAGTCAAGCTGAGGGCAGCTTTCGATGCTTGCCTGTTGTTGATACTTTGGGATTTATAAAAATTCATGCGACTTTTAGAGATGGCTGAGAGGAGCAAGAAGAGTGGGATGGTCTCTAAACCACCTTGAGTTTTGAGGTAATGCATAGGAATTTAGGGAAGTCTGCTGGTCCCCAGGTGTAGCTTACCCAGGGTTTGCTTCCCTTGTCATCCCACCTGACTCTGTGTAGCTGTGTCAGAGAGGGAGGCAGTTGTGCCCAAAGTGGAATGGGGAATATTTTAAGCTATGCCTGTCCCACCCAGTGTAGCTCCTTGGAAGTTATATCTCGCCACAGTGTTTGCAGGAGCAATGAAGATGGGCGAAGTTTGATTTCGAGACTCAGAATGCATGTGCCAGACTTAGTAGTAGGGGTTGGTTGAGCCTGCAGCCACTTAAATAAATTCTTTTCCTCCTCATCCTCAGCAGATTTGTAGGTTATCATCTGATGTAAGCTGTAGGAACTTCGGCATACCTGGCCTGTGCTGGCATTTGGGCTGGGAGAGAGCAGATGCCCCTGACTGTCTTCTTCTGTAGAGAGCTGTCCAAAATGCCTTTTTTTTTTTTTTTTTTTTTTTTTTTTTTTTTGTGGAATTACAATAGCAATGGATGTATTTTGTCACTGTTGTGAGCTGTTTTTCTTAACACATCAGCTTTTGTCTACTGTTTATTTGCACACGAATAAATCAGTATTCACTGATAAGTGAGAGGTGCATGTCCTGTGCAGAGAGGAGTAATGTCATCTCATGGACCTGGGGCCTAACGCCGTGAAGTGGGAGCCTAAAAAATTCCTGGGTGTGTGCTACCTGGAGAGTCAATCCTATGAGGAGTGGCTGAGGGAGCTGAGGTTGTTTATCCTGAAGAAAAGGAGGCTCAGAGGGACTTTATCACTCTTGAAACTCTCTGACAGGAGGTATTGCCAGGTGGGGGTTGGCCTCTTCTCCCAGGCAGCAGTGACAGGACAAGAGGACATGGCTTTAAGCTACACCAAGGGAGGTCCAGGTTGGACATCAGGAGGAATTTCTTGACAGAAAGAGTTGTTAAACATTGGAATGGACTGCCCAAGTGCCCAAGGAGGTGGCAGAGTCACCATCCCTGGAGGTGTTCAAGAAATGACTGCATGTGGCACTTAATGCTGTGGTCGAATTTACAAAGTGGTGATGAAAGGTTGGACTTGATGATGTCAGAGGTCTTTTCCAACCTAAATGTTTCTAGATTCTTTCCCTCCTGGAGAAAAAAACTTATTTGCTCTTTAGTAATTAGAATTCATGAGAAATGTGGGACCAGTCTTTCTCCTGTTAGACTGAAGGCTAGGAGCTTAACTACCTTTCAACATGAATGGGAAGGGAAATCTTGTCCTCCTATTATTCTTCCTTCTTTGACAGATGAATATGTAGGCTAAACTTTTGGAGCTGCATACTAAAAACTTTCATTTTACTTTTGTGCTGAAGAGTGGAAGTAGCTAAAATAACTGGTAGTGCATGTAAGTTAATTTGTTGCTGAGCTTCTAATAGTAACTGATTTTAAAAAAAATTTTTTGAATACATTTTGGAGCTGGTGGAATGCTTGAAAGATGAATTTCTAACAGAATTTGCATTCCTTGTAATTTGGATTTAATGATGTGGTATAACACAGGCAAAAGGGTTTCTGAGTATATGACTCTCTTTTTCCATGGCACAGTAGGTATTTCATCTTAATTTTTGGTTGCATGCTACAAAATCAGTATGTAAAGCAAGAGAGTACAGATACTTAAAAGGAATGCATCAGAGAAGTTGAATTGTCATATATTGGGTTAATATTTAAAACTGGAATTTTTCTGAGTAGGAAAGGGTTCAGAATTGGGCAATTCACAAACCACTTCTTCCCCTCTAACAGCTATTTCAGAGGCAACAATTGTGTGAGCAGCCCCGTGGCAAGAGGACCAAGTGTGGTTTGTGACAGAATTGAATGGAGATGATCCCAAGCTGAAAGTCAAAACAGGATCTTCTTTTAAGTTCACTGAGTGACCTGCAATTTTAGTCCAGCATCTAACACAGGTAAGAGAATTCTACAGATTCTGCATTTCCCAATGTGTTTTAATATCCAAATCATAACTCCTGTTCTTCAGTGCCTGCAGGTTTGGAAACTACTGATGCCAGGTCCTAGTACCAGGTTTTGTGTAGTTTTATTGGGCTTTAAGGTGTCTCTTGGTAAAGTCAAGTCAGAGAGTCCTGGTGCACTTGTCAGCAATCCTACACCCAAGGAATTCATACACAGAATATAATTTGAACCAGAATTTACGATCAAAAGAGAACTGTTGCTTGAGTCGTTGTATTTCATTTCCATGTAAATCAGGAGAGATTTGTTTGAGTTAAGCAGGAGTCTACATCAAGGTGGGAAGTGTTATTGGCTCTTGGCCTCTTGCTGGAGCTGATTCCTGGGGACAGTAAATTTGGTCCCAAACTGTGTTCCTGTTACAGAATATACAACAAAAACCCCAGTGAATTAAACCCTGAGACATTCCAGCTTGCCTTTTGAAACATATACAAACAATAGGGATCTAGCTGAGAGAGGGTACCTGCCCCATCCAGGCTGGCCCAGCTGCTGGCAGCTGTGTGGCAAACTGATGTTACTGAGCTGATGGGCAGAATGAGGTTCTTCCCTTCTTCCAGAAGGCAGTGAGGGTGGGAATGCACCCCATGCTCCTGGTCCTCCACCCTCAAGCTTCTTTTTTGCTCTTTTTTCATTTGTATAGGCTTGCCCTGGGCATGAGAAGCCAGATTCCTAAGTAGACCTGAACTTTTCTTTTTTCTTTATATATATTAACTGTGCAGTCCATATAAAATCCTCTGCCACGTGAGTTACTTGAGAAGTCATGTCCCATGGGAGCAGGGGGACATGCTCTGTTCTGCTCACTGGAAGGACAGTATATCCAAGATCCTGAAAACTGAGGGCAGTTTTGCTCCATCATCATTTCATTGGGGGTGTCAACAGCAAGAAAATTTGGAATTTTATTCTTTGTGGCTTAGTTTTGGTCAGAGACAGGACTTCAGACTAGTGATATCCTTCTTCCTCAGCTAACATCCCCAAAAGACCTCTGCATTAAGATGTAGGCAGTGCACTGAATGTGCCCCAAACATCCTGTTTTACGCCCCCACCCCAAAGTGCAGTTTGTTGTAAGTGACTGTGTGGTGTGGAATGAAGCACAGGAGTTTGTGGCATTTGCTGCTGCCACAGATGACACCTCCTGCCCCCCCTCACCCCAAAATGAGGAGCTACCTCTGCAGCTGCATGGGCACTGAGAGCCAGGATGCTGCCATGGGGCAGCAGCCACAAAAGCCACTTTCCCACAGATACTGTCCTGTCCTGGCTTCAGATTATTCCTTAATCATTAGCCCTAATGAAGGGCTTTTGTCATAATGGAGGAAGGAAAAAAAAAAAAAAAAAGAAGAAAAAGAAAAAAGAAAAAGAAAAAAAACAGACAAGAAGAAGAAAAGATGGGGAATAGCTGGGATTATCTCTGTGCTGTCTCTCAGGTCCAGTGACAACATGACTACAATGGGTAGCTTTCAGGACTGCATATGGTCTTCCTTCCGAGGGAGTTGATTAAGCGACTCCGGATGAAATTGAAATCCTGTGATTTGACCTTTGTCTGGCCTGGGAGGACTGCAATTCGCATAACAATTTCCTTTTGTTCTTTGTTTGGAGTTATTAATCCAACATGAGCCTCGAATTAATCAGGGGTAGTGCGTTGTTACATTTCTAATTCACAGCTCCACTGCTTGTGTCTTTTTTAATTAAGGCCGAATGATAGCAGGCCTTAGCCCCTGATTGCAACACTTACTAACCACACATTGAGGGATGAAGAGGCTAAATAGGCAGAATGAGATTACTTCAAGGTTTCACTTAATTGTTTTTTCCTTTAAGTAAAGAGCACTGAATGAACATTGTTAATGCCAGGCTGCCAGCATTTCTGTTCTGTATGTGTTACATGTGTGTGTGTGCAGGGATGGGGGAGGTTGGGGCTGGTGCATCGAGGACTCAGAGCTCTAATGGCTCAAGGGTTTGTAAAATTGAAGCCTTTGGTTATTGATTTAAACCATTCCTCCCCTGGGGGGCAGGGGCAAGAGAAGGAGGAATAGAGTTGGAGAGCATTAAACTTAAGTTAGATGCATGGATTTGCTTGTATCCTGGGTGACTCGGTTGATTATGTAGGGTTTTTTTGCTGTTTGCAACTGGTTCAAAGGTATAAAAGGCAGGAAGATTGAAGGCTATCAGAGATGCTAAAGAAATGTGCTGACACACACAAAGCTCCCCAAAGCCTGGGAGTGGTAATAATCATAATAAAATAAAGGCAGGGCAGTTGTGTCACACACCAGATTTTGCTCATACCGAAGGGCGTTTGGGTAATTTTCAAAAGCTATTTGTAAATTTGTATTGTGAGAGCCATTCAAGGCCACAAGGGCGCAGGTGCTATTCTAGGGGAATGGTGTAGATGATCTCAGATAGATCCTGGATAACATAGTCTGTGCCAGACACTCAGGGTGCTAGAAAAGAAAATATATTGAGTGTCTAGCCTTGTGACATTTATTAACACAAACAGTTCTGTTAACTTAAAATAAAGAAATAAATAAAAAGAAGGAAAGGAATAGCAGGATTCATAGTGTAGGTTTGTGCCCAGTGTTTTGACCTCCTATGATGCAGTGCTTTGGATAGGGTTGTTGTGGAGAAAAGGTTAATATTTAGGCTCCCAAACCTTCAGATGCTGAATATACGGAAATCCAGTTGAATTCCATTTGTACCATCCACCTGCAACATCAGATAGAGCTCTGTAATTGAGGGAAACTAACTCTTACTGAGTTATTTCATCCATCCAAGGAGCTGGGAGAGCTAATGTTTTCTGTGTAAAATGGTGAGCTGGTGTTAATCATGCCAGGCTGCAGATACAGAGCTGCTGTTCTGACTCTGGCATGGGATATACAGGGCAACAACACTTTTCTGAATTCTGGGTGTGTGCAGGCTGTTCTACACAGGATTATCTAAGCATGCAATGAAGAAACCTCTAGATAGATTAAGCAGAACTATGGTGTAAGCTCCAAAGGAGAAAAATGTGCCAGGTAAAAAGCTTATTTCTGTGTTTTGAAATCTAAATTTTAAACTGGGTCTGCTTTTTCAGATGAGCCTGAAAGGAACAAACTATATTTAACCTTCCATAGAAACATATATAGCATGTGGACACAAAAAACCCCAAGCTAACACTCAAATCTTTAGATCTGGCTTTCAGTTGGTGCAAAGAAGCACTAGTGACTTCTGTGATCAGTAATGTCAACACGGGATTTACGCTGAACTGGGTTCACAGGTTCAAAGCCATTTTCTGCACTTTCTTGCTCTTCTCTGAGGTGCTGCCTGATCCTGTGTGTCAGCATACTTCTGGTAGACTGCCAGCTCCCGTGCTGGGAGAAGTCAATGGGATAAGAAGGTGCTCAGCATTAGCTGGAGTCGGGCTGCCTGACAAGCGGTTCAAGTACCTTACACGTTATTTTGTTTTTCAGAAGCAGTTTTGGTGCTGTTGCATTAAATGACACCTTATTCTGCAGCTGAATCACACCTTGCATGGAGAGAACAGGATTAAGTACACAAGAATCTGACCATCTTTTACTTACTGTTTATCTCTATTTAAAGACTGAATGCTTCACATTTGTCTACCTTGTTCCTTTTTCCTAGAAATCTTTGCAGACCAGGATGTGCTTGTTTATAGCAGACCCAATATTCCAAAATTGAAAACTATTTTCAGTGCTGTTCTGTGTCTTAAATATGCACACTTATTTTTTTTTAAATATTATTGTTTGAATGTTTACTGCTGTTGATTTAAAGGTGTCACATTACACTTCTAAAAGCTCTCAGGATCAATGTGTTTCTTATATGAGTGTTTTGAATATTACCTTAAACCCCAAAGCCTGGTCTGTTCTGCTTAAACCTCATGGCAGTGGTCATTTGAAGTGGCATATTTGGGATACTTCTAAAATCTTCTTTTCCTTATTCTTGCACAGTGTAATGTTCAGCATTGATGCATTCAGTGGCTCTCCTCAACAAACTTACAATATCATTTAGTGCTTTGAGATCCTGAAAGATGAAAGAAGTTGTATAAACAGATGGCAGTGGAATTACAGTGGTTCTTGAAATGGTTAACCCTTGCTGTAAAGTGTCTTGCAGGAGCTTGCTAGAGCCATGTATCCTGTCAGTAGTTTTCAGCAGTTGGCTTGCTCTGTATAATATGACATTATTCATTCCTTTCAATTATTCTGTGAAGGAAATTAGGCTTCTTGCCATTCTCAGGAACCGAAAGACCAGGTCAGGGTGCATGAGATGCTTTTCCATCCTTGTCTAAAGTAGCCGTAGTTGCACTTATTTGAGGGACAATCCTCAAAGATCTGTAGGTCCTCAGTATTTGCAACTGCACTGATCAACGCTGATGAGCCCACAGATAAAATGAGGAGTGACTTTTCATGCTGCTGTTCTTCCTGACAGTTTTAGACAATCTGTTGCTATTTATGAAATCTTTCTGCTGAGATCAAAACTTCCCTGAACTCTGCTCCAGCAGGGGTGTAGTCCCCATGTCTGCAGTCAGCCTTGTGCAGCCAAATGCCCAGTTCTGGCAGTGGTGCCTGTCCTGCCCCGCATGTGGAGGTGCTGACACTCCTTGGAATCGGGGGCAGGTCGGCCCCAGCCCGCTCTGCTTCCCTGCTCTCCTCTTTTGGACATAAGGTAGAGATTAGGATTTAATGGTCCTTTGAGCTGCCCAGCGCTCCTCCCTCGGCGCTGTCTCCCCACGATCCCCCTGCCCGCGCCCTCCCTCTCTGCCATCAATGGGAGCCTTTGATGTCGCACAAGGGAAGAACTGTTGGCTAACAGTCTGGAGCTGCCTCGTTTGAGCCAACCACCACATGAAAACAAATGCGAGCCATCATATTTCATTAACTGGCTGCCCCCCGTTCAAGTGCCCTTTTTTGATGTCGGAGCGCATCCTGACAGAAATCAGGAAGATACGTGTGATTAAGGCCAGCAATAATAGTTAGTGCATTGTATTGTAAATTACCTTTCTGGGCCCTGCTACTTTATCAGCCCCACTGGCCTTGGCTTGGGTACATTTTTGACTACTCTGTATATACAGTGTATTAGCGCAATGGAGATCATTATGTGGCCTGTATTTGAGTCATTTTTATTTAAGATGCCAAACAATAAGCTGTTGATTGGGGGAACAAGAGGCGAACAATAATGTTCTGTGTCACATAATACACCACCATTTTCCAGCTTTGCTTTAGAAGGGCCCTCTTTATTGTTTTTGTATAAAAATGGTTCTTAGGAGGAGGAATATTTTGCTGAGGTATGTCATTATTTTGCAAATTTCTATTATCTCATCATGTTGTCTTCATTGTAAATTGCAGCTAATTAGGAACCTAGTTAGAGCCCCAGCTTTGAGGCTGGCTTTTTTGTGAAAAGAGCCCACCGATTACCGCACTACAAGAGAGGAAGGGAGAGAAAAAGGAGATTAATCTGGTTACCTAGGCGACACTCGCTTCCATCTGCGAGGAACAATACATTTTTGTTTCCTTGGCTCAGTTCAGATCTGTTTTGTTTAGGGGGGAAAAAAAGAGAGAGAGAGAGAGGGAGAGGCAGAGAGAGAGAGAAGGGGAAAGAGGGAGAGGGAGAGGAGGCAGCCCCACAACAATGCTGGACTCTGTCTGGCCCCGGCTTACCCGTTTCCATCCCTCCGCAAGTTCGGGGTCTCGGGGGAGTGGGAAGATGAAAGAGATAAGCTCCAAAGTTGTCAAAGGTCATAACCTTGCCACACAAAGCCAGCAGTTTTACTTCTAAATCCCCTTCTCCGAAAAAGCACTTAATGAAATAATATACTGTGCTTCTCAACACCCTGTAGTCTTTATTAAGCAGCCAGGCCCCAGAGATGGTGAATTTAAGGAGCCGGTTAAAACTTCGGACTAAACAGTCGCTGGCTTGGAGCATCTACTGTAGATGTGATGGGGATTTTCTTAGAGGCACAGACAACTTTTCTCCCACTTTCTTTCATTAGTACTATTTTGGCTTCCCTGACACATGTTTTAGAGCTGCCTTCACACAAAAGGCAGAGGTCTGTGAAGGCAGAGCATTCTGATTTTTTTTTTTTTTTTAATTTTTATTTTAAATTTTCTTTTTGGTTACCTTCACAAGGTCATGCCATAGCAGACAGCAGTGACCCGTATCTTTCTTGTGCATCAAACTATTAAACCCTTCTGTAACTTTTGCACTGGGTAGACAATGCAGCCACATTATTTGCTTCTTGTTTTGGAGCAGCTTGCCAGAAAAAGGACAGAGGTAATAACCAGAGCTGATAGAGCCTGGCTAAAAGCTCAGAAATGCTCACGAGGTCTTGAACTGAATTGGCTAAACCCACAGCTTTTTGATAAGCACAATGCTTTCTCCAGGTGTTATGTCATCATGTATAATGTTTTACTATACAGTAGCGTTATGGATGATGACATAAAGTCACAAAAATATCAAAGTTACCAATTTTAGCTTATCTGAGCTTTCCAAACCTGGGCTGTGCTGATCAAATCACAGCAAGTATCAGGTTAACAACCCTAAACCTCTTATTCTGCATTGCTCTGAAGTAGTGCACTTACACTTTCTTCCTCCAAAGAAGATTCTAAGAGCTGCTTCAGTGATGTGTTGCTCCCTCTAACTGGAAATGATGATCATCAGGTTACAAAATTACAAGTGCTCAGGAGGAAAGAATGAATGAAAGTACAACTGCTTTTTTGGGTGGGGAATGTGAGACATCTTGGAAGTGAAGTCATGTTTGAATTTCCAGTTCTGCCACGTGTTTTCTGTTGGATCTTGGCCAATTAACTTGGCCTATTTCTGCCTCGGACCTTGACCTATAAAGCAGGCAAAGCTATATTCCTCCACCACGGAGAATAACTTGAGTCTTAATTAATTAATTAGTGTCTTAGGAAGAGTTTGAGGTGCAGGGCTCTGGGAATATGCAGAATATTTAACCCTTGCCTATTCTGTTTCTGTTGGGTACACCTGAACGAGTTCTTCTGAGAAGAACTCTCAAGGGAGAATTAAATCAAACATACAGACTTTGTTAGTTGGAGCAAGTTGCTGAGATATTTTGCAGACATGTGGATGGAGCAGTTGTCACCTCACAGACAATTAGCCCAGTTTTCCAGACTCTGAGGAGAATGTCTGCAGTAATTCTGCAATGCCATAAAAATGGGGTGAGGGAGGAAAAAATGGCTCTGTGTTATCTGTGTGCAAAAAAAGAGAAGGACACTACCCTTCAGTACAAAATTGGCACTGTGTGAGGGAAAGATTTGGAGAGTGAGGTATCAATCAGAGACTCCTAGCAGTATAAGGAAAGGAAGAGGAATATTTTGCAAGCTACTTAAATGGCAATTTTCTATTTTAGTAGCAATGTTAATTCTGAAGAAACCAGAAATTTACTCCAAAATTGTAAGGCGAAGAGGTGTAGAAATCTTCACCCATCATTAGAAAGAACCAGAATTACTCCACATAACAAGTTAAAAATGTTACTTTGAATTACATTATAATTTGGGGAGACTCTAGTTAGCCTTCCTATTCTTAAAGATGGGTGAAGAGAGGGAATTTAGTAACTTTTGTTGGTTTACATTGTTCTTGAATCTTGTGGAAAATGTTGACAGTGATGGGGTGTGGACAAATAGTGGGGCCCATTACTTGTTAAACAGACATTGTAACATAAATGAAGTCATATTCCTCCTGCTGGGGTGTTCTACACGTGCATTTGGTCACCAAAGTGCATTATCTCCAGCTAGGAATTATCAAGGAAAGAAAAAAAGGAAGGCCAGGATTCAAGATACAAAAAAAAAAAATATTTTAGAAAACATCTCCAGGGTGACCCAAGAGTTTTACTGAATGCTGAAGCAACAGAGATGGAAGAATATTCACAGAGAATTGTTAAAGTCTCAGGAAAGGTCAGTTCCTGCTTCAGCCCCAGCATAAAGGGGGAGGGAGCACTTATTGTCAATTCTGTACCACTGTCATCACAACAATGTCTTTGTATGAACTTCTAAGGACACATATAGATCTGTTTTGTACTTTTGAAGTGGAGGAGATCTGTTATCCCAGGGAAGACCCCTCTCATGTCCTGGCACTGCTGCCAAGACCTGCAATACTGTATAAATGTCTAGCTAAGACTTCTTAATGCCTCAACCAGCTGGGTTTTTTTTTTGCGATGGTGAAGGTGAGATGCTCTGCAGTGCAGCCTCAGACACTACGGCTGCAGAGGATGCTGCCCCCCTAACACCAGCCTGAAGCATGGGATGGGGACAGGTTTCCAGAGAGCGGCTCCAGGACCTTTCTTCTGGAGACTCTAATGCTTCCCTGGAAGGCCTTTCTGTCTTTATTGCTAATCGGTGTAAAATCTGCTTGGCTCCATCAGATCTGACATAATAAAAGCCAGAGGGGAAATATTTCTTCATCCCAACTTTTGTGTTGCGTTTTGGAGCAATGCAGAGTGTCATCTTGTTAGTCTGAAAGCTCCTCAAAGAGTTTCTGTTCAGCCAGTCCCTTATCAGAGCCAGTTAAAGAAATTTAGCTCTTAAATTCTGTTTCTTTTGAAACTCTTTTCTCTGTGTTCTGTAATGGCTTCCCTGTGTTTCCAGTCCATTAATGTCCAGTTCTTTTTGGAATGTCAGATTGCATAAAAGTTGCTATAAACACTCAAGCAGAGCTTGAAGCAACCCCTGAATGAATTTTGTCTTGGCAAACCTACTCCTGTACCAAAAATAATTTCTGAATAATCATTGGAAGTATGAAGATCTGTGTTTATTCTAAGAATTGGTAATTATTTTTATATAGGACTTGGAGGGACAAGCTACACTAATTCATGTTTCTTGGTCTGACACTTCAAACAATTTTACCTTCTCTTTCACCTTAATTTCCCTGGGAAAATGGGATACATGGCAAATGTTTGCCACATAAGTAGCCCTCAATTAGCCACTGGCAGAGATCAGTTTAGCCATTTAAACCACACTTAGAGTCAGAATTTATGTTGGAACAAACCCTCTGAAAGCCATCTAATTCAACTGTTCACTCAAAGGAGGTTCAGCTTGGAAGTTAATTCAGGTTGTTCAGGATTTTGTTCTGTTTCTAAGCAGCTGGTCCAGTGCTCTAACACCCTCGCTATCAGTATTTTTTTATCTATATATTTATCAGTATTTCCTCTGTTGTAATTGCACTGCTGAACAGCATAGGCTGGATCTAAAAATATTTCAGTCACATTTCAGGACCGTTATATATCTGTTAGATGGAGGGAATTTACCTGGTATGGGATTGAACATTAGTGCAATTATTAGCAAACATAGGTGGTGCCCATTGTGGTTGGATTGCCTGAGATGACAAAATTCTTGGTGCTAATGAGTCACCTCCTCTGTGACTCTCACCAATGCAGCTCTCTGGCTTCTGACAACAGAGAAGAAAGGAGGGGAGGAAAAGAGAGAGAAAATCCTCCTGTTCCTTAGGAAACATGTCTGGTCCAAGAGGCCAGTGTTCAATATAAAAATTGAGCTGTAGATCTTCTGCTTTATCCCTTTCTAGGCCACACCACATCAATGGCTTGACTGGGGGCACTTGAAAGGGCTTCAAGCAAACAGTTTGTGACCACTTTTACTTCTTCCTTGCTTTATTTTTACCCGTGGTTACCCAGTCCCAAAGTGAGAGGATTTTTGTGTACCATTTGTATTTTCTCTGTGAACAGGGAGCTATGTTTAGATCCTCATGACTGAATAAATTTCGTACAGATAAGAGCTTTCTTTAAGACAGGCCCTATCATGTGGGCATTCCATGAGACTGTTTCTCCATTCTACTTCATCCTCCTTCTGCTCCTTCAAAAGTGAAAAAAGACCAGTAGAAACAGATTTTGAGGAAATATCCATTGTCTAGAGACTTTCCCAGGTTAATATGGAACCAGCAGAATGACTGTACCTTCCTCTGCAAATGGTACTGTTCCCTATTAACTCTTGAGAGAAGCTGACAGATACACCCTCTTTCTTAAAAAAAAAATATGCTGGACATCTTTGAAGAGGACTTCAATCCAGTGCACATAGATTCTTTGTGGCTGCTTTGTTAAGTGCTTCGGTTCAACAGTCCAGAGAGTAAAATAGAAGTGTTGCCAGCAAGTCCAATTTGAAAATAATAAATTAAATCCCAAAACGCAAGCTTGGCATAATAGTCTTGGTATTATCAAAAAATAATTCCTGCATCCTTTTTTTTCTTTGAATTTTTGTTTCTGGGTTTCTTTAGTGCATTCATCTGGGCATTAACAGTAAAACTCAACTTTTTAAAAGTGAATCCATATGTGATCTAATGTGATCACTTGATTGAAAGAGTTGCAGCTTTGAGAGAAGCACAGAGTGGAAGATTTGTGAGTAATGAAGGCCAATAGAAGATTCAGAAAGTCAGTTTGGATCAAATCCTGAAATCTTGGCTCTGTATAGGTCAATAGTTTGGAAGTCTGGAGTACACATTAATGTCATTATTGCTGAAAACACCCCTTTAGACAACAAAAGAGAAGTGCAAAAGTAACAAGAAAAGGATGCTAAACATGGGTGTTTAAAGTGTATACAACAGTTTTCAGGAACTCATTTTGAAACAATTTATATATGTATTTATTTATAATTGAGCCACCCAAAAATGCAAAATTGATTGGCTGCCTTTCAGAAAGAAAGGTATTTTCTTTAGTAGTGCCCCCTATGGACCTTCCTGGGGGCACTAGTAAAGAAAATTTCCATTTTCAACTAGTAAAAAGCATGATGATTGCCCTTTCTTCAGGCTTTTCACTCTGGAACTTTTCATCACATTGATGAGTAGTAATTAAAAAAATAAATAAATTGAGGGAAATTGAAGAACTGATGGTTTTTATGCTTTGAAAAATGTGGCATTTCAAGTCAGATTGCAACAGAAGAAGACAAGGAAATTAAGATCTCTCAAGAGTTTTTCCTTCTCAGCTGTGCTTGGTGTTACAGTGAAATTCCCTAAACTGGGCTGATTGCATACATTGGATTGACTGAAGGCTTTTATAATTTAGTGTAAAAGTCAAGTACCCTATGCACTATTCTCCACACTTTCTCAACTCTTTCTGCCATCTCATGTATATTCTGGCCTTTAAGGACATTCTTTCTATAGATAGTGCTTTGTAGTATGTAAATGTTTCAGCAGCTAGATGAAGTCTTTGGCCAGCAAGTCAATAAAACTTGCTGTGAATCTGCACATTTTCTATTGCATTCAACTTTTATGCTTCCAGAGTGAAGATGATTAACTTTTAAAAAGTTTGGAGAACTTGACTTTAAACATTGTTGACAGTTTCAGGAATCATTGGGCAGCCTGACATAATGTTATTCATGATGAGAGTGCTGTCAGCACAGATCAGGAGTGATACCAGAGAGGAATGTAAGGCAATATTTTTGTTATAGGTTGTGGGGTTTAGCTGTGTGACTTCTATTAATAATGGGAGTTTTGCAGTTAATTCCGCAAGCATCATCTTCCCCCCTAAAGAAATGCTGAAACATGCCCTGCAGTGTAGCTTGAATTAAATTTTATGTTGGTTGTTGTTTGGACATTGAAGATCATTGCATCTGAGCAGTCACTCTGCTTCCAGTTTCCTTCAGGTGCTGCTGAAGAGCAAGTAGGGAATTCATTGTGGTTTAACCCCAGCTGGCAACTAATCACTGCACAGGCTCCCTTTCCTCTTCCAGTGGAACTGGGAAGGGTAAAAAGTGAGGAAACTCATGAGTTAAGAACAGTTTAGTAATTGAATTAAAGTAAAATAATCAATTGCTGTAATGAAAAAGGAAAGTATCAGAAAGGGATAAAAATAAACCCCAAGGAAAACAAGAGATGCAAATAGAAAAGCTATTGCTCACCACGAACCCAGTGATGCCTGGTATGTTTCTCAGCCATTGGCCAACTTTCCTCCAGATGTGTCCTCCCAGGCTGTGTCCCCTCCCAAACTTCTTGTGCACCTCCAGCCTTCATCCTGGCAGGGCAGTGTGAGGAACTGACAGGTCCTTGACTTAGGGTAAAAACTGCTTAGCAAGAACTAAAACTTCAGTGTGTTACCAACACTCTTCTCATCCAAAATCCAAACCACAGCCCTGTATTAACTACTAGGAAGAGAATTAACTCTATCCCAGCCAAAAACCAGGACAGAACTGCTGTGGTGGACGGAGAGAGGATTTTGTGATTTGTAATCTCTATCACTTTCTGTGCATTTAAGGATCAGTCTGTCTGTGTATTGAAGATACACCTGTCTTCCAACAGAGGTACCAACTTCGGGCAGATCTGACCTGTTGGTGTTTATATACAGCAGGGCTGGTCCAGCAGGATTCTGTCCCCCACACTGCAGTTACTCAGCAATGCCTCTAGTCCCATTTGACAGAATTTCTGAGTGAGTTTCTGTTTGGACCTTTCTTTTCCTGGAGTATATCCTTGCTGAGTTTCCAGCATATTGAATTATAGCTTGCTTCAGGTGATGCAGATGATATTGGTAAGTGGCCTGGACAAGTCAACATGAGCAGAATGATGAGATGATCTACTCTGCAATCACTTTCTTTCTCTTTTACTCTCCAGCTAACCACTCTCCCATGATTATGCAATACTTGGGACATTAGGCAAAGGAGAGGACACTTTGTGTGAGGAGGACCTCTGTGCTGTCATTCCTGGTTTTGTAGGAACAATAGGAATAACAAATTCCCATGTACAACATGGGTCAGGGAGGGAGTGGAAGACTGCAGGGAGTGATCAGCAAGCCTCAGTAATGAGGGCAATCCACAGTAAAATGTCTGAATTTTCTTTTAAATTAGTTAACTTCTATTCCTCTTTAGAGCCTATAGAAATGTAGGGGCTTTGGGAACTTCTTTCTCCAGCAGCAGTGTGGAAAAAACAAGGAAGTGGGACCAGTTTAAAAATATTTTGCCATTGCATACCTGAGTTAGTGTATTTCCATGACAAAAACAGCCATTCCATAAAACCATGGAAGAGAGAGAGTACCATTAGAGAGTTCACTTGTTTGGCTGCACATCTCAGTGGTGAATAAAGCCGTAGGTGTTGACTAGAAACCCAGCCCAGCAAGGAGGCCCTAGTCCTCATGCTCACTGTCTTCAAAGGTAAACCGTTTATTTAGGATGAGATTACATCTCTGTGCTTATTAAGTGTGCATTATTTTGTGATCATTAATGTAATATAAATAGTAGTAATGACATCTTCAGATTTTTTATGGCGACTAAATGTTTTCTGTCTAACTGTTGCCATAATTATTTTCCTTTTTCCATACCTTTTTTTTTCATTAAATTTTGATGCATTTTGGGGAGGGAGAGAAAGATGAAGCAGAATGTTGTAAACCATCAAAATCTGTGCTGAAAATGTTTGCATGCTTCTACTGAAAGCTCTTGCATCTCAATTTTAACCCACAGCTTCAATCCACTCTTGTTTCTGTTTGCCTTTAAAGTATTTCCAGTCATTGTATACTTATAAAATAATTAGTATACTTCAGAAACTACTGTTTTTGTAAAGCCAAGGTTTCTATGGTATGAATTTTTCCCAGCTGTGCTAAAATACTCTTGAAATTAACGTTAGCTTGATGAGATTTGTATGGGACTTGGTAAACAGGAACAGCCTTTGTGCTGCTGTAGCTGAAGTTACCTCAGCACTTCCCAGCGCAACCTGAGTTTTCATGTGATTGCTTCAGCTGCCCCCACATCTGTTGCAGTGATGTTTATTGTACGTTATTTCAGCGTTTTGCTACCCTATCAGATTCAAATTTAAGATATTTGAATTATTTTCTCCCAGAAGGTTTGCTTGGTTGTTTTTAATATTTTTTTTGCAGATTTCCTTTCTTTTAAAGCAGTTTGTTAGACTCCCTGGCTATTCCTGATGTCAGTTACCTTTTTTTTTTTTTTTTTTTTATGCACATCTCTTAAATATTTTATTGATGCTTGATCTTGCAATGTCCAGAGTAGTTCCATGATTAAATATGAGTGAGTGCTTTGTAGGATCTTCAGTGGGAGTGCTGGGGCAGGAGCAAGGCCTGTAGCAGAGCCAGGGTGAGCTCTTGGCTAAGGACTGCCACTTAGCACTCCTGACAGTCAGAGACTCACCTCCTGCTGGGGTTTAACCTCACTTCACTGCAGGGTGGATATGGGAACATCCGTGTCTCTTTCTGCAGTTTTCTTTGGTTAATCAACAGATGCTTGAAAAATTCTGTGAGTTCTTATAGAAAAGTGCATATCTGACTTTGTTTATGGGTGCTTATAAGCATGCAAAATATTTATTTATTCCAATTTGATGGAGTTATAGTCCCAGCTTGACTGCAGATGTACTGTAAAATGACTGGAAAACCTCTTTTTAATGCATCAGACACTGTAATGTGCAATCCATGTCCCATCCTTTAAGCTCTTACGATGCCAAAACTTGGAGTTGCTGCAGAATGCCAGGTAAAACTCATCTTTTTATCTAAGAGTTTAGGACATTTATACATCTTTATGCTGATTCTGAACAGTTCTGGCCTCTGTGGCAAATGTTTTAATTTATAAAACTTCTGAGACAAACCTGAAGTGTTTTTAAAAATGCAAATACAAAGGAACTTGGTGTTCTTCAAATGCTTCTCCCCAGGGCAAGGCTGGGCAACCATTGATTCTTAAAAAACAGAAGCGTTGTGTCACGGGATTCAGCCACAAGGGCACCCTATCACAAGGTCTGAAAGCAATCTAAATCCGGCATTACCAGGTGTCTTTGGGGTTCTAACACATGCTCAGCCCTATCCTGACATGGCATACAGCGCTGGGATTCCTGGCAGAACTTTGCCATCTCCTGTCTGGGAGCTTCTCTGCTCTGTGGCTCTCCATCTCTGTGATAAAAGTGCTGAGGATCCTGGCCAGAGAAGGGGTTTTTTTCGCACAGCTCCTGAGGGCAAGGTCCCAGCCCCCCAGCAACAATGAGTGTCACAAGCAGAGGAACTGACTTTGAATTTCCCTTTTATGTTTTTATGTTCAAGGAGAGATGGGATTCTGACTCCGTAAAGACTGAAGCAGTCAGTGCATGCATTTCTTTTGAGTACTTTGTTGTGGCCTGTTCAGCTGATCTCAGTTTTCCTGGGTGTATGAGAAAAGGGTATGATATAGGCTGAGTGCATGAAGGCCTAGGGCTATGGTGTTTAGCTTGTTACATTGCTTCTTATAATATGGTTTCATTCCTGTCTTGATGAACAAACTGCCAAAAGAGCCTTAAGTGCTGGGAGATGTTCTCAAATTTCATGTACCTGGTTTAATCCTGTTCATTAGCAGCAAACTAGAATGCATGACTTTATTTTGGTTAATGTCCAGGGGATAAAGAGAATGATTCTTCCACCTACACCACACAGGGCGACATGACAAGGTTTGTGTTCTGTAGGGTTTTCTTCCCACTGGCAGAACTCTGGTGTTGTACATTTATTAAGCTTTGGATTGGTTTTTTTTGCGGTCTGGGTAGGCAATTCTGGGTAGTTAATCCACTTGCAACTACTACACTCAAACTGGATGCATCTTCCCCAGAGACCAAAAGACAATCTGAAAAAAAACCCAAACCTGCTTATATTAATTCCAGGTGAGCATGAGGGTCTTTGTAATAAATACAAGCTACCATGCTTTAGGCATAAGGGCTTCCTGTTGTTGACTATGTCCTGTTCAGCATTTGTTTCCTTTCTGCTGCCATCCTAATTACCAAATTAATGCAGATATTTACTGAAGTTTATTCAGGTATATGGGACACTGAGGTGTGAAAGTTTACATTATGGAGTGACTTGCTCAGTGTCTCTTGCTGAGGACTTGGTGACATAAATTCCTTGTACGATATATATTCATTTCCTCTATGCTTTTAGCACAACTTGGTTTGAGCTACTAATTCAATAGACATTAATGGGTTTAATCTGGCTATGAAAAGAGCACACATGAGGCAAATTTTTAGTCTCAGTTCATATTGGTGTACATGAAAGATAACCCCCACAGGGGTTCTGTCTACAAGCACTAGGGACTTCTCAGAGGAAAATGTACTGACAGATCTCAGGTCAATACCATAATCATCCCTCACAGAGATTGATTCCAGACATACCGTAGGTAATGGATATATTTTTGTTCTGTTGGGATTTATGTCACTTTGTGGTCCAATTGTGCTAGACATTTTGTCCATCAAAGTAGGAGCATCTACACAGAGCAATAAAATAACAGCTTGTCTCCTTGGATCTAAAAAATAAAAAACCAAAAATGCTTTTTGATCATTCCGGCTTTTCCAGATCTGCAGCACTGCAAAAAATTTATTGCAGTAGTGTTTATTGGGAAAAGTAAGAGAGAAGCTCGTGGTTTCCTGGATTCTCTAAATAAGCATCTGGCAAAAGGTGATAGTTTCACCTGGCTCCTTTCTGGTGTCTTCCCCTCCTTCCTCTGTACCACCTTTGGTCCACAGTGGATGGCACATTGCTACAGAGCAGCTGCAGAAATCTAGTGGCATGACCAAAAAACCAACCAACCAACCAACCAAAAAAACCCCCAACAACAACAACAACAAAAAACCCCAACAAAAGAAACAAACAAACAAAAACCACCCACAAAAAACCAAACCAAAACAAAACAAAACAAAAAAAAAAAAACAAACAAAAAACTAAAACAAAAAAACCAAAAAGGCAAACTGCTGGCCTGAAAAGAAACTGCTCACAGTGTTAGGCCTGAAGCAAAAGATCTTGGATGGCCTCCCTGCCTCTGGAGAATGGCAGAGCAATCTGTGTGTATGTGTATTTGTGAGGCTGGATAAAATAAGAGACTGAAATTTTGATGGATTTGAGTATAAACTCAGTCACTTACAGCTCACATTCTTGTCTTGTCCTTCCTTGCTATCAGCACATACCACAGTTTCCTTTCACCTCTTCCCCTCTACATTTCTGTTTTGACTTCTTCCAGCATCCCCCTCTGCATGTCAAGCCTTCTTCCTCCTTCATGGGTTCTTTCTGTCTCCCTTATTTTCTCTAAAGAACATCCACTTTGTTGCTTTTCTTATCTAGCCAGCAGGAAGACCTGCCTCCAGCACTAGAAGTTACTCTGGCTCTGGGGCCATTGGGTCTGGCCCATGGAAGTATCCAGGAGAAACACTTGGTATGTTGACATACTAAGATGAAGTTGTCATGATGGCTGTTCAGAGCACTGGCTGATTTGACAGTGTTTACTTTCCCTGCAGTTTTGGTTGAAAAGAAAACCAGTTTGTCAGGGGAATAAAGCTGCAACTTGTAGCCTGGACTGGGTGGTCCTAAAAAAACCCCATAATTTTATAAAAAAACCCATAGTGAAATAGTTAGCCATCGTAGAAGATAACATGTTAGTGAGCTGTGATAATTTTCTGAGGCTCTTAACCTTCCAGGAAACGTGTAAAAAATCTTCACTTGTTAAATCAGAGCTTTTTAGACAAGACTACTGTATTTTTAATTGTAACTATTCTCTGTTAATAGCCAGATATCCAACTAAAATATACAAATGCAGTATATTGTAAATGGAGAAAATACTACATGTGCAATAGTCTTCCTCTGCTTCAAAGAAATAACATTAATGCTTGTATAGGCTAATGAATTGAGCTCCAGGGAATAAAATTCTCTGTCCATTCACAGAGCTGTTATACCACACTCAGCAGCAAAGTTCAGCCACACTATATTACAGAAATTGCCTGATTTTATGATGGATTTCTGATATCCTTACATAGGTAGCTCTCAGTATGATTAATTTCTTGGTCCATTTAGTTCTTTGGACAAAATCAGGCTTGTCAGGCCCAATCCTGAATATAATTTTCTGAATGTTGCAAACAAGCAACTGTCCTATTGAAATCACTACTCAGAATAGTGATGTATTCCTTTGGTACATTTCCCTGATCCAAGCTTCCTCCCAGTCCTGCCACTTGTGCAAGATAGTTTCAAGAGAAGAGAAAAAGCTGCAGCTGAATGCTACATGACATCTTAATTTCTAGTATGAGCCATGTTTCTTTTTCTCAGTCCTGAAAAAAAGAGATTTGAGTAATTTGAAAAAGGGGAATATCTAATTAATGTAATATCAATAGATAATACGAATCCTTAAATGGTGCCAACTGCAAATTCCTACCTCTTTTGATGTGTTACTTAGGCATAATTTCATTTCAGCTGGAAAAAGAAAAGGAAGGGTCAAATTGTGCCCTTACAGGCAAATCCAAAGGCAACATTTACATCTAAATATACAATTAGGTCATAACAAATCACTTGATCAGTCAGTGAGCTGCCTGATCTTTTCTGTCTGGCAATCAAAGGGCAGATTCTGATATCATTTTGGTAAGTAGCCAAATTGGTTCCATCTACATGAACAGATTCACAGGAACATTAATGTGGAGGAACTTCTTAACTCACATTTCATACATGCATGAAAGGCTGTGGCTGCCTTCTAACTTCAGTCCTCAGCTCTGAGTATTGAAAAAGTGCTTGAGTCCTGGCAGCCCACAGAGCTTCACATGGATATAAAAAGGAGCTGGGACAGTAGCCCCCAGCAGTAAAACCTTACATCACCAAAAAAAAAAAAAAAAAAAAAAAAAAAAAGATGTAGAAGATTTATCCCCCAAATTCCCACAGTTATCTTGAACAGCTCCTGATTCCAGCTGCACTGCCAGAGGTTTTCCAGAATTCTCTTGATTCTTCTGTCACGTCCTAACTCTCCAGCTGTTGATGGTGACTTTCTCCTCTGGTACCCATCCAAACCAGAACCTAATAGTACATTTTAAATACTTTTTAATTGCTCTTTCATGCTACTCTGACATAGAACTCCAGTGAGGGCAATCAGAAAACTGGGGGCTTCACATCCTCATAAACCTCCCGGAGTGCCAGCTACTACTCTGCTATGTATGGCTTTAAACTTTACAATGTTTTATAATCTGTTCAGCTGCCTGGTCTCCTGTGATCTGCAAACATTAAATATTTACGTTAAAAATCTAATGCACATCACAGGAATAAGAGAGGCAAGTTAAATCCTCGCAGGGCAAATTGCGTGAAGCGGCTGGGAAACCTCGGAGATACAATAACCACAAAGACTTTCCTCCTGCCTTTTCTTTGGGACCAGGTGGACTGTCCAGACTGGAGTGCTCTGCATGCAAAGTAGACAGGAAAATATTAGCTGTGTAAAGAGTTACCTGCTGTGTCAATGAACTTGGCCTGTGCTGTTAGGGATGTACAGGAATTTAGCTGGAAATCAGGATGTCTTGCCTGCCCCATTGAGGTCACAGGAGCTGCTTCTCCTGAGTAACACTGCCACTTTTTTTTAATTGAAAGGGTCAACTTCTGGAGCATAGCATTTATTAAAATCGGCAAATATTGCTACAAAGTGAGTGCTCTAAAGAGTAGTAAAAATATATGCCATCCTCAGTTTCCTACCTTTTCTTTCCTGATGCAATCCAGTACATGGTATTGCACATTGGCTGGTATTTCCACCTTTTTATTGTATTATCCATCTCTCTGGTTGAGATCAACTTCATATAATGCTTTCAAATGTGATGCTCTTGATCTGCTACATTTTATATCTATTGTGCATTGGCCACTGACCTGCCATCATTCAACTCAAATGCCTCAGTGCCCTTTCCATCCATTTTTGTTTTCTCTGTGTGCGCTGAGAATGAGATTTAAAGCAATGTGCCAGTGATTAAACAATTACTCTGTCCTGTCTCTTTCATATCCACAATTTGAAAGAGGAAAAAAGCCAGCTATTCTTTTGTGTGTTTGACTATGACCTCAAGCTTCGAATCTAGTCTATGACAAAGTAGTGTCTGCTTAAATAATAATATTGTAACACAGGTGGCCTTTTTAATTCTATTTGGGGACCTTTAACCATCCTAAAACAAAGAGAGCAATTTAATTCAGACTTTGATAATGTCATTTTTGGTCACCTTTTAATTAATAAACATGAAAAGCCTGAAATTGGATAGATCTTCTGAACTAAAAATGGCAGCAATGTGAACTCATTTTCAAAGACACTTTTAAGAGTATTTGAAGATGAGCATTACTATTTAGGAAAAGGGATGGGATGACCAGCTACCAATTAACAGTCACTCAGTTGTGTTTGGGCTAAGACTGCAGGACACTGATTCTGTATTGCTCTTCATGATAGCAGCTGTTTTATGCTCTGTAAGAACTAAATGGTAGGAGAAGTTTGAACTGAAAGGAAGCACAGGGTAGCTGACTTCCCTACCAAGTTGGAAGAAGAATTGGCTGGGAGCCTGAGACATGTCTGGTGCATGTCTTCTCTTTGTCTCCACAGACCTCATTGAAGGGTACTGCTTCTCCATCTGCTCGCTGTAGAGGCAAAGGCAGAATCCCTGCTACTGGAGCTCATATCAGGATATGCACTGCCCTTCTGGATGCTGTTAGAATAATCATTCCAGGTGGATGAGAGTCCACAGAGACTGCATGTTGTTTAGAAGACTCCAGGGCTTTTGTTTTGTTTCTGGTATTTCTGGACTCTGTAGCAGCTCTGCTTCTTGAGAAGACCTGTTCTCAGACTTCCCCTTTGCAGGAGCTCATAAAAGAAAGGAAGGGAGGACACAAGGAAAAGCAGGATGGTTGTGATACTGGAAATTACTTCCCATTGCTTTTCCATCTCTCTCTTGTGCAAACTTGCAGTTATATATGTGATGTGTAACCTGCAGCCAGAGCTTAGGTTCCGGTATTTGGACAAATGTAAGTTTAGTCCAGGTTCCTGCTTTCAGCTAAAATACATGAAGGAGCTGCAATGTGACTAGGAAAAGTAAAAGTGCTGTTTCAGTTTACAAATTTCTGAAGAAAGGATGTTCAATAGCATTAATTGGAATATCAAATGCTGGTTGTGATTATCAGGGTAACTTATCTCTTAACTGTAAGGCTTGTTCTTTTCCTATTACTGGTAATCAGTGCTTTGCCATGTGGCAAAAAAAGTTGACACTTTAAGTTATGAATATCTTGCAAAACTCAGCAAAAAAGTATTTTCAGCCAGTTTTTAAATGCTTCAAAATTCTGTTCATTCCTATCACTGAATTCTTCAAATTACACAACAGAAAATCCATCACAGTCCATCTGATTGGACAAGTAGTAACCTAAAGTGTGATCTTTGTATTACAATGTTCTCCTTTTGATCTGGAATGGGAAGAGCCAGTGCCTTTTGCTATCATGACCCAAAGAGGATCAATTCCATGCACTGTTAGGGAACAGGTGAAGTGGTCCTGAATACACAACCAGCAAAATACCTGTTGCCAGTCTTTCATCTTTCCAGAACAGATATGTTGAATTTGAATCCATCTGTTGGCCAAAGCTGTGAGGTTTGCACACGAGGAAGGTTCCTGCCTTGTGTCAAAGCTGATCACCTTAAGTGGGCCACCAACCCTCTGTATAATGTGGGATATGTGAGCCTATGTTTGTAAAATAAGCAGGAATATTCTCCAGTCACTAACTGTATTTGCCAGTTGGCTTCAAAATAAAATACCTTTACAATTGATTATATTAGACTAAATACCCAACCCTTAAGGAGATTTAAGATTACATCCATCTTTGGGGGCCCCAATATAAGAAGTATGTAGGTATGCTGGAGCAAATCCAGAGAAGAGCAACTAATCTGATCACAGGACTGAGACCACCTCTCCAAGGGGACAGACTGAGAGACTTGGGGTTGTTCAGCGTGGCAATGGAAGACTCCAGAGAGACCCTAAAGGGGCTACAAGAAGTCAAGGGAACGACTTTTTGCAAGGGGCTGTTGTAAAAGGATAAAGGGGAATGGCTTCTAGCTAGAAGGTTTAGATTGGACATTAGGAAGAAATTCTTTCCTATGAGAGTGGGGAGGCCCTGGCAGAGATTGCCCAGAGAAGCTGTGGCTGCCCCATCCCTGACAGTCCAAGGTCAGGTTGCTGGGGCTCTGAGCAACCTGGGATAGTGCAAGTGTTTGGAATTACGTGATGTTCAAGGCTGCCTCCAACCCAAACTGTTCTATGATTCCATGATCTGAATTCTACTAATTTTGTGGAAGTTAGCACCTAACATGGGTTTCTAAGTGACTGTGGTGTTGATACTTATAGTACAGGTTTCATTTGAAACAGGAGGTTGTTCTCTGCCTGGGAAGAATGAAAAATAACAACTGAGGAAACTCAAAGGATGTGCTCCTACAAGGGCATCATCCGTTCCCACTAAAAAAAAGGATGTTTTGTGTCTCACAGACTTGAGTTGAAGGTGCTTCCCAGATACTCAGGAATGTGATTTGCTTAGCCACTGATGGAATATAGAAGTGAAGGTATCATGGAACTGAATGGAAAGGCACAGTGAGCTGGAGGGAAATGCCGTATCAATTTGAAGTAGCAGGCACAATTTAAAACCTAGATTTTTCCCAGCAGTGTATCTCCTGGTTCGACCTGCATTCCACTGGTAAATTGGCAAGAACACATCCCAGAGTAATCCATTTGCAAGTATCTTTTCTGAAGTGAAAAAAAGAGCAGTTAATGCATATGCAGAAAGGAAAATATTCTTATCTCATTAACAGACTTTCTTTAAGCTTGCTAAGATTAGAATACTTAGTTATTTCAAATTGGTAAAACATGCATTCATTATAAACATGATTATAATGATAACTTTGTAGATAATAATCAATTATTTAAATATGAATTATTTCCCTACATTAGAGTCATGTTTTCAGCTATAATCACCTCGGGTGCTCAATTCCTCCCTCCTTTACAGCACCTCTGGCTGAATGTGGAACATTAACTATTTGCTTCCAGACACAGGTCAGGAGAGTGCCAGATACAGAACCAAAATTTACTGTGTTTTCCTGACCAACAAGTTAAACATGTGCCTCCTTTAGACTTTCTTAGGCAGGAAAAAATATTCCATGGAAATGGCCATCTTAACTCATAATTTTTTGCCCCTTTCTTTTTTATGAAAAGCTTGCAGAAATGCACCGAGAGCAATGCTCATGGGATTGATAAATAAAAACCTGATGTCCTGGCTGTTTGGAAGCACATGCAGTCATCCATTTTTAATAAGAATTCTGGGAAGATTAGCACCCTGCAACAAGAGCTTAATTTATGGTATTGCCAGGCTTAGTGGCACAATCAACTCTCCTGGCTGGAATATGCTCCTTAACTCCTGGTGAAAATTTAACCAAGTTCTTTGCTTCTCCTCATGGTGTGGAGAAAATCCACCTTGAAATATTAGCTCTCTTGAGCATGTGTAACGTGCTAAACATTTGTAAGATAGACTATTCACAACATTTATGTGCAGCCAGTGGAATTTAATCTCTTTTATTTCTTGCTCCAAGTCTTGTCAGTTGTTTCCCCCCGTTCTTTAGTAGTCTCTTTAATATGGTTTGCACATACTTAATATATTCCCTCCGAGGTTCTCAGCACACTTTCAAGAGCTACTTTTTCCTTGCTATGACTCTGCAGCATTTCTAGAATGTAATAGCACTATAATATACCTTTTTTATAGATATATAAACTGAAACATTGAGAAGTTAAATGGTTTGCTAGTGGTTATGTTCAGAGTCAATGACAGGAAGGAAAGAATTCATAGAACTGGACTGTCAATATCCTGGTTTAACCTCCAGACACAGTGGTGCAATCCGTCTCACCTAACTTCAGCTGCCTTTAAAGTAGATGCTGTGGCAAAATGAGTTACCTCTTCTTTCTATCTGGTCAAAGCAGAGATGAAAAACTCACAAAATCTTTTAGTAGTTATTTAGGAAATGTCAAATTAATTCTGTCCTGTGAGATCCCACTTCTCTCTGCTAACTATGCGTGGAGTCTAGATCTGATATTAACAGCTATGCTGAAGATGTGTAATATTAGGTGAGACAGATCCCATCCAAGTTTCCCTTCCCATAAATTTTAATTCTGAGTGCTAAGTGGCTCTTTATCAATGTTTCAAGGAGAATACTTTGGCAATAAGATTAATTAAATACTTAAAGGGAAAACTTGGCTGCTACCAGATTTAGCCCAGGAAGAAAGGGTTTATTGTCACAGAGCACTGAGCTGTGTATGGGGAGAGGAGGCATTTTGGAACAAAGTTTTTAGCATGATGGGTCAGTGCCTAAGTTATTTAGGCACAGGGAGGTTCATCTGGAATTTTAAAATGTGCTTATGCACTACTTCTGTAAGCAGTTTTGAATGCTACAGAGCGATTGTCTAGTTACATTTTAAGGCATTTTTTAGAACCTGTCCCCAGGTATTTCAAGAAAAAAAAAATCTATGGTTGTCATAAGGGAGGTTGAGCAAGGGAAATTCATATTTCAGACGGGGAGTAAAATATACTAGAGAAACCATACTGCATTTGGGCACAGTGATTTATATGCTTGTAGGGATTAATAACTTCTTTACTTCATAACTGCTTCACAGCACAGCTGTGTCTCTCAGCCTGCACTCTCAGCTTTCAGAGCAGCAGTGACAGCCCTGGACAGAAGTCCATTACTGCAGGAGGTGAAATGGCCCAGTTGAGCCATTCCCAAGCAATAAACCCAAATACAATGGTTGTCTGCAAAGCTTGACAAAGAGGTATATGACGCTGTTGAAACTCTGGCTGGACTGATAGTTTGTCTTAATATCTAGAATAACTTGTTAGGTCTCTGTGAGACCACTGCATAATAATCTGGAGCAAATGTATTTCATTACTTCCATACTGCCACAGTTTAAGTGCTGCCTCTTGTTTCATAACTTGCCAAATGCCTGGGGCAGGAACTATGATTTTTCATAGTAGCAGCTACCATCCACTGGTGGATGAGGTTCCTAGGCACTACCATTATAACAGTTCTGTTCTGATAATGGCATAGGTAAAGAGGCAGATGCTCAAAATTTCATATATTCTTAGATGGCTCACTGAATTGCAGGAATACAGAGGCAATGATAAGATGTGGGAAACGAAGGGAAGGAAGTGAAGGGTGTTATTGTATAATTTATCATTTTTTTTAATAGTGTCAATCCCTAAAAATAGGCACTCAACTTTAGAAAGTTCAGGATTTGAGCAGACTAGGGAAGGATGCTATGCTGATGTCTGAAAATGCTTCTAATGGAATTTGGCTTGCTTCAACAGAATACAATGATAGGTGTGTTTTATGTTAGGCTGTGAGAAGAAGGTAAGAATTTAATTATGAATATCTTTGTAAATAGACCATTTATCATCATGATGGATATAAAGTCGAAAACATGGCATAGCTGGCAAGCGCATTCCTTAAGTGAATCTAACCTGAACTTAATAAAGAAATGCCAAACTAACTGCAAAACACTATTCTGCCAAGACCCAGGCTCCAGTCAATCATCCTGCCAGGTGACACTGTGTTTAATGCTGGGACCATATATCACTAACCATCTCAGCTGCTACCAGCTCAGCAGAATTAGACTATTCACTGAACAAAAGCCAGGGAAGCACTGCCAGTGGCAGAGAAGTTGGAGCCGCTGCTATTCTTAGAGAAGTGTGAACTACAGCCTGCCTGGAAAAGGAAGGAGGAAGAGGGAAAGTAGATGGCCCTGCTCTTAAATACCCCGTAGAGGACCTGCTGGCAGCTCTATCAGTAGCACAGCTACTCAGTTTGGATGGAAAGTGTAAGGCTGAGGAGAGCAAAGTTCTGTGCCTGTGTCGCTTCGCTGGCTGGCGGCAGTGCCGCTGGTGATGCAGTTTGTAAGTCTTCAAAACATGACAGCTACTCACTAAAAATCTGAAAGAGGTGGGGATGACTCTTCTCCCCTTTTGCAGTTTTTTGAATGAAAGAGTAGGGATGGTAGTTTTTATGTCTCAGTTAAGCTCAGAAAACTGCCTTGCCAAAAACCTCAGAAAATTGCTATTTGTTTTCTCAGGCATCTTTAATTTTAAAATGTGCAGTTGCTTTCCATTATCTATTCTACTCTAACCACTGTGGTGTATTTATGTGTATTTACTCTCTGACTAATTGAAAATGTTTGTCTGCTTCTGAAAGTGAAAGAGGTATGTGAATTTGTAGCAAGTGCAAAGGCATATGTGGTATTTTAAGTGTTTCTTTTCTCTAAAGTGTGTGTTCAAGCACTGGAGTTGCCCACATGCTTCCAGACAGAAATTCAAGAGTTAAAAATAAACTGGCACAGCTGAGGAAGTTTGTATTTCCTATGACTTTGCAAGTTTCAGGGAATGTTAAATGCTATTTTCCTTCGGTCCTTCACCTCCATGCTAGAATCCATGCGCAAGCTGGGGTATGGCTTTGAATTCTGGACAGATTTTTCGGGGTGGAAGCCACGAGCTGCCCACTGATGGCATCAATAGGTCAGATTTTAGAATGGCACATAGGAAAGTCAGTGCAAGAGGCATCTCAGAGAAGCATCAGCTCCTACTGAGATCCTGATTCCCCAGGAGCCCAGAGCCCCTGCCTCACACAGAGGCAAGACAGTGCCAATCAGCTGATTGGCAGCATGTCGCCTCTTTGAGAGGCAGCGTCTGTTGGCTCCTGCAAAGTTCCTGCCAGCATTCTTAAACTCTAATTTGGGAAAGAAAATTGCAATCTGGCATATCCCTGTTGGAAGGTTGCCGACCCCTGCTCCAGACTCAGAGAAACAGTGGGATGAGGCTCCCTTTGTTCCGTGCATCAGGAGTGGGCATCTGAACGTGGCTCCTCCTCTGAAGGCAGCCCAGGCAATGGAGCTGTCCACGTGTTGACAGTGAACAAATTGTCTCTGCCTATTGTTGCTGAATGAGCCACTAGGTAACCAGATTGATTTTATGATCCCTCACTGAGTGTTCAGGACTGGTGCTTGAAAAAGACATCTTTTATCTGTCAGCCAGTAAATCTCACATTGAGTTGCAAACATACTGGAGAGCTAGAATTCAGCAATACAATTTTTATGAATAGAAACGTTTTCAGAATAGACAGTCTCCTGAACACACAGTTGTTTTACAGGAATTAAAGAAGTCCTTATGGTGGATGGATAAGCCAACTCCGGATAAAATAAGAACCAGTCTATACTTTGATCTGCTGTCTGAACAGAACCATTTTGAAGAACTCAGAAAGTTCTGAGTTTTGTTGGTCTTTTTGCCTTCTTCCTTGCTTTTCTCTTTCCAGGTTTAATTGCAATACAAGACATTTTGCCCTATTATTGACATGAAATCTATCAGATTTGCAACAAATGGTTTTTCTGGTTCACCAGCATTACTCAAGATCTTGGATATTTGACATGCATATAAAGCAAAATGCTCTGTTGACCAAAATCTAAATACCACACCAAAGAACGTGTCAGCTACAATGGCTACCACTGTGAGCCTCATTTTTTCAAAACAGCCATAAATCCCCAAGAAGACAAAACAAGTATAAGCAAACCTTGATATTTTTTTCCCCTCTCAAATGAATGTTCACGACATTTCCAGGTCATCCAGTAAGTAGTATTCCATTTTAGTAACAGATGATTGATGAGAGGACATCAGAGGAAGCTGCAGAATATAGTCCCACTGAAATCCACTCCGGTCTGATCTTTTCTCTTGTTTTCTACATTCCTTGCTGAGTATTAGAAAAGTCAATAACATACGAACAGTGACTCAAAGGAAATAGCCTCTCAATAAGAAAAATTGTGGCTGTTGAAACAACAGTTTCACCAAAGTTCCATTGGTAAGTTCTTGTAGCAATTCTGTCCACTTACGCACTATTCTCTATTTTGAAAGTGCTGTAAAAAAATTAACTAGTCTTGGAAGCCCCATAGAATAACAACTGGCTTTTTTTTAGGATTGGTATGCTTAGTGCTGGGGTTGACAATACCTTAAAGATCTGAAAGGAGCTAGACCAACACTGTCATTGTAAATTGGGGAATTCCTGCCCTATGGTCACGTGTATGAATTACTAGGCAGCTCATCTTTACTTCAATGGTGTTTTCTGTATCTAAAGATGACATGACATGTATTTTTTGGTGATGCATGTTGAAATCAGTGTGTTCATTATGCAGTCACAATTGTTCAGAAAAGACCAAGTGTCTTTGAAGTGTTTTTTGAGAGAAAACCCTGATAATCCCCTAGTACTTAGTTCATGCATATACGTGACGTTGTCTTGGCTGAGTGTGTTGTTTAACTGCTAGAGTCCTTTGAGGAGTCCGGCACATATCTTGGTGTGGTTTGACAGTACAACTTAACAAAACTTAACTTTTGCAGCTCCTTGAACATTTGAGTGGCTTTGAGAAAATACTGAAGGTGTATCACACCTTTATATTTTTCAGAATCAAAGAGAGTAATTCCAAGAGATTGCTAACTACCAGATTCAAACTCTGGAGTTTATATGTACTTCCAACCTGTTTCCTGTCAAGGGAATTTTATTCCAACCACATCTATTTTCTTTGCACAGGGAATATCTTGTTCCCTTTAACTGGAGCTGCACTTAGGCTCAGATCTGCAAGTGTTTAACGTGAACAGTGACAGAGCCTAAGTGCCTAAATGAAATCTTGTGATCCCAAGAACCTCCTCTTAGCTTCTGTCTGCCCTGATTGTGCTGAAACTTCCCAATTGTGAGAGATCTTTAACTTAAAATAAAGTGCACTCAGAAGCACTGCTTTCCTGGTTGAAATGAGCAGCGCAGCACTTATCTTCCTCAAAGATCTCTCTGGATCCACAAATGAAGTGCTGCTCTGGGGGGGTTTCGTGTCTCCTCTTGCCACAAGGGGATAAGATTGTGTTTCCCACTTTTGAGGAGAGTGGCCTAACCACCAGAGTGAAGGGGAGGCTGGGGCTGGCTGAGATCTGTAATGTTTTTGATGAAATTGTTCAAACTGGCCAGAAAGAATGAAAGAGTAATTTGGCTGCAGAAAGATATTTCTCTTCTAGCTTAATGAATTAGATAATGAAACAGTTTTAATGCTTCATCCATGGTAGTTTTCATGTAAAATGGAGGAACAGACCATGGAGGGCCATCTTCTCAGTTGTGTATTTTACTTGCAGTGCTGGTACGATTGTCATTGTGCTACTCTAATTTCCCATCAAAGCATTTTTTTTTTTAACTTTGTACCAGTTTCCAGACAGACTTCTGGTCAGTAGTTGCAGCTTTAGTACCTGGTGGTTGGAATCAACCTTTGGGAACAGCGAGGCTTGTAGCCTTCAGGCAGAGGAGGGCTGGCCCTAACTTCTCCATTCCCTGGGTCCCCACTGAACGTGGAACAGTCATGGAATTGTTTGGTGTGTGGGGCACGGAGAGCCATAGGCACTGCCCTCCCTCCTTCCTCCTCTGGCAAGGAACAAGGTGATCCCTTTTCTTCTCCTAAAAGCAGCAGCCTAATAAGGTCCAAAGGGACAGGATAGGCTTGAATTGTGTGGTCCAAGGACAAGGAGCAGTCTCTGAGCAGCAGTGAATTCAAACACCAGTGGGGGTTAGTATTTAAATTCTGTCCCCACGCTCTTTAATAAGCATCCTTCCACAGATCAGGCTGTATAATGTCTTAAGACACCTAATGCAGTGTATAGACAGCTTATGTGTGTAACTGGGAGTGTGTTCATGTAGGAGTGCCGTGTTCCCACTCTTATCTCCCTAAGGAAGATGCTCGTGATGTTGACTTTTATTTGCTGTAGGTATTGGAGGCTGTTGGGTAGGTTTTGTCATGGGTGGGTGATGAAGTAAAGCTCATTGTCAGGGTGCCAGCAGGGCCTGAGGCTGTGGGGGCTCCCCCCAGGCTGGCTGGGCAGGAGCAGGGCAGCCCCAGCTCCAGGCATGGGGCACATCCACAGGGCCAGGATGTGGGGCCATGGCTGGGCAGGTTTGGCAGGGCTGTGGGGAGCCGGAGACTGGCCATGCTGCAGCGTCCTTGGGATGCTGCTGATACTGGTGGCCCCAGGGCTGAAATGGGGTCCTGAGTAGGGTGGAGGGAGTCCTGGGGGTGGGCTCCAGGCCCTGGCATCTGTCTCCAGTCATTGAGTAGCCCTGCTGGGCAGCAGCTCCACCAGATGAAAATGGTTCATTTCTTCCTGCTTTACATTTTCTGAGCAGTCTGATAGGTTTTCTTTCACATCCTTTGAGATTAGTCTTTATTTCAGACAATGCTTTCAACACTAAAAGGGTCATAAAAATAGACATTTCCTGAGAGCTTAGAAAGAAAAACTGTTAGTCTCCCATCCTTCTCCCTCCCCCAAATTATTTGATAATGGAATGGGAAGCTTTCCCATAATCTTTTGCTTGATTTTTGCTAATATGAACCTGTCAAAGATCGTGGCATTTCCTTACTGTGTGATGTGGAGCCAGCTGGAACCAAATAATCCACCCACGTTTTTCATCATCTTTGTATTCTGATAGGAGCTTCTGCCTAGCAGAAATGAGAAAATACCTGTTATTCCTTCCTTGCTGTCATGGTGGCCACATTGAGGCTGTTTCCTCTTGGCTAAAGTGTGACTAAACCCAAATAAATGTGACCAGACCAAAAATAAAGGGTTTTCTGGCAGGAATCAACACCTTACTCTTATGGCAGTTCAAGAGAAAAGCAAATTAAGAAATGACACTTTCCACTCACTGTCCCAAATAAATATTTTCTAGGATGAGTAAGGAACGTTCCTCCCTCGGTTTAAAGGTACAGAGATTCGGGTCTGAAATCTGATACCTTCCTTTATCCTTAACCTTCTTTTCTTATAGAAAGGAGAAGTTTTTTATGTGAACACCTGGACCTGCTTACCAGAGAACATGAGTAACTTTTGCTGTTATATGAATTGTACTCTTCTTAACAAAAGCCATTTAAAGGATGGGCAGCCAGTGCAAAATACAGCTCCTCAGCCCCTTGGTTTCCAGGCCTGATGCCCCTGCAGTGGGAGGAAAGAATCTCTCCCATTTCACTTTCCCATTTCCACCTTCTCTCTTAGTCTCTATTGCATCTGTTTTAATCATCAGTGTTCTGTATGTAACATCTCTCAAATCTAATCCATTGCTATGGACCCACCTAGTGACGGCTTTATAGATCCTTTATATGTTCCTAAAGGCACTTTTTAAAATCTTTTCATTATTTTTGTTAGGCTTGGCTTGTTTCGAGGCTTCTTTTTTTGGTGTTTGAAATATATCTCAGTACCCAAAAATGAGCACTTTCTTTGAATGCTTCCTTCACTGAGAATGCAATAATATATGGTTACATGTGAATAAACACCTAAGTACAAAGGAATATGGTCGCACTTCTCAGAAAATGACCAAAAATACTACGTAAAATACATCATGACAGGTAAGAATTGTCTGTAGCCTGTGTGTGATGAAGGTTTCATTCCCTGGTATAGGAATGGAAGTAATCAGTCCAGTTTAGAATGATGCTGAGAGGCCTGTCCAGGGCTCCTGGTCCGTGTTGGAGCTCACTCAGGGGATGTTCTCAGCCTGAAACTTCTCTAGACACACAAACTGTAAAGAATTAGCAATATGTTATGGTTTTCAGAGATAATCTACTCCCTTGTTGCTTTGTTCAGTGATATCTATGACATTTTTGGACAGCCAGAAACAGCTCAGCAACCCCTGACTCCAGCCACTGGTGCTGAATATCTGAAAATCCTGGACAGGTGCTCCTGGTTTATGCAGGGTGGTTATGTGTAGTCAGGCTAATGAAGCAAAAGTGCTGTTCGTATGATGTGGGATCCAGTTAATTGTATGTCATGTGTCTGTTGCCTTTGGGCTGCCCACGGAGGTGGGGGATGAGCCTCCCTCCTGCTATTCCTGGTATTCATGAACCTGAAAATCTGAGTAGTCCAACAAACTGTTTCTCAGAGGTTTGCTCACTGTAGTCCTCCCCGTTTAGTAAACTCCCTGTGTTATGTTAATAGCTGAATATTCACATATGAGCATTCATTGTGGTACACAGATCTTGTGTGTAACAACCTTTAAAAACACTGTTCTAAGAATTTTTACTTGACTATATTGTGTTTTAGGGATAGGTTGCAGGTCCTGTATGGACATTGGAGAGAGTGGCAGAGATTGTGAATATTTACCAATAATGAAACTATGCTTGCAGGTAACGTTTTAGTGCAATAAGATATTTTGTAAGGTTTGTAAGAAATATGTCTTTATTTCAATTAAAAACAACCCCAACATGTAAGGTTTTGACTAATATTGAAATTCTTCCATCCTGGTATTATATGCTTTCTCACATGCTTATGAAAATACTCAATCCATGCACAGTAGCCACACAAAACTCTGCAGTCAGATTTGTAAATGCAAGTCATTTAATCATTTCTGAAAAAAAAAAAAACAACCCCAGTATGTTTTCTTACATGGACTAGTCCAACCACGTACAGAGACTATCAAAACTCTTATGTGGTACAAAATGTACGTCTTGTACAATCTCTACGTTGCAGGAACGTATAGTTCCCTCAGTCCTGGAGAGCTTAGGCCATTTCATATCACCTTTCATGTCAAAGACAGGCTCTGATTTTCTAGATATCCTTGGTATCAATGCATGGTTAAAGTTCACTAACCCCTGAAGGTCTCCCAAGTCTGGAGTATGGACTTGGTTCCAAGTTGTTGGAAAACTTGATTTGCACAGCTTAGTATACAGCATTAGGAGAGGAAGTGTGGCCTTGGAATAGGTGTGGCTTAAAACTGGAGGACAACAGGATTATTTCTAGCTAGAAATGTGGGAAAGCCCCATCCAAAACAAGCATAATGTCTTGGGATGTATTGAAGTTATACGGAATAAATTCAGGTGTTTTTTAAAAACATTTGTAAATATTTTTCCCTCTGTACTGTAACAGAATAATAGTTAAGGGTTTTTTTCCTTGCTGTTGTAACACAGAATAATAGGTAAAAAGGGTAACAGGTTTGCTGAAAAAACAAATTATTTCCTAGTCATATTCAGTTTTGTGAGGCTTAAGAGGGAAATCTAACCCTTAGCCATTCTTTTGCAACATTAAGGACTGGCTACTGTCAAAGAAAAAATTGAAGGAAAAGCAGACGCTGAACTGATGAAATGAAGAGCAACAGAGCAGTGGATAAAGTTGGACATATCAAAATGTGAGACTGGAAATTGATGATGAGCTCAAATAGGGGTGCTAACTTAATATGTATTCTTTCCTTTTAAATATTGGCTTCTAACCTGTAAGGTTGGAGAAAGCCATTTTTCTGCTTCTCTTTAATTGAACAGTAGAATTGATGCTGAGAATTAGTCTAATGACTTTCCTTCCCTTACTTGATAAATTGGTTGAAATGCTAATAAAAAATAAAATTAGGAGACATATAGATGAGTGTTGTGATACAATAGCTATCCATCAGCATAGCTTTTGTAGAGAAAAAAAAATGTATAAAGATAATTGCTTGAGCTTGTCAACAAATAATAAAATACAATCATTAGATTTCAATGGCAGTTTTTGAAAAAGACCTTCACAGGGTGCTTGAATAGGCTGATTTCTATATGAGGAAAAAGCTACAAGACTTTTTAGAGAAAAGATAAATAATAAAAATAGAAGTTTATTAAATAAAAGAGAGATCAGTTACTTTTTTATTTTTTCAGTTATGATAAGAACGAGTCAGTCAAATTCAGACATGCAAAATAGGAAACAGTCTTTTATGTAACTTGTAATTTGCTTTTGGCTCAGAAGTAATGTATATTTGGATTTATATACTTCTGCAAAGTAATAAAGCAGCTAAAGCATTCAGCAGGAGATGAGGGACAGGAATAGTTTTTTTCCCCTCATTACAGAACACTTGTCCAGTCTAGGCCACCTTGTTTGAAATATCTAGAAAACAATATAATGGAGACCTGACTCTTACTTTGATGCAGGCTGTACTTTGTGTCTGAGGCAGAGTCCTCACTTAAATTCAGTGGTGATTTTTCAAACTAACATAAGAAAAAAAAATTGCTTTCATTAAGTGATGTGCAATTTTTTTTTTTCATGCAAAGAAACACAAATCCTGGCAATGTCATGTTTTTGTGGCTCTATGTGTCATGGCCTACAAATCAGCCTAAAAGCTGTGATCTTTTTAGAGATTATAGGCACAAACTTCTGTATGGTTGCTTTTGTGCCAAATGCCTGTCCTGGCTGCATACAGCAGGTTTTAACTTTGACTACAGTATTGGGACCCTTCTGAAAAATTTATGGCAAGTTGTAAAATAAATTAAAAAGTCAAGGCCAGTTTAAAAAAAAATCAACAACACCACAAAAAAAAAAAAAAAAAAAAAAAAAAAAAAAAACCAACCAACCAAAAAAAACCCCACACAAAAAATCACAAACAAACCAAAACCCAACAACGACAAAAAGAAACAAACAAACAAACAAACAAAAAAACTGAAGAGGAAAAAGGTAGATGTCTCCTTCTCCTTTTATTTTCCACCCAATTTGCACTTCTGGAAACACCTGCTGCCATTCTATTGCTAGCTCAGACTTCCTTAAGGAAACAAGTTTTACCTGTGACATTCTCACTTCTGAAATCCTTGCCCAGATTTTGAACCACATTGCTCTCAAGAAAGGGCAGTAGCCACATGCAAATACCAAGAGAAATGGTTGACAGGACTCATCGTGTGGGGGCAAATGTTAAAAAGGTAAGTACAGATGTGATTTCATTTCTTGAAGAAGTGTCAAAAGACTATCTTACATCTGATGTAGTGGCATTACACTGTTTCTGCATTTTGATGTTTTTCTCTGTATGGCTCAGACTGTTAACATTCAGAAATTGTCTAATTTATTTTATTTTATTTATTGGATGGGGTCAGGCACTTTGTAAATTATGGACTGCATTCTCAGTGAATCAAAATATTTAGGTTGCTTGTGTGGTTCAGTCCTTGGCATCGTGTCACTAATTACTTTAACAAAACTCTGAAATAATGACAAAAAGAAAATGCATTGAAAAGAAAGAGAAATTAAACTCTGTACACCAAAACAAAAGCCACATTAGAAATAGAAAATGTTACTGAAAGCAAAAAGTGGGTGACCAAATGTGCAGTCTGGATTCAGTACAACGTTACATGGCAAGAGAAGAGACACTCAGCTCTGGATCTTCTCCAGGCAGAGGAAAATTTATGACATAAATTTTCTTTGATAAACATTCCTGAGAAACTTCTTTGTATTTTTATCTTAATGAATGTCTGTTCGTCTCAGTCCAGTGGTCTTTTTTTTTTCTTTCTGTGTTTTTATCTTTTTTATATCTCCTTTCTGATTCTTTTACATTCTGAATATACCTCAATGGCAGCTGTTGAAGATTTGTCTTACAAGCTAATTGGTACTAGAAAGTAGTCAGCCCTGTACCTGGGTTGCTTTAGGGCTTTTGAAGAGTGTCCCCAGATATTCTGATTTTCCCATATTTATGCTTCAGAACTCTGTGATAGTATTTTCTCAGTTTTTCCCTGTACAAGGTACAGAAGCATTCCCAGGGGCCTTTAGCATTCTACCCTGGCAATGTTTCTAGGCTCTGGCTGTCCCATGTAATGAGAGATGAGAAGCAAGAGTTAAGCCTCCATAGAAATAGCAATAACAAGCCATTGGTCTGCTTTATACCATACTTACGTATTTATTTCTCTGTAATAGTGGCTGAATTGAAGTCTGTGTGCTGAAAGTAAGAGTTTAGATTTTTGCTTTTACTCACAAGTGGAAAATCACTTATAAAACTTCATCAGAGCACTGTTAAAATAAATTAAGGGTTATGTATGCTTTTGTAACTTCATAAATGAGATGTAGCTCTACATACTCATTGATTGCTGTTCCCTGTTTAAGGTGTAAGATGGCAATGTGTTTTATATCTCCTTCCCTTGCATTTAATGTCATTAGAATCACCGCTTAATTTAGAGTTTAATCTTCACAGTGACTCGTATAACAAGTTAAATATCAATCGACTACATTTAATAAACACTGATTTGTATTAATCTTATCAAAGACTGTACACATAATGTAGAGATCTCGTGCATGGCATACTAGAAAGGAATATATTTCCAAATTTTTTCTGAATTTGACATTTCGGTATCTCTATTTATGAAACATTTTCTAGATAGCAGTTACACATATAAGTCCCTATGATTATACAGACTGAAAGAGAATAGAGAAAGACTTAACATAATGTAGGAATGTTACTTCTTTTTGTGTTCTTTGTCTAATTGCAATTGCAGCCAAAACTGTAAACGGGTTCAGATAGAGGATATTTCTTACAAAAGACCTATTTCTGCACTGCTCCTCCAGTAAAAAGTGAACAGCAAATGGTGATATTATTTGAAAGAACTTTATATAGCTCCTTTTCGTAATCCAGTGAAGCATATAAAATGGAAGGCAACCATGAATTAAACTCTGTTTCAGTCTTGCACACCTGGAAAGAGTTCAGTCTGGTTAGCTCAGGGTGGCTGTAGTTGTGTGCTAAAAGTGTCATGAATGACTGTAATGGCACTGCAAGAAAACCACTTCTAGTAAGCAAAGCAGACAGTCAATGTACGTGTGGGTGTAGAGAATTTGGATGGCAAACACCAGAGCAAAAACCTCATGACCACAAGAGGAAGGCTGGAATGCCTTCACAAAACACACAGGACTGGGTGATGTGGACTATTTCAAAACACCCTTTCACTTCTAGTTGCATGTTGGGTGATGGTCAATGGAAGCAGACCTGTTTGTTTTAAATCCAGTGTCCTTGGTGTACAAGTTAGAGCAGACTAGGGTGGAAAAAGCAGTGAGATTTGAAACAGAGAGACAAAATGTGATGACTAACCTCATTCAGTGGATCAGTCAAAAAAAGAGACAGAATTGTTATGGTGGGATAAGAATTGTGAGAGCCATGAAGAGAGGCCCAGTGGCTCAAGCAGGAAGATCTCCATTTCAGTGCATTTGGAATCATGTTCAACAATTATTATCTACCATTACAAATAGATCAAAGTTGTGGTTTTAGGATACTCAGGCTCATAAGCTTATGCTGCCTGTTAAGTCTTGATTTCTGTCAACCCCTCCTGTGCATAAGCACCAGGGAAAAAGGGAGTAATTTCTTTGCTGGGAGTCAGTTCTGTGTGTGCGTGTTGGGATCATTGCTGCGTGTATCGTGGCAGGCATTTCCACATTCACAGCCGTCACTGGGAACGACACTGAGGGAGAACATCCTTGCTGGCACTGTCCTTGGAGAGGCTGAAGGTTGGGTGGGCACTGATAGTAAGCAGACCTGTCACTCAAAGGAATCATCCCTGTGACCAGCAGGGAGGTGGAGCAGGGACACTGGCCTGAGGTGAGGCTGTGGGCATCAGTCGGGATGGGATGTTCCGTGCCACATAAATACACTGAAAAAAGAACTCGGAGCAGTAGGTTCCTATTTTAGTAACATTTCGTGTTCAGAACCTTAATGAGGAACTGTAAATTTGAAATCCAGTTATCTTCTTAAATAATTTCAATCACAGTTCCTATCCAGGGGTATGCTCTCTATTTTTATAACTGGGTTTGTTTTTTCTTTTTTTAATGGTCCTGGTTTTGTTTATTTTTTTTCAAGCTACTTCTGTGCAGACCAAAGACACTAAGACAAACAGTAAAGAGACCTTGTATGCAACTGAAAGTAGACAGAAATATAAAAAAAATAATAATAACCCCTAAAACAGAGAGGATTGGGAGATTGAGAGACCAACACCAGACACAAAGCCAGGATTATGCCATCTCACTAATATTTGTCCGTTTTACAATTAAAAGTTACTTATTGCTCAAATACATAATTTAATTTAAAATGTGTTTACATGTATTATTTTAATTTCTAAAAATCCCTACTTACATTATAGTTTGCAAATATATTAATGTTGGGACTCCTTGACCCTGGCTGATTCAGAGTGGACAGGATAAAAGAGTGAGTTTCAACCTCCTTTAAAAAAAATAAGTAGTGACTTTATTGTAATATTCAGGCAAGTTTGAATTTAGATGAAGGTTCAGATTTCTTTTTCAGGGTAGCATCAGTCCTTTTTCACGGGGAAGGTTGCAGATGGTAGGGCCTTGCTAAAAGTGCAAGTGAATAACTGATAAATGAGGGCTTCCCACTTACAAATGAGATGGTTTTACTTTTCCTTGAAGAAATGCAGTAAATTGAAAAACTCTAAATAGCACAGAAATTTCAGTCCTCCAGACCGCCTTCTCCTTCTCAGATTTTGCTATACTATATTCAGCATTCAGTTTTGCCAACACTGAACATGCCTGATGTGGCATTTACATTCTTTTAAAAAAGGCGTACATTAGTTTTATTTCTAAGAGTTAACTTCTCCTCTTGACACATGTACTTAATTCCCATTAATGGAAATGGCAGCTAGGCATGCACACTGGAAGGAAAAATCTGTTCCTAAGCATATGATCCAAACTGCATTGTAGCTAAACATTTCCGTGCTCTGAAGTAAGCACTCATTATTTGCAAGATATTTTTCATAATAAATGCATCAACCCCGCTCTATTCTCCCTCCACTCTCCCATAGTGTGTTGCAAAACACCCTTTCTTAGAAATCTTACAGATTCATTCTTAATGCTGCAGTTGTTTTGAGTGTGTGCCTAAAAAAGAAAACCCATTTAGGATCTTCAGAGTTTTGCATATTTTCTGTGAGAATTTTCCAGTAAATCGTTCCGTGGAACATCTTACATGGCCTTGGACTTCGTAGGTCTCTATTATTAAAACCTACAGTGGAAATAACAAAACCCAAAAAGCTCTTTTTTCCCCCCTAGAACTTCCTTTGCTTAAAGTATTGCAGTATATACCAAAAAGCACTAGACAGAAGTGATATAATTTGAGGATTAAAAAAAATAAAAGGTCTCATTTAAGGTTTTCCTTCTTCCACTACGCTTGTCTGAAGACTTTATGCCTGTGCCATATTCCAGAGTTTCAGTATTTCTAACTTGAGCTGGGTGGATAATTGATTTTTTGGTTCACCTCTTGAACTGCAGAACCACCACAGAAAAAAAAAATTATATGTATATATAAAAATTAGCAGTTAAGCACAAAAATTCTTATAGGAGTTTATGATTTCAATTGTGTCCCCTCATCCAAATGAAAATCAGAGCTTTTTTGTTTAGTTTAACTCAAATTATCCTCCTTTACTGGGACTTTTTTGTTTTGGGCACCCCTTACAGGAAGCAAAGTAAGAGAAATACAGATTCACAGAAATGCTAGAGGAGTAGTAAGGGGAGTTTTAATTTTTCTCATCTGTTAAAGATATTTTAACTTGTATCTGAATTCTCAGTTTGAGAAGAAAGAATTGAGAGCATTAAATGTGGATGCTGGAGGTTGCAAGTGGGTTTTGTAACTACAACCCACTCAGTAAAAAAGGACACCAGAGCTTCCTATTACTTGTCAAAGTTTCAGAACAAGGTAAAATTTCTTATGTTAAAAACTGGACAATTGAATGTTATGTACAATTTCTTCTTTCTCAGCGGTTATTTATCCAAACTTCTCAGTTTTTCCACTTTCTGATATACTAGCAGACTTTGCGACATGTCCTGGCAATTTCTAAAAAGCAAACTAAAAGTTAATATGAAATGATTTTTAGAAAGGTTTCAAGATTCCCTCTAACCACTTAACTTGCCTTTTTTTCCATCTTGCAATTGCAGTTGAAATTAGGAGAAAATAATTTTATCTGAAAGTCTATACTTAACTATGTCTCAGTAATATATATATGTATATATGTATATATAAAATTCATATAATCCAGTATGGATTATATGATTTATATCCAGTAAGGATACCATAATAGAGTATTACTACAAGAGTAATAGTAAGTTGGTTTTTATTCTCCTCTTTGGAAACGGCTCTGTTTTGCCCCAGTCATCTGGAAGTGGGAGCACAGTAGTTGCAGAAAACATAAAATGAAGGTAATGGGGAAGAAGGTACCTGAGCACAAGATGTATTGGGGTAAGAGTAATCTTAAACTAGGTTAAGTAAAAGAAGAGTTCATGTCAGAACCATTTAGGGGAGAGATCTCTATTTCCTTCCTTACTTCCATTTCCTCTCCCCTTCTCAGCTCTCCCTTTTTTGCTCAGTTATCTTAGTTTTCTCTCCCACACTTTTATTTTTCCTTTTTCTCCTCCTTTTAATATCGTTCTCTCTGCTTCTTCCTAGTCTAGCCCAGGTCTTCTTCTGTAATTTGTGATGTTGATGGTTGTTGCTTTGGTTTATAATCATATTAGCTGACAGCCAGCAAACCAGGAGCCCCAGTGTGCTAGGAATAATACCAGCTGGGGGGAGGTATGTGATCACTGTCCTGAAAAAGCTCCAATAGGAAATGATATGGGAAAGGGGTAAATCCATGTGAACAGACAAAGGAAGGACACGGTAGAAGAAGGGCAGTTGTGGAGTGCAGCTGAGTTGGTAAAAGGATATGAGGCTAGAGCTGAGTGGGGTCAAAATATGGTATTCCTGTTCTACCCAAATGGTTGAGATTTGTACTCCTTTCGGTAAAAGGTGGTCTTAATCTTCCTCCAGATGTGGCTTCTGTGTAGCTTCACTCTGTAAACTTCTCCCAAGGCCAAGTGTGAGGAAACAGGGGAAGCAAATCAAGAGCTGGGACAGAAGGAACAGCATTTTGTGGATGGGCAGTGGTGCATCAAGGGGAAAATGAAACACCAAGAAGAGGGGCCCTAAAGAATGTGACTACAGAAATGAAGCATCTTTTAAACAAAACAGTAAAAGTAAGAAAATCTGGGGGGAAAAAGCTCAAACATCCATATATATGTTTCAGCAGCATAAGGGCTGTTGTTGGCTGTGAGGCATGTGGGGTCTTTGTTTTTCATCCTTTTGCTGGAGTTGACTAACTGTGTCAACTTGGGCAAGCTAGTGAGCCTGCCTGCATCTCAGTTTCCTCATTTGAGGCCAAATTCTCTTACTAAGTAGCCTCCTACTCCACACAGAGATTTGCTGATTTGAATGGAGCCCCTGCAGAGTGAGATACTTTTCAATACAAATAAAGTTTTGGAATCGGCCCTAATTATATTTATTACCTGCAGAGGAGTAATGTGAGACTTAACATGGTTTGAGACCCTCAGATGAAAGAGAAAGTATTTGGAATTGTTCTTTTTAATCATCTGCTACCTTTTCAAAGCCTACTTCATGGCTGTCCTAAAAGGGATAGCTACCAAAAAAACCCAAACGAAAAAAAAAAAAAAATCCTTGTACACATTAACAGGTTCGTCAGGCTCCCATGAAAAGACCTCTGTGGAAAATATTATTTGCTGGGGGCTGCTGGAGGGATTTGGTTTAGCCTGCCCCGCAGTGAGAGCCATTAGATCCCCCTCAAGGCAGGAGTTGACAGAGTGCGCTCGGCTCGGAGCGCCGTGGCGGTGGAAGGCGGGCTGGGGGCTGCCTTTGCAGATCCTCCCGCACGAACCACAACCACCACGGCGCCTTCGCGGGCTCGGCGTGGCGTTTCCCTCCGTGCCCGGGCCGGGCGCTCCTGGCTGGGGATGATGCACACAAGTCGCGAGTGGGTTTGCTCCTCGTGATCAAAGCCAGCAGAGCCCAGACTTCCAGCTGGTAAATGCCTTTATACCAACACCGGGCTGATTGGCCTCTGCAATGAGCCTGCTGGTTTCTAACATATGCACCGAGAGCGAAAAGCGGCAAATTAAACAGTGTAGCTGTTGGATATTAAAAATAATAAGCCTTTTTTTTTTTTTTTTTCTTGTTTGGCAGTTTTTTTTTTTTCTTAAGCCAGTGGGCATGAAAATGTTGAAAGTTTTCTGGATGCTCCGCGCAAATATGCGTGTGTATTTCAAAAAGTCAAAAAGTAAACTTGCTATGTCCGTGCCACTGGGAGGCAGGGATGAGAGGGGTGGCAATGGACCTTAATCGAACTGTTGTGGGGTGAAAACCACGTGGGTTTTAAAGGCCCTTAACGTTGTCGAGCTGCGGATTAAAAAGGAGGGAAGAGAGAAAAGAATTAGCGCAGGGGAGCTGGAAAGACTGGGGTATAGATACGTGGTCCTGTGTGGGTGTGTATGCACGTGTGTGTAATAGGGAGCCCAATTTTTTCCTCTTTTTTTTTTTTCCCCCCTTTCCCCTCCCGCCCCTTGCTGCGAGTTCAGTGCCAGGCCGGACACGGGCCGCGCAGACTATTGAGGCATTGTGCGCTCCGCTCGCAGAGTAGCCCCCGGCTAATCCCCGCGGGTCGGACGGGAATTTCCCCGCGGCGTTCTCCCGGGCCGCTGCCCCCTCTCCCCGCCAGGGCGGGCTCGGCAGGAGCAGCGCTTCCCCGCGGGGCGGACAGGGATGCGGGTGTCCCCGGGGCGGGATGCGAGGGCTCCCGGCGCCTCCGTCCCCGCGTGTCCGAGGCCCCAATACCTGCCCGCCTTCCTCGCCTGCCAGATTTTTATCTGGATAATTGGAAGTGCGGCGGAGGCTGCGCTCCGCCAGGCAGCCGAGGGGCTCCGCAAAGCCGCGCGTCGTCCACCTTGTTATCAGGGGCTGTCTGGGCAGGGAAATGAGAGGGAGCCACCACCGAGGGGCTTCTATTGCTCGCCCCGAGAGTGGGAGAGGGAGAAAAAAAGGGGGGAGTGTGATTAAACAGAAAACGAGAAAAGCCCTAACAGATGAACGGAAAGTTTATTTTTGTTGTTGTTTGAACATCCGTGTGTGTGCGTTCGTGTGCGCGCCCGCTGTTTTGGCATGTGGCTACCTTTTCCCTTGCACACAACGGGGCTGTTTGATGGAGTTTGGAGCTGAGGAAACTTTGGGTTTGTTGCCAGGACGGTTCGCAGCACTTTGTGGAAAGCAAGAGCTAACAGTGAGACCGACAGAGTGAGTGACAAGTTGTTTACAGGTTTCCTTGAAGGGGCCTCTGCTATATTTCAATCTGTCAAAGTTGCTTTTCTTCCCTCAGAACAATGCCTGATTGTTGTGCGGGGTGGGTTTTTTTTTCTTTGGTGGTGGTTTGGTTTTTTTTTTTTTTTCTTCCCCTACCCAAAGAGAGAGAGAAAGAGGGAGAGAGAAAGCGAGAGACCGGGAAGGGTGGGGGGAAAGGAATGAAAATTCTTCGGAGCACAAATGCCTTTGGTAACATTTTTATGTGTTTGATCTCCTCTCCCCTATTTCAACTCCGAGAGTTGATAACTGTTTCAATTTAATCAGTCTGCTCTTGTTTTATCTTCTTTCTCCACTGATCTTCTTCAGCACGGGGGATTTGCTCCTGGTTTGCCGGTTTAGGTGGATTGTCGGACTGCTTTTTGTTGGGTTTTTTTTTTCTCCCCTCCTCTCCCCCCCCTCTCCCCTTTCACGCCCCCCCTTATCCCCTCCACCCCTCCACGTTTTTTTAGGACATTGAAGGAGTTGACTTTTCCCGTTTGGCGGCGGCGGGCGAGCAGAATTAAAAGGAAAGGACAGGCCCCCGGAGGTCGCGCAGCGCGGCGGGGGGAGCTGCGCGATCATCCTGCTGCGAGCGCGCTGCCCCTTTAAGAGACTGGTCAAGGAGTCCTCGCTCAGAGCGAGCGAGCCGGGAGGGAGGGAGGGAGAGGGAGGGAGGGAGAGAGCGAGCGAGCGAGCGAGAGAGAGAGAGAGAGAGAGAGAGAGAGAAAATCAATCGGTTTAGAAGGTTTGGACTCACTTGACAGGTTCAGTTGGAGGCGACCATAGGTGGCTGCTGTGACAAAGGGAAATTGTGCTTTTCCAGCATGCTAACTGACCCTGATTTACCTCAGGAGTTTGAAAGGTGAGTCGAGTTGTTGGGGCGGGGGTGTGTGTGTATGTGCGTGGGGGTGTCTCTTCCCCCCCCCCCCCTTTTTTTTTTTTAAAGTCTATTTCGTGTTTTGTTTGTTATTGCATTATTATTGTTGTTATTGTTATTGTTATTATTATTTGATTTATCCGAGCACGCCTTGTTGGCGCGCGTGTGCGCGGATGGGCAGCGGGCACACGGACACGCGGGGACGGGCGCGCAACTCCGGCGCTCGGCGGCAGGAGGCCGGGGAGAGGAGCGCTCCCCCCGCGCCCCTCCGCGTCCCCCCCGCGCCACCTCGGCTTCTCCAGCGCCGTGTCAGCGAGCGGGCTGGCCGGCTCCGCCGAGCCCCCGGCCCCCGGGCGCTGCGCCCGCGGCGCGAAGCTTTGTTCCGGGGCCGCCGAGGCTGCCGTGCCCCGCTCCCCTGCACACCCTCCGCCACCCCAGCCGGCCCGCCGAGCCACCTTCCCGGGCACAGCCTCGCCGCTGCTGCCCGGGGACTCCCCGGAAAGCGGTCAGAGGATGCCCGGCGGCGGCCAGGCGCGGGGTTCAACTTCCCAACCTCAGCTCCCGTCAAACTTGGGAAGGCGCTCTGCCGAGCACATGACCTTTTGTTGATCTAGCAGGAGCTATTATTTTTAGGCAAGTTAACATCCCAGCCCTCCATCAGGAGAACATCTTTTTGCCTGAGGAGAGATGAGGAAAAAGAAAAAAAAAAAAACCCAAACAGAAAAAGAAAGGAAAGAAAGTGAAACTCTTGCCTCCCAAGTTTTGGCCGTCGCCTCTGTCGCGGAGTGTCAAGAGCAGGGTCTGGGTATGACGAGCGGGCTTCGGGTATGACGTAGATGTGCCCGTCTCCCCCTGCCCGAAACAGGAGCCTTCCCTGCTTGGAATTAAGTTTTTTGCTGTCACTGGTAATGGCTTGTGACCTACGAGAGAGTTTAGTCCTTATTTCTTAGGATCTGGTTCTCCTAAGATGTTTTGGAAGCGTTTTCTCAGGCGCTTGTACAGACGTCCATTGATGGTCTCACATCCCTCCCCTCCGGCTTCTTTTTTAAAGGTTATTAATAGCCCCTTGTGCGGCTGCAGTAAACAATCCAAACTTACATTTCTAAGCAGTAAATGAGAGAATGCCAGGATGCGCGTTACTGAGGTTTTTCTCATCTTCGTGAAAGCTACCTCCTGTATAAACATTTGGTTGTATCTGACTATGCAATACAAGCTAGGTGCTAGACCAGCTGGTTAAAAATATGCTAAGTCAAGCTGTTCATCGTTCAAACCTACTGAATTTGATAGTAAAGGCATAGAAAAGAAGGCAAGATAAAAACATTTTAAGTGGGCTGAGGAACACGCATGCAAAGGAAGGACAGGAAAGAACACTTGAATTAAAAGATCGGAGAAAATTAAAATTTGGAAAAGCAGAAAAGAACTATTTTAACGCTTTCAATCCTTGTGCTGAAACTAGAACAACGCTTCCTTACTAGAAAGTGAAATTGGCTTGGTTGCTCTACTCCAAGGTCGTCTTTAATGCAATTAATTTTCCAGACTTGGAATACTTGGCATTTTCCTTTGGTTTGTTAGCATTACAGTAATTGGTTTTGTTCACGTGCACTGTATTAACTTAGTTCAACTACCTGAGGAAACTGTTACAGTTTCTGATGTCAGTTTTGATCTGGCATCATGATCATGTATTTGTCTTTTTCATATGATTGGTAGATTGAGGTATTTAATCTGATTCACTAAGTTCATACATAGAAATTTATAAGCAAGCAATTTTGATTATTTTTTGAACTTTGTGATGAACACAATGCTTGTAAACTCTCTGAAGCAGAATGAAGTCCTTTCATTTTCCTGCTAGGGGACCTTTTTTTTTAGCTGAAGTCTTTCTGCATTATAAATATAGATATTTATATAAATTTTATATATAAACAAGTCATTTGGGGCAACCATCATCCTTAGAATGAGCTCCTCTACTCTCTTCTTATTTTTTTTTGCCCCTAGGCATACGTTTCATTTTCAGAGATCCCAGCTTTGCTCTTGTAAACATTCTAGTTAAATAATCAATACGCTGCTCTCCTTTTGCCATGTAGATAATAGCAAGCAGTAGAAATGGGAAGCAATAAAAACGAACCTCAGGACATGCAATTTTATTTTGAAAAAAATTTTTAAACTATTTTCCCTCTGCAGTTGAAATTGGGGATACAGACCAGTATCTTTGTTAATCATTACCATTTGTTTACATTGCGTGTGTTTGACTATAGTTACACACACATACACAGCCCCAGACACTGTCCATGTCATATGTGTGTGTTTGTCAGGAAACAGCCACGAGGACGCACTTTCTCTTGCACAGAGATCCTCAGACCCACAGATGCCTGCAGAGTTGATGTGTGTGTGTGTATGCATGATGCACAGATCATTGTTTTTCAGATGTTTATGGCGGGTCCTTTCCTTGGATTCTCAGTCAACACCGCTCTTGGAGCGCATTTCTGCAGCCGCTCGGGGTCCAGCTTGTCGTATCTGTGTGTCCCACTACAGTTCTGTTACTATTATCCGTCTCCCACTATTCGTTTTTAAACTTCAATAGCAAATGACAAGGAGATAAAGATTTGTCAGGCAAAGTTGTTTGCAGTTCAGGTCTCAGAGCATCTGTATGTCTCTCAGGAGGTTGTTGTCCTTTCCCCGTTGTCTTTCCTGTGATGTTTCAGTGTATCTCTGCGAACTGCAAACATTTCAGAAACTTTCAGTCACCCCAGCTGAAGAGAGCTGAATTCAGGGGACTTCTCTTCTGTGTCTGTGGCCATTAGCAGGGGGAATTTACAGTACACACTTAGAATGAAAATGATCCTCAGTATCAGACAAATAAACACTCATTAATTCATTCAGCATCGCGGGTAAATTGCAGTAGGTTTTGTGAATTAACATGTATAATTAATTACCGTGCCAAAATTGTGAGGATTTTCATCCATCCCTGAGAAGTTCCTTGCACGCCTTTATTTCTGTTTGTGGTCGTTCAGCTGCTTGATTGAGAGGAGCATCAGAATGCGTACGGTGAGGGGGATGATGTTTGCAGCAACACTGTAGGGAGATATTATAACTGGAATCCACTCTGTGCGTTACACAGGGAAAGGGTAACTTCTGGGATGTACTGTGTGAGCGCCTGTGGCACCCTGAATTGGCTCTAAAGGTCTTGAAAAGAATAAGTCTTTTGTTGTTTGATTTTTCTCTCTCTCTCTTTTTTTTTTTTTCTTTTTTTTTTTTTTTTTCTTTTTAAAGTTGGGTCATTATACTTGAGTATAACAAGTCTGGCCACAATAGAAAGAAAGTTTACTTCACTGAGGATAAGGTAGAGACAATACAGCCAGAGCCATCGCGGACAGCTGGGAAATTTACGGAATGATAAAAACTCAGAAATGCCCAACATAAAGTTTTAATGTCTTAATAAAGTCTGATTAATGAAAAATAGATAAAGTGACTGCTTAACAATATCCCTAGTGTATGGAATGTTCTTAAACCCAAATTAATTACTGCATATTTACATTTCTCTGTAGACTGAGAGAGAGGCTATTCTAGGCATCCAGACAGAGTGACATCCTTTCTCTTTTTCGTTATTTCCTTTACTTTTTTTTCATTTTTTATTTTTAATGTGCCAGTTGAAGGTAAAGTGGCATGCAGTGCTTGTAGAAGAAGGATGGGTGGGTTAGTGCCTCTGTAGGGAAAAGGGCAGAGCTGGGAAAGACAAAAGGCTTGGATGGGAGTAGTGGGGATGGGGACAGTAGAACAAGTTCAACATTTGCAGTCACCGCTGGCGTGCTCTCGGAATGTTCTCTGTTCTAGTGAACAGAGCTTCTCTTTCTAGCTTTTAGAAAGAGAATGCTCAAGGATGTAAAGCAAGCCTCTGCTGGGAGGAAAGAAATATACTTAGCTGCTTTACTGCTGCACTGCACGAGTCATTTCAGACTCCCACTGAATTTATTTTGGGGTTGTACCAACACTGTCAAATGGAGAAGTCATTTTCTTAAAAGGAAACTTTGCGTATTCCTAAGTGCTTTTCTTAGCTAAAGTTACCCTAAAAGCATTATTCTGCTGCATTTGCTGAGAATTTTGGAGAAAGAATAATACCTTTCTATTACTCAGCTTGCTCAGAATGATGTTCCACTCTCTAAAATCTACCTGTAGAAGTAGATTCTTTCATTTAAAGGGTTGCTTTACTATCGGGCTGAACAGCTTTTAACTTCATTGAGGCATTTTGGGAAAAAGACTTCATTGCTTAAGTTTGTGGTTCTAGGGGTCTGGGATTTGAAGGATAAATAGAATGCCACTGTGAAGTTGCAGATGCCAGTTTTTTGCAGTGACAAAAAATTTACGGTTTTATTTCTCTGAGATAAGTCTAAAGGAATTAATGCATTTGCAGACTATTCATTAATGTCCTGCATGCACTAATCTAATTTGTTGTGCTTATGCTTGGCTAGGAGGAAGTTGACTGTTACAGATTACAGATTTTAATGAACATCTCAATAATTTACCAGTTGCTGAAATTGTGAACTAGCCTTGGAAGGCAGAAGCCCAAATGAGAGAGCTGATGAGTGACACACCAGCCTGCACAATTTGACTGTTGTATTCATTGCATCTGAATCAAATTGGGAGTTTGGCATTACTAATTCTGGGTGGCTGGCTCATCATATGCATTCAAGGAGTTAATTAAAACACACACAAACACATACACAGTCTCCCACCAAGCATCTTGCTGTGTTTATGTGCATAGTGTGTTTGATTGGTACCTTTACATAGGCGAGGAATTGTTTTTCTTTCTCTTTCTGTCCAGAGATCTTAAATATATAACTAGTTTGCAAAATATTTACTGCTTCTCAGGGAGCTTTAATGAGCATTTATGGCTTTATCATTTAGGAGGCACAGAGTATCTGGTTGAGTTACTTAAACATGAAGCTCCCTGATAGGATAGGAATATGTGTCTGTGCAATGTGATATATCTGTAGGTGTATAAAATACACTTTAAACAATATTTATACAGGAAAAAGTGTCTCCTCCCTATGTACAGTTAAAGTTACAGTTACAGTTTCTTTGCATGCTTTTCATATTAGACTTGAAATATGGGGTAAGTTCATGTTCGTGTGAGATACCTGTGCCTTCACAACTGTTTCAAAAGTCAGTCTGACATCCTCTTGACTTTCCATTTTATTTATTTTATTAATTTCTTGCTCAGGCCTGTGTATAGCATAATTAACTCATAAATGGAAGGGAAAAAATGTTGTCGTGTTTTACCTGTACACACTGAAAATATTCAGTGCCTCTGAATTCTTCTACTGTAGTCAAGAGAAAAGAAGTGCTCACAGCAATTAATCAATAGCTGTAGTGCCTCTCTGATGATGGCGAGGAGTTTGTTGTTTAACAAGTAGCATCCTTAAAAGCAAAGAGTGTTTCCCTCTTAAAGTTTCTATGGATTTTTATCAAATGTGGAAAATGTTTAAAGTCTACTTCCTACAAAATATAAATTCATGTCGTGTGTGAGTATGTTAAAACCCACAAGGCTGCAAAGTAAGCAAATCCTCGTTACTGTGCTGAATTACCTAAACCAGAACTTCTGGAACTTTTGAAACAGGCTGTTTTTCTCTGGAGCTTTGGGTGGCTCTGGCCAGCGGGTGAGGGCAAGCAGTCACAGAGATCTGATGGCAGCGTTTGTCCCGTTCCCATCTCCTCCCGCTGCCCCCTTGTCAAAACACCAACCACTGAGTTTTCACCCACGCCCTTTCCCGAGGGTGATGGTGTGGTCCCAGCTCTCCCACACCTCCAGAGGGGCTGCCTTGCTCCAAGTGGCCTTGCCCGGGTTGGGCACCAGGGGTGCTGCGGGGTGTCCAACGCGCCGTAGCCTCCGCTTGAGAGACGCTGCTTGTCACCTCCACGCCGAGCCCTGCTCTGCCAGCTGGGAAGCCAGGAGCCTCCAAAACTTGTTCCTGAGCCCACATGTCCTTGTGACAGCATGAAGCTCTGTGAGCAGTAGTTGTTGGGAGACAGCAAATTTAGGCAGGGTTCTGGAAGAGTTTTCGTGAGCGAACGCTGCTCGCAGGGGCCATGGGACTCGAAAAAGAATGTGAGAAGTGAATGGAAATTGTGAGGTGTGCAGTAGTAATTCAGAGAAGCTGCCTGTCTTTTTTTTTTCTAGGATAGGTGCGAAATTTATTTATATAATTGTTTTAAACAGACTAAGAAGGAAATGTTGAATTCCGTTTGCTGGAATTATCAGATGTTAGTATGAAGTTCAGATGCTTCCCATGGTATTGGGGGAGCTGTTTGTTTTGAAAGAAATTGGCAAACATTTTCCAGCATCCTGGTTTTGATCTGGCTTGGCACTTCTCTTCAGCTTGTCCTTTTGTCACCTCGTTTAAAGAAAAAAAAGTAATTCCAACATGATGATCTTATTTTTGACTTGTGGAACTCAGAGGTGAAGTGAAAATGAGGAAAAGCATGCGGCTCACTTTGGAAGTTTGAAATGGAATTGACCTTGTTTCCCTTAAAAGTACTGTGAGATTATTCAGGTAACATTTTTCAATTCTCAAATTGTATTTATATTCCACTATTTTTAAATTTTATGTTTAGTATTTTGGATTTCCTTTTCACACTTCGAGTTTTTTAAAAGACCGAGTATTGAAATTCATTTTGTCATATGCTTACTGAGATCTGTAATAATTTTATTTTGTTTTGCCATGCAGTTCTGGTTTTGTGTTTTCTCAAGTTCATAGAGACTGTCTTAAGTTTTTTCAGTTTTGTTTTGTTTTCTAGGATGTGGATGTCTCAGTGCTATTTGACCTAAACATACTATAAAATGTTGCCTTAGTGCAAACTTTCTTTGTAATTGTATTACAGTCTTATTACTACTCATTTGATTCTGTCATAACAGAACTCTGTTACATTTGGGGGCAAAAATATAAGCAGACTTAATTGATGTTTAATTTTCTTGTGTGAATACTCAAAATTCTTTTTAGTGTTGGGGAACCTGTGGGAGAGTAATGTGCTATTTTTGTAGTTAAGAGCATTGTCTACATCTAGTGTTCTTCATGGACCTTTGTAGCTCTAGAGAAAAAAGCCCTAGGAACGTAGTTCATGTATAGATAAACCCATAGTTTGTCATCCCCATGGTTTCTTTGGTGCTGGGCTTAATTGTTTTTAGAATGCGGGAATGACAAAACTGACCCAAGTTTCACTGATTGATCTCAGAGGTTGGGCATGGCCACAGTTTATGTACATGAGAGTGAGCTGGACTTACCTGCCATTGACAGCTCAATAGACTACAGAAGACCAAAACTAAAGAAAATATTAATGATTCGAAACAATTTTTAAGGCTCTTATTCCTTTTTTTTTTTAAACCATAAGTTATGTGAAAATATTTTGCCCCCAAATTTTTGCCATTTAAAACAGCGAGCCTCCCAAAATCTCTGGAGTGTGTGCACCCATCCTCACAGACCTGTTTGTGTCTGCCCTCTATGGTTTGAAATTTCTCTCTGCTGGGGTGCATGGAGAGATTGCACTTCAGCAGAGTGTGATGAAGCTAAAATTCACCACAATCTGAGAGACCAGAGTGCATCTCTGTGCTTCATTTTTATAAATTTGGAAGTATTCCTTGATTTCAGAGAGAGAATGCTTAATGAAGGGCAAGAAGCATATGGTGTCCTCTCACCTTTAGGAGTGGCCTGCCTGGGCTGGGACTAAAGCACTTCAGCAGAGCTTTGTGCTGGGAGGGAGCTGTAGTTCTGAGGACTGCGTTAGACTGCAGAGAAGTCTTCTGTTTCCAGATAAATTCCCTGAGCGTCCTCATTACATTCACTTTGTAAAACAAGACTGGAAACATTTTCTCCCAGGAATTAGTCAGGTTTCTGTTCATAGGGTTTTATCCCTAGATTTCAATACCATGGCCTCAGCAGGGCAGAGGCTTTTTTGGATAGACATGAGATGTGTGGGAAGGTGATGGTTGGTAAGGGCGGAGGGAAGGATGTTCTTACCCGTTTTGCATGTCTATTAACAAACTGGGTCATTTTGCTGTGTTGTATTTACATGACTTGTTCCTGGGCTGGTGTGAAATGTGAATCACCAAAACATGATGATTATTTTAAAAAAAATAGGCTAAATGAAACATAACTGAAATAGAACTGAAAGGCTAAATGAAATCAAGTAAAAACAGAACATGCAACATTATTCTTTTGATACTGTTTCCTTCTGCAGTTGCTGAGTAAAGCCAAATAGTTCTTTTTTTCCATGTCTGTTAAAAATATCTAGGCTTTTGAATTTGAATATAACAGGGACATGGAAAATACATTTCTCTCTTCAGGTTCAGGCTTTGATTTGTTTTTTGCTTCTGGGTTTTGGACACTGAAGTAGAAATTTATGGTGTGTTTTAAAGGAGGCTACTGGTTCTCATCTTTGTCAAAACCCCATGAACATTGAGCTGATTCTGGTTTTAACAACTGAGATTAGAATTTGGCAGAATTTCTCAGTGGAAGACTCTCCTCCTTTGCTTATGTTTTGTAAGTTCTGCTCACTTTCTCTGTTCTTGCTTAAAGTTCTTGCTTCTGAAATGAATTGTGTGCCTTGGGAATGCCCATTAGGCATTTGCATGAAATACCAGGCAAAGTATAGGGAAAATGCTGTGCCACTCTCAAGTATGCCATGCATCTCTTTTATAGATAATCTTCATGTGTATTAGTGTCACTGATTTAGTGTGTTTTTGTAGAGTGCAAGCATCCTGAATCAGGACCCCATTATGCTTGTCACTGTACAAACACAAAAAAGGAGGTTTCTTTCCATTCCACAGAGCAGCCTTTGTGCTTGGAGCTTAGAGTAATATAAATGTGTCTTTGTATGGGGAAAATTCAGAAACGGGGAGTAGGTAAGAGATCCCTAGCATGGTTCATGAATGAGATTTCAGTCCTAAAGCCATGCTTAACAATTTATAAATTGAGCAATATATGTGTATGGGTATTCTCTCTCTGGGTTTGTTTTTTTTTTTTTTCCAGATGCATGTATGTAAAGGTTGCTTTACTGTTAGAAGTACTGATATTATTAATAATAGATTCATGCTTCCTATAAAGCCTTTTGATTAGGAATTCAGAGCATTTGGTAAGCACTGATATACAAATCATGAAGATTTATGTGCTTTTTAGACTGAGAAGCAAAATTAGCCCCAACCTATAGATGAGTAAACTGAGGAATGCTGTCACAAAATCTTCTCCGTGTGTGGGTTTAAAAAGTAGAGACACTAGCTAGTAGTCCTGTCTTTTAACCTCGAGACACCCTCCTTTTCCTTCTTGAGATCCTAAGAACTGCAAATTATAGACTTCTCTCTGTCCAATTATAATTTCTAAAGGTCTCATTCTAGCAAGATGAACTATAGTATTCAAATTGCTTAAGTATGTAAAATAGGGACTGTGGAGTATAATTAATAAAATAAATTAAAGAAATGTTTGCAGCCACAGTTGTATCATTGAGGGCTGGGAGGGAATACTGTCTGTAGACCCTCCAGTTATCTGAGTGCACTTCTAAACCAACTCCTTGCCTGGAGGCAAGTCTGGATAACTGGAGTCCAGCAGCAGAGCCTGCTGTGTTTAAGCAGTAATTTGGAAAACTGTGTGATATGAGCAGGTAAACTTTGGCCCTGGAGAACAGTTCACATCTTCAGCCATATGTACCAGACCTGTCATAGGTTTTATAACCTGAGCTCTAGGCATCAGGTGAGTCCAGGAAAAAAATTCTTCAGACGGAGAGTATAGATGTGAGGAAGAGACTGCACTACAAGCGGCGATGTAGGCAGCCACAGTGAGCAGAGCAACCAACCAGCCTAAAAGCAAAAAACCTGCTGCAGAACACAAAATACACTGTGATTCTTACCCAGATGTTTGACATCTGCTTTTTAAACTGAGATCCAAAATGAAGGAAATATCACAGGGTTATTAAAAGGGAGTAATTATTTTCTTATTCACATTAAAAGTTCTTCTACTCTGTTTTAATGGGGTTTTTTTTCTTGTTTCCAACGGCATGCTCAGTAGGACTGGAGCTGAAATGCTGAGGTGTGCAGGTAGCTTTGCATCTAGGCTGTGTGTTGCATCCTTTACTACACACTGTTGAGAAAATGGGTATGTACTGAGGTAGTCCTGGGTGGATTTGATCTCTGTTGCCTTTGAATATCATGACTAAGCTGTTAAGTTATTCTCTTTGATAAGCTTTTTAAGAGCGACATTACTTTCAAGATGATGGATTATGATCAGGCCAGTTCCATAGTGTTTCAGTCGTAGTTTTTCAGCAGTGTGTTCACAAAGACGTGTTTTGTGATAGGGCCAGTCAAGGCATCCTTTAAAAAAGTGCCCATTCATTCTGAGTGTTTGGACTCAGTAGCACTGGAGTTCAGTGTCAGGTCCTAAAAACGCAGGCCTAATTAATTAACATCCTGCTCAACTCTATGAAAAAGGCTGGTGTTCTTCACCCCAGTACCCCACGATGGCATGAAATAGTGACTCCTGAGGAGATCACTGAGGCTTTCCTTAATCTGCAGCAAACTTCCATGGGTTGCAATGTCGGCCGAGTTTCTAAAGCATCAGGAGGGATTTCTGCAGGCTTCACCAAATCTGGGGGTTTCGGGAGTTCTGTGTCGCTGTGCTTTGATGACAGGTTAACTATCTTTTTCTCCTAAACAACATCTATGCCTGGCAGATGAGAATGATCTGAATGCCCATGTTGAAAGCGTACCTGAATTATGCCAGAGCTAACAGCTGGACCTTAGTGGACTTGGCACAGCACGGAAAATCAATCTTTATTTTGAAACTGTGTGTTTCCTAAGGTACTAATTCCCAGTTGTGGCCACCAAGGCCTAAAGCTGCACAAAAATGCCTTCTTCCAAATATACATTTGTTTGATAACCCCAGTTTTCAAAAGTGTGACCTCTGTTAATTTGTCACCAGGCAAATTATTGTCACCTGTTCACTGATTCCATGAGAAGCCCAGGCAGACAGCAGAGCCCCATGCTGGTAAGCATTTATGGTTTTGCTGTTTGTGGTAGTAAGCAACCCACTTGGAAATTGACCCAGGTACCTGCAACTGAGGTGACGTGCATGAGTTGTCCAGTGTAGCAGGAACAGGTTCATCTTGTCTGGAGCCGATTCCTCTAGAGCAGCTGAACCTGTCTTATATTTACTTTTAAAATAAGCTAAATGGTTATCAGATAAGAAAGACAAAGTCTTTCTCTTAAAATTACCCACAGAATTTCCTGCTCTGTGTTTCTTAGAAAGATGAAAACAAGATGAATGGAGTTTCTGCTGTTGTATTTGGGTAGAATTTGACATAGAAGCCTGTGTTTTTAAAAGCTGCTATAAACACTTAGAGCATAACAGAGCATTATTTTTAAAAGGAAATAAATACAATAGCTTTATACATATATGTGCAGTCTATTGAAAGGCCATCCAAAGTACTGATACCAGTTTAAGACGATGATCTTTTGCCTTAGTTATACATCTGGGAGGTATTAGCTGAACATTTTGTGGAGAACTGTGAATACCTTAGTTGCCAGTTGTCTAAAGTGCAGCTAATGATTGCTTCAGTGCCAGTGTTTTGATGGCTAGAACCTAGGCCTGAATATAAATACAAAGAACTCTATCTAAAAAAAATGCGTGTGCGCACACACTTTTTATACAAAACAGATTTCAACCATCTGCTTGGCACTTAGCTTTGCAACTATAGGCTCTGATATGAAAGGGAGCACTGTCCAGATTATGAAGGGTATCACTTTCATTGGCACCTTAGAAAAATCCCAGTGTTTTAGAAAGCTTGTTTGTCCAGTGGTTTTCTTCAGTGGAATAATGAAAACAACACCCTTAGCCAAAATTTTGTGTCTTCTGTTGTTTCTCTGATGGCAGCATCTCCCCCTTACCCTTGCAAAAAATATTTTGTCATGAGGAAAAGTTTCTGTTCTGCACCTCAGCATTTCCGAGTGTCTCAGAGGAGCTTAGATGAGTGGCCCTTGGAACTGACACCCCAGATGGTTTATGACACAAAGCACTGTTTGCTTAGGAATACGTTGTATGGCAGAGTCTGTTGCCCAAGCACTGCAGAGCGTGTCAAATCAGCATGGAAGTTAATGGACCAAAAGCTCTTCTGAATTTAACACTTTCCCATTTGATCGGAATTTACAGCCTTAAATCAGGACCACAGTCTTCCTTTAGTGGTGCAGTGGTGGAGTAAAGTTGATACCATAAATTACAGGAATATGATACAATCATTTTGATCCAGTTCATCTGTTTAAAGGTTGAGAATTAGTGAGACTGACTAAAACCTTTGGTAAAACCCTATTTATGAAATATATAGCTATATAAAATAAATCTTGAAAGTTAGGAGATTCGAGTATGTAGGAATTTGGTTATCTGACCAGTTCATGTTTTCCCCTTAAGTTAAGCAGAACAAAATCCACCATACGAGAAAAATCAATAACCTCTGAAGCTTTCACTCTTTGTTAGCAATTGTCCTTAAAATATGCGGGACAAAACAGTTTCTTCTTTCCTTTTCTTCTTTGAAAGTCCTTCTTTGAAAGGGCTTGATAGTATTTTCCCTTAGGTGCATGTTTGGAAAAAGATGGCAAAAATGCAACCTTCTGAGTGTAACAAAGCCTCTGTGTTTGGCCATGCATTTAGTGCCGTGTCACATTAGTCCTGCATTGTTAACACCTTCAGACAGGGCTAAAGGTTCCTTGCTGCTGTGTCTAGAGAGCTGCTTATGTCAGTTCATAATGTTTCTGGATGCTTTCCTCAGTAAATGTACTTCAGATTTATAAGTCTGGCTGGATTGTTTGCTTCCAAGATGTCAGAAGGGTAAATAAAAGGACTGATGGATATTTATGTTCTCGTTTTATAAGAATTTCATTTTCTATACATTACATGGTCTCAAGAAAGTGCTGCTTTAAACTATTACATTTTATTAGCCTGAGTCTGGCTTTTTGTGGAGAAGATCTGAGATGCTGAAAGACAGATAAAGTTGGATTTCTGTGGATAAAATGATGATGATACTATTGGAAACTTAAAGGCTTCTGCATAGTTTTAGTTGAGTCGTGATGTGTGGACAGCAAATTTCCGACTCTTTTAAAAAATGTGTATGGAATAAGCCTTAACAGTATTAATGTTTTCAGTACCAGCAAGAAAATAGACTTGCAGCCCTCTCTACTATACCCATCCTTTCTCTTCCTCAGCTGTTTCCCTTTCACATTCTTCCCACATGTAGTCAGACTTGCTTTCTACATTTTTATGAGGAGTCCTGTTATTCTCCCAGGTAGGGATTAAAACAGTAAACCTGTTAAGTTGAAGGAAATTCTGAGGCCCTTTAAATGGGGATCCAGATGGAAAGGAAGCCAGTTCTCCAACCACGGTGTCACCATGCCTCCCTACAGCAGCTCTATTGGAGCTACTTAACCATCTGATTAATGAAGCAATTCTTCGTGTTGCGTATCATAAAACGGGTTTCTTCAGGAGTGGGAAATAGCAGCCTATCTGCCGTTGAGCATTAATGATTGCACAAGAATAAGCTCCTGTATTCAGGGATGGGGAGAAGGAACTCTGTGAAAAAAAACAGTTTGAGTGAATTCATAATGCGACCTTTGCTATTCAGCCTTCATGTTCTTTGAAATTTTAGAGGGGAAAGTTTTCTTGACCAATGTCAACAATTTGGTAATTTTTGTTGCTTCCCCTCCTCCCTGTAGGTAGTATAGTCGTATTTATTGTCAGTTTATTTTCTGTAGATTCCTCCAGTCCTCTGTGGTTGGGAGGAATTCTAGAGTGACTGCATGGCAAGGTAAATTAGAGATGGCAGTTGGTGGTGTGGGAGGAAGGGTTGGGAAAAGGAGGAGGCAGAGGGTAGTAGAATGCAGCTATGGTTTTCAAACAACCTTCCAATTGTCCTCCTTTTATTAAAATGGCAGCTTTTTAAACCAGCTCCCTAAAATGTTTAATTTGATTCACACTGTTAAGGCTAAGTTTTCCCTATGCACTAACTATGAGATAAGCAAATCTCTTGCCCTCTCTGTTCTGTTTTTTTCTTCTCTTTTTGATTTTTTCTTCGTTTTGTTTCCACCACTAAAATTCTAGTTGTCTCTTTCTGGTCTCTTTGTGTTGGTTTTAAAGAAACTGCTGCATTCCATCACTCTTCCCACTAAGCTTAGCCGTCTGACCCATGGAAAGCTTGAGATGGAGAGAGGATGGTTTTCAGAGGAGGATGCTCTTGGCGTGGCTGTGATTTTCAGCGAGTTTGGTGTTACCATCAGGTTACAGTTGCACCTGCATTAAAGCTGGATACGAATGACCAGCTTTAATGGTTGAACTGTGGTTGAACTGTGTCTTTTCATAATGCCAAATAAAAGTGAGGTTTCCAATATGGAGGTGCCAAATGGCAGTGGGGTATCAGCCTGCCAGTTTCTTTGACTGTGTAGCTCCAGCGTACGAGGGAAAGCGAAGCCAGGCACATGTCAGTGCAGGACTTTGGAAATCCATTGGAGCATTACCTGCTACTTGTGCCTTCCAGGAGCCCCTGGGTAGACACAGATTTGAAAGTCCCCAGAAAAAAACTTGTCTCCTAAATTTCAAAGGCTACATAATGTAGCAGTGGGGGAAAAAGACATGCAGACCTCTTTCTTTGAAGGAGATCATCCGTTGCAGCAAATCAAGCCTTTTTATCTTCTAAGCCCAAAACAAGCACTCATCCGTTGCCTGCCACTGTAGTGTTGCTGTTCACACATCCTTTTACCCAGTGAGGTTTTTGGTAACGGGGTGTCCACACGTGTCCCCAACCAGTCACTGTCCCATGCACGAGGTGACCACACACCAGCCATGCAACACATCCTCTGGTTGTATGACCTGGTTTTTACCTAGCTGAACCTCTCCCAGAGTGCTTTCCGTTGCTCACCAGAAGTGAGCAGGATTTCTTGTCTCCCACAACATAACATCTGTACTTTCAAAGATTCTGATGTTATGTTTAACACCAAAAGCAGGAGGAAGGGATGAGCGTGTGTGTAGGAAGGAGGACATGAGCTTCTGTAAAGAAACAAAAATTGTTTGGGAAAGCATTGCGTGTGAGCCAGCAAGTTCAAATAACTCATGAGTCTTTTTAGAATTATGGGGCACTTGTAAGTTTTTTCAATCATTTGGCTCATGCATCCAGTCCCTTTGGAATTATACCACTTCTATGGGTATTTTGGGGAAAAATGAGAGCTCATTTTTCCCTATCCTTATTTTTATCTGTATGAAACATCAAAGTGAGTGCCTGAAATAAATTATTTGCCATTTTTAAACCCTATATCAGGTAGAGTTCAATAAAACAAGACAAGTGCATTGTAACTGGGAACTGTTGTGCAGAGTGGGTCTTGTATCATGTTTTTTAATTTTAAGAACACAGGGAGTGTAGCAAGTAAATGTTGAATTTCACCAGGCACCAGGTGCCTGTGTCAGTCCAGCTTTATGGACAGTCTTAGAAAAGAGAAGAAGGACTGAGTAAGTCCAGAGAGCAGTGTTTGCTCCCACCTCCAAAGCTTTTACTGCTAGCTCTTCGGCAGCTCTGGGTAGTGGGAACATCCCGGGAAGTTTGTTCTTCCTCTCCCTTTGCAATGTCGTGGTGTGAATAAACAGAGGCTGTGCTTGTCACTCGGTCTCCTTGCACAGACCTCACATTCATGTGCCATCGTGAGGCTCTGTCCAGCTCCCACTGTTGTGGGGCTCTCGTTGACTTCTCTTGGGTGTTGGATTGGGCCCATTAGACGGGGAGGGAAATAAAGTGGAAGTGTTGTTAACGATGCCTATTGATGCTTTTTCCTGGCACAAAGTACTGCAGATAATTGTTTGTAGATGAAATGCAGTTGCATCTAAGTATTACATTTATTAGCTTTTCAAAGGAGGGATAACCAAAGTGGACATATGGGGTACTTGAAGTGTGATTGTGTGAGACTAAGATAATTTCAGGAGAATAGCTAAAGTCGCAGGATATGTGTGATGCCCTTTGTATACAAGATGTGGGATTGTGGAATTTATTTTGCATGCACTGGTTCTCACTGAGAAGGAATCAGGAATACAAATATCTAGTCATATTTAGAATATATGAGGAGTGCAGCCTCGCTGCTGCAGACTTCAAGACCTGTTAATCAGGCCTGATAGTGATGTGATCTCTGGAAATACTTCAGTTAAGTAGGTTTAATCCTTATTAACAGTAAGTTGCTTGAAACCGTTTTGGGTAAAGTCTGGGAAGGAATGTAGTAGATTGAACACATAAATATAGACCAGCCCTATTAGGCTTTGAGTTACTTTGATTTCTTTGAAGTTCTGTAGGTTTTGGCCTTTCTAAAGCATCAGGCCACGAGCAAAAGAATTTTCACCTCATCTTCAAATGTTTCTGCTGTAATTTTCATGTCATTTCTACATTAAAATGGAGCGCCACTTACATTTCTGGTATAATTCAGGTGTTTCCCCAGCCCTCATCATGACTTGGCTGAGACATGTGAGACAGGAAGATTAAACAGTCTGGTTTTCTTAAACCTTATTCTGGAGCATTCAGGTATGCAGTTTCTCCAGGTTTTGGAATGTTTCCTGTTGACTTCAGTGTGATTTAGCTGTGGATGACTGTGATCCAGAGCCTCTTAATAATCCAGAGATAGGAGAGGGCAGTGCTTGTTTCGGTGCTGTCTGCTCATCCATCATGGGGGTGGAGGGAAAGAATGAAGTGGCAGGGCTTGTGTCGCTACTGTTTTTTGGAATTGTGTTCAAAGAACTATTTTGGAAGATGATGGTGAGGTTGTTCCTACTATTTGCACTGCATTTGCCAAAACATTGTGCTCTTGTATGAGGTAATAGATGTGGTTTGTGGCGATATTATGAAAACATTGGTTTGTTATGATGATTGCAGAAAAAAATCCCAACTACATGGTAACGTATTTGTAATATTTTACAGAAGTGAAACATGGAAAATATAGCATAGCTTGGAGTCCCCTTGGAATGATTTCATGTTTCAGGAATGAAGAAGCAGTTGTGAAACACTGAAATGGGTGTACATTACATCAGTTAAAGAACAGATTTGGGGCCATTTGAGTATAGTTTAGGTTTTTTGTTACTGTTTGTGTTTCTTTTGGTGTGGGGTTATTCAGGTTTTTTTAATATCCCTATTACATGTCAGTTCAGTTGGTAGCAGGATGCACTTCTGCATGGCTAATAACCCGAATTCGAATGCATACTTTTTATTTTGTCCTGTGAAATATAGGCAATATTACCTAAAAGATAAAAAGAAAACTGCTGCTGTTGTAGAGTAAGGAATGGGGCGTGTTTAACACCTGGCAAGTTACACATTGTAGTCGTTGAAGGATGTCCAAGTAGATGGATGGAGGCAAGAGGGCCACAGACTCATTCCTCTCAACATCTAGTCTTGAGGTAAGGCACTCAGAAAAGTAAAAAGGAAGAGATTCATGCTGTCACTTCCCACACTTCAATTGGACAGGCTGAACTCTTTTATTTCCCAGCTATGCTGACTGAGAGGTTTGAAATTATATTTGATTTTTTCCCCCTCTTTGTTTACCAACCTATTTTTGTTTCCTGCTTGATTTTAGACAATGGACATTACTAAGACTGAAAGCTTGGACTTTTTTATGCAGGTTTTTGTGGGTGGGGTTTTTTTTGGGTGGTTTTTTTGTTTGGTTGGGTTTTTTTTTGGGGGGGGAGTGGTTTGTTTGTTTTTTGGGTTGTGTTTTTTGTTGTTGTTGTTTTAGTTTACTAAGCGTATACAATTAAAGCAACACATTGTGGTCAGGGCACTTGAACATCCTAGGTGTAGGAAATTACTTGTTATCCTACTTTGAAACTCTTATGTGGCTCCTAGGTGTGTGAGTATTTCAGTTCTAAAACTCCGCTTTGTCTGCATTTGGGGTCTTCCATGGTGTTCAGATGATCAAGTCAGAATCTCTAAGTGTTTAGTTATGAGTGCTCCATAGGTGCTCCAGATAGGTGTTACCTGTTTGTATGAGGAATAGGTGCCAAAAGAGGTGCATTGGAACAGTATGTCACTAAACCAGAAAACCAGCACTGTTACTTGCTCCATCTTCCTTTTTTTTGTGTGACTTTTTTTCATCTTTTTTATTGTACATTGCAAAACACTAATGTATTTATCATTCAGAGAGCGAGAACTTCTACAATACTTTCTTACTGCCTCTTGGTTAATGACATGTCTCCTATAAAGCAGAGCAGGATCTACAGCAGAGATGTAATGGATGACCACAGTCAGTGACTGTGATGTGCAATTGATTTCTGTTTTTTGAAAATATACCCTTAATAATTAGTCATTTGGCTGAACTACCCTATTCTTCTCTATATGGGTTGTGTACAGAAAGAGGCATGATACATGTTATTACTCACATAGCTGTGTCAATAATGATACAAGCCATATAGATGTGAAAAACAGACTGGAATAAATAACAGCACAGAACTGAACTAAAATATTTTCCTTTAGCTAAATAGTGGCACTTTTTGGTGTATTAAGAAACCACAATCTCAGAACAATTATATTAAAAAAATCTCTAAATATATTATAACCAGGTCTGTGGGGTACTTTTTCTAGGTTCCTCCTTTATCACCTTATATAGTGATTTGACCAAATGTGTAGCATTACATTTATTCTCTGAAGATAGTGGTATTTGGGCTCATGTTCTATTTGTACAGGAATGTCCTTTTATAATGTCATAGGTAATACCGGACTATCAAAGTAGAACACTTAGACTGACAAGGTGTGGGTTTATAGAAAATCACCACAGAATAATCAAAAAGGAGATATTAGTAACTTATTTTTCTGATGTTGTAAAGCTCAAAATTACATGCCCAGAGTTTCTGTTGGAATCAGTGGCAGCTGGAAATGCTGAGATCTTGGCAAGCTTGGGCATTCTTCTCCTGTGCTTCAGAAGGTGCTGAAGTCAAAATGAGCTTTTAACTCTTTGGGGTCATTTGGCCTCAGTATCACAGAACGGTTTGGGTTGGAAGGGACCTAAAAGATCATCTTCCAACCCCACTTTGAAAGACAGGGGTGCCACCTGCTAGATCTACTTGCTCAGGGCTGCATCCAGCCTGGCCTTGGACTATGAAATGCTTGTCCTTGGAACATCAATGGCCCTATTGAGGAGTGAAAAGGGAATGGAAGAAGGAGTTGACACAGGAAGGAAGTACGGATGAGATGGGTCTGCTTCCATGGGTGAACTTGTATGGGAGATACAGCTACCTGCTTTCTGTCCCACTTTTTGAATTTTAAATGGAAGGGCCCCATGGTACTGAGCCATTGGCTCTTGTTCTTGGATTATTTTTAATTACTTTGGGGTTTTTTTAAGTGGTGGCAATGGGTCATTCAGAATTGCTTAATTTTGTTCTGTAACCAGGGTGAAGGGGGAGGTTTGGTTGGCAATTTATAGGTTGGGGAGGGTGCTACTGGAAGTATACAGGGGTAGCAAAAAAGAAGGAGAAAAGGGAAACAAAGATTGCTTTAGTCTTTTTAAGGTGTACGGCTATACAGGTTTTGAGATTCATCACCAAGTGGAAAAAAAGTGAGAGACCGAGGGAAATTATCCTGTTTATTTGACTAGGCCCGCCCTTGACTCTGTAAGTTATAATCATCTTTATGCTGGTTGTCTTTCAAAGTATAGTTAGCCTGGAAATGAATGTGTTTGGTGGGTGGTATGGCAAAGAATTTTTTTCAGAAAAAAATAAATAAGGAAAAAATGGGCTGCTGAGGAAGAAAAAAGTCTTGTGTAGCTCTCCAGTTTTTTGGTTTGGACAGTGCAAGCATGTAACTCCAGAAGCCAAAAATGTCCTGAGTGAAAGTCCAGGGAGACTTCACTAGGGACAGCCTAATTGGAACATGCCCCAGTTGATGATGATGATGGTAACACTTTGTGCTTCTGTTGTGCCCTGTGTGCTTCGGCCTCAAGGTGCTTTACAAATATTAAGAGATTAACTTGCACAGTGCCACTAAAAAATAGGTATTATTCCTGCCCCCCTTTACAGTCCTGGGAATTGAAGTACCAAGGGGTTCAGCAGCTCAGCTGTGCTTTTGCCCAAGTCACCCCAGAGAGGTGAGAGGCTTGAACAGGTCGGGAGGAAAAGTTGGTTTCTGCAGACTCCTGAGTGTTTTTCACTGCATTCAGGTTGGGCTTGGTAGGCAAACTTGCAACCTTAGAGGGACAGGAGGCAAAATGGTAATTAATTCATCCCTAATTGGCATAGCAGTAAGTAGTTCTGCTTAATCCATTCCTTGCTGTGAGGATGAAGTAAAGCTAAACATTTGAATTGTGGAGAGGACAAGGGGAAGAGGGGGAGTAGGCAGTGGAAGATGGACAGAGGCAGACGTTTCTTAGGCCACATGGTGAGAAATACCTACAAAAAAAAGAGACCTTTCTTATTTTCTCCTCAGATTGCCTCTTGACTTAATTAGGTGAAATGCAAAGAAATAGACAATTAATATTTGAAAAAAATCCCTAAATTTTCTCTTCCCCTTCTTGTCTTTCATTCAGTCCATGAGAGTCTCTGGAGTGTGAAATGTGAAGACACCAAATTGGAATTAATTTTGCTTTTTCATTTAACAGATTGTGTTACATTAACACCACACTATTGCCAAGCAGCAAACCTTTCCTTTCCTCAGATGTTAGCTACTAATACAGACTAAGAACTGCTGAAAGAATGGTTATACTGAAATGCTTTATTTAAGTTTCTCCTCCCTTGTGGCTCAAGTGGGCCCTGATTCTGCTGAGATGTATTCACATGAGCAGGCTCACTGAGTTCTCTTTTATTGCTTCCTGGCAAGTGAGCTGGATTCTATTTCATATAACGTGGCCCAAGTTAGAATTTCAAAGCTCGCTCAATCCTCAGAGAGGCCTTTGCAAGACTCTCTTCTCCTGTATCTAGACAGGCACTAAACACACTGAGGGCACAATTGAATTAATCAGGACTACTCATGTACAGAAAATCAACCAAGATTCTGTTTAAGAGATGACAACTTTGATATCATATTGTTCATTACCAGCCCAGGAATTGTTGCTGCTCATGTAACTGGATTAATAAATTGTTTACTGATGACAAATCTTGTTTCCCATATTAAGCATACATTGAGAGTCTTGGTGTAATTCTCCTGAAAATAATTATCTATAAATCACATCACAGGATTTTTTCCTCTCCCTAAATCATGTTTTACTTGCACTTGTGAGTGTGGGTTTGTTTTTTATTTTGTGTCCTAGGAGTTTAACCCAGGATTTGACAGTCAGGCACTTCTGACTCTCAGTGTATCCAGTGCTCAGGACTGTTTAGTGAGGTGGTGCCATTTGACATTACCACTGTATAAAACAAAAGCACACCTTAATAGTTTGGATGAATTCCTTTGTTTTCTTTGCTCAAGAGTAAAACATTTATAGCTCAAGCTCCTTCAAGAGCAGCAGCCCGTTCACTGGCACCATCTCACTGATAAAAATATAAGTCTGTTCCCTTCTTTTTTACCAGATTTGTGTCTCATCTCTCTATAAGGTTCTATTCCATTTCAGGCTCCCTGCCCTTTGAACTAGAAATTTCATATATATCATTTAAAAGCTCCCGTGCGGCAACTGTAAACCTAAATTATTTGAATTTGAGAGCATCTGAGCAAAACTATCTTTAAGGGCTGGTTCTTCTTTCAGCTGTGGTGCTGAAAGACACAAGTCTTTCTTTCCATCTTTATGACTGTAATACCATTGCCTTTGGAATTACCAGGGCTCTGTGTGGAGTTGTTGCCAATGGACAGAAGTTGTGAACCCAGTGAGCAGTCAATCCTTTTAAATGTGAACAAAACTCTTTTACTCTGTGTGTGTGTTTTCAAGATGATGTGGTTGCACAGCTATAGAATTAGCCTACATTTCAGTTTGTACAAAACCAGAGAAATACATTGCAGTGCTGCTGGAACTGCCATTCTCAGGTGTGGAAGGCTTCAGCTGCTGCTGTGTCACACCTACAACCCATGGTCGTGGCTTTTCTCCTGTTTTAGGGCATTTTTACCTGTAGACCACCTTCAAGCTAAAGTAAACTGATGTGCTGTGTAACCATACAACCTTTTCTGGGTACTATTTCCAGAGACTGTGTTTCTAAAAACTGTCATTACCTGCCTATATCTTCTCTCTAATACTAATTCTTCCCTTCCTTTTATCAAGGATATGACAATACGCAATTAAATGGTTTTCAGACTTGCAGTTGATTGCAGTCCTGTTTGGGATCCTGGTTGTTTTTTAAAGTATGGTTTTTCAGGTGTGTTTGGTCACACTTAAGGTGAGAGGTGTGTGACATCTGTGGCTGCTGCAGGAAAGTTAGCTGTGACTATCCATTAAATGAGATTGAAGTGGGAACTGTGAGAATGCCAGATGTTGTACATTGGTCGTAGTATTTCCCAAATTTCTGAAAACTCTGTTTAGTGTATATACTCAGCAGTTCTGGAAAACAGTTATCAGAATATTTGCATCAAGGTTGAATTGGATTTTGACATGCAAACTCCTGTACAAAAAGGTCCTGCTCTGATTCTGTGTGATGTGGACCGGAGATGGTGAGCACTTGGTCTCTTTCAGAGTTCATTTTCACAAACCAAGTCTGGAATGATCTTTTCAGATTTTTTAGTGTTAGATTGTAAGCATTGACCTGCAGTAGAAGAAAATCATAAAACTGCAAAGGGAAGGATGAAGTTTGCGTATGTCAGCTTGAGTTTGGCAGTGCAAAACAATGTGCTCTTCATTAAGCACAATTCAGTGGGTTTAAATTCATTGTAGCTGCTACTACACGTGGGAAGGTATAGAATGTAAAATACAACATTAATAACAAATGCCTTGCTTTTGGTGGATAACTAATTTTTAAGCTGCCTGGAGAATGCAATGGCTGGACAGAATTCAGTGAGCAAGGCAGCCACCTTCCCTGGAACTTTGCTGGGTTTAATGAGGGCTGATTACACAAGTGGCAGTGACAACAATGGTAGATTTTCTGAGAAATGCATTATTTTCACAGTGCTGCTGATGGAAGAAACGCTTAGCAGCAGCTGATAATTAATGATCAATTTGGAGATTATCACCAACAATTTACAAAGGTTGACTTTTCCTTTAGAAGTCCCTTTGGATAAACTGGATGGTAAATTACCTGCCTAAGGCTTTTACTTTACTTGTGTTAATAAGATGAAAATGAATATGTTTGAAGAGCTCTGAACTGAACTTTTCAGACTGCCTGATAATCCATACAACTCTTCTTTAAACATCTTAAGTGAGTGAGCAAATAGAGGCTATAATAAAATTGAAAACTGTCACGTGAGCACGTTACCACCCTGTTTAAGTAATGGGGCATGACAAATAAGAGGCACTGCTGTAGAGTTCATATTTTCATTTTATGGCATGCATTAAATATTTGATCATCAGCCAGCAGAGAGGAACAATTGGGCTAAGAGTATCATTTGCAAATAGATGGATGAGATTTAGATTGTCACAGTCTGAGCACAGGGTGGAGAACTATATCTTAGTCTGTGCTTCAGTAGTTCCTCTTTACTTTGTGGTGTGCAGTCCACTTGAAGATCCCCTTCTGTATATCCTCAGACTGGAAAAAGGAGTTAGTAATCTGTATTTACTTCAGAGGGGATATTAATCCTTATTTACTTCACAGGAGAAGGGATATGTGAAGAGTAATTAGTATTTGTAAGTGCTTTTAAGGATGATGAAAAGGGTAGTGCCAATATAGAATGTTTGCTAATAAATTGTGTACTAGAAGGAAGAGGAGTAAGATGAGGTTTATAGAGCTGTGAAGATGCTTAGAGACATAGGTGGGCTCCCAGTCATATTCTCAGAGGTCTGTAGGTATCTTAATATTTGAACCATGTTTGAAATTCTCTTAACAGCAAGGCAGACTAAAGTTTTTGGCACTTTAATATCTTTTAAAATGTGGCTTGTGCTTTATGCTCATACCTTGTCAGGTGGGAAGGAGGTGGAATGAAGTCAGCAGCTAGGGATGCAAAGGCTTGGTAACAGCAGCACTTTCAGATCATCCCCTGTAAGGCAAGTATGGGGATGGAGGGTGAGAGAGAACAGAGGAGAGAGGTAAAAAGCTTTGCACATCTGATGATCTCTTTTGCAAGGGAAGGGTTTACAGACTGTTAAAAATGAAACTGGATAGCAGCAAAAAGGATGCAGTGACATTCTCCTGCTAAACGCTGGGTTTAGGGATTTTTTTTAGGGTATGGGGTTTTTTGGGAGTTTTGTTTTGGTTTGTTTTTTTTGGTTGGTTTTTTGTTTGTTTGTTTGTTTGTTTTTTCTTTTTTGATTGCTTGATTGGGTTTTTTTGGGGGGGGATTTTGCTGTTGTTGTTGGGTTGTTTTGTTTATATCATTACTGCCCAGAAAAGAGGGTTGAGTAGATTTTAATGTAAATATAATCATTAGGTTAAAAAAAAACCCAACATTATTATGGTCTGTTGGCAGGATTCCATGTAAGAACTTCCTTAAGAGTTGGACTCAATGAACCTTATGGGTCCCTTCCCACTCAGAATATTCTGTGATTCTGTGAAACTTTGTTTTGCAGTTTCAAAATGCAGTAGCTGATGGGAGAACTTAATTTTTGTCATCACTTAATTGTCAGTGCACACAAACCCACTGGGTAAATTAATGATGCAAGTAAGTAATGTAAACAGTGATCACCAATAGAATGTTTCCTTTTAAAAAAGGAAATTCTGTGCTTGCAGGGCATTTTATAAAGGTGGATAAACATTCTTACCTCTTATGTAAAAATAGAAAAACTGGGAGCCAGAAAGGTTCAATAAATTATATGGGATTATATGGGACGTTTCAGTCTTCTGAATTCTTGATGTTGATCCTGGTTTCATAGTCCATCCTGAGACAGAGAAGGCATTCAGGAGTAATCAATCTGGTCATAGTTACAGTGTTTGTGCTTCTTTGGCAATCATCAGTGCCAAAGGCCATTGCTATACTTCAGAAATAAATTTCTCTGATGTATTGCAGTCAATCCTTTCTCCTAGGTTTCGTTCAACAGCTCTAGAACTTGCCAGGTGACCACTTACCCAAATCAAAAGCTGTTTGCTACCTTTTTCAAATAAAAAACAGGGTAGTGGACCTCTCCTGTTGTGTTTTATATCCAGTTGTGACCATTAACTGTGAAAACTTAACATTAGCCTGTGATACAGGGGAGTTTGTTAATATATGGTGCTAATGAATCCGTTATTTTTCTCCCTGCCCTAGTTTATTGTGGCTGTAAATATTCCTGATCAATTACTTTGGCTGCAGCAGGCATGCCACAGAGTGACTAGGCATCTTCCAAAAAGGAAGTTTTCTTTCTAGTATTGCCTTCAGATACATTCAGAAGGTTTTCTGTTGCCCATGGACTGCATTTTTACATCCCTGATTTGTTCTCACTGCCAAATCCATGTAGCTCATGTAGGAAAAACAAAAAGTGGTGTATGTGTGGGGAGTGTAGAAGAAAAATTAAAAAAAAGAAAGAAGTGGGAAGTAAGGAAGTTTGTTGTTCATTTTTGTGTAAGAAATAAGTTAATTTTCTGAGATGCTCAGCACCTACACCTCTTCTGCCTGAAGGAATCCAGAAGTCCTCCTTCTCTTGAGGGCCAGTGGTGCCTTTGGAATGCCCCATTTTCCATTCAGTGGTCATTTTCCTCATGAGGCTCATGACATACGTTTTAGATCTGAACATCTGGATTCAGATTCACTTGTAATATAATTAAGTGTTTCCCCAGCAGGGAGAGGTTTTTTGATGGAAGAAGTCTTTTCAAGAAAGCTATTATACCACTTGTTATGGCAATAACAGCCAGGTTTACTTTACTGTAATGTATATTTATTTTTTTTCAGAAGATTATTGCTCTCATCTGAAGATGGACTTTCATGGCAATGTGGTCCTTAGACTGCTAAATTGTTTTGATACATCTCAGTAAAAGCAGTTATAGGCAAGAGCGTTTTAATGGTGATTTTTAAGTCTATGTTTCTGGGAGTTTTTTTATGTGTGTGAAGAGTGTGATGTAGAGGAAGAAGTCAAATGTTTATTTGAAGATGTGTTTGAATGAATCTTCCTACATAAATTTGCCAGAGTTAAGAAAGAGGGGCTCTGCCCCTTTTAGATCACAAAGGCCTCTCGGTGGGGGATGGTTTTGGTAATGGAAAAACAAAAAAGGTTCCAGTATGTGGTGGAGGAGGTAAAATAAACAAACACAATGGATGATTACTTCTCTCCATCAAGGCTTCTTTTTCCTTGCAAGCTCAGTCAGTGGTCAGCATGTTAGCCAGCCCTCCCTGTTTTATCCTGCCCTGAGCTGTGTCCTTTGACAGGGTTGGTTTGTACAGCTGGGGCTTTGTGGAGCTCGGTGGGCACAGAAGGTAGACACCTATGGAAGGATGAATGGCATCCTCCCAGTTTCCTTGAAAGGAAGGATATTCCTTGCAGGGTTTTTCTCCTCTGTGCCCCACTCCACAACTTCCAGAGCTTTCTTTCTTTCTTTGCGGTAGTGCTGTTTTGCCTGCCACTGCAGCCTTTCTAAAGGAATATTTGCCTTATGATTCTTAAAGTTGTCTGTTCAGAATCATCACCCATTTTCCTATTTGTTGGTTTGTTTTTACCTTGCATGCCAGTATGCATTTGTTTGTGCAAGGACAAACGTGTGTTACATGACTAAGAGTTGTGTTTTTCTTACCTAGCAGCTCCAGCAGTGTCTGGAGTTAGTTTGTTAAGCTGGGTAATTATCAGCTGGTTATGATTGTTCTTTTCTCTTGCAATTTTACTGGTATATCTTAGAATCACACAAAGCAAAAAATCAGCTTTCAGGCAGCTGAAGTCAATGCATTTACATGAGGAAGAGTGTTAGTATTTGCAGGCAAGTTCTGAAAAGTGTCCAGTAGTGCTGGAAATGGAACATGGATGCTCAGAAATCAGAAAATTGCAGATGTGAAAAGGGCTTGTACAGCACTACTGTGAGTGCACAGATGTGTGATTGCACCACCCATTTTTTAATGTAGATTTTTAATCCTTACATTTTTCTGAATAAAAACTGGGTAAAGAGTACATCACTGTTAAGATAACTGAAGCGGACATCACAGTACAGTGAGCACAGTTAGAGAGGCAGGAGTCCTCACATCGTACCATAAATTTTTCCTGTTCCATCCCTCATTTGTTGGGGCAGAGATGGCATGTCTGTGGATCATCTGAAGTAGGAGATACTAAGGCAAAACTGCCTGAACACTTGAAAAAAAGACCATTTTCTCTCTTGGAATACCGGAACGTCTGAGTAAAATTATTTTTATTTAAACAATTTTTGTTTTACTCTATTGGTATTTCAGAGTAATTTTCCGAGGCAGCAATTTTCACTAGTTTCTGAAAGGCAACATCTGGGCTTTGGAACAATCTCTTTTCAGCTTTGAAAATCCTACCTCAAATTGCTTATACGTTACAAATGTTCAAAATTTTTTTTGTGGGTTTTTTTTTTTTTTTTTTAGCATAATGGAAAGGCAATAATGTATTTATTCCCTGTGATTTTATCTTCAAGTTCAGTTTGATTTTTCTTTCTTGGGGTCTCCAGGATTATTTGTTCCTGGGCCAAGAATGCACCTGTCATGTACAAACCCTCCAAAAAGGGGGGAGTGTGCACATGGATGTGAACAAAAAAGAATACTAAAAATTCTGGGCAGCTGGAATGAACCTGTTGGAAAGAAAATGTTTACATCCATTAGAGACATTGCTCTGCTTAAGCATATTTTTTTCCATACCCTCCCCCCCCCCCAACCACACACACAGATGCAAAACCAATTTCACTGTGTCTGTAATTCTTAAAGGTACCCGTGGTTTCTCTGAGGCCTCAGTTCTGCTCCTGCTAAGCTTTAAATATTTAGAGTGATATATTTCAGTATTTTAGTGATGCTAGTTCATGCTATCAGTGGTTATCTACTTTACTGGCATGATCAGTTTAGTCAGGAAACATACAGGACACCTGTGTGCTTGTGGGGCTTTTGCATTATTTTTTTTTTTGCGAAGTGATAGACATGGTGCGAATGTGGATGCAAGTGATGGTTGGAGCAGTTCTGTAATAAGGTAGAATAAAAGTAAAAATTCAGATGTGTAAACACCAGCGAGTACCTTGAAAATTATTTCATGAGTGCAATTAAATGTGCATTTACAGGAAGGAAACACACATGCAATATAAAGTTAATATTCTGAATATAACAGTAGGGAAACTGAGAGTGCAGTGGGGAAAAAACGAAACTTCTAAAACTTTCCGTGTTTCTGCTTCGTTTGTGATCACACACAAACTCTGCAGAGGAAATGTTACTTAGAAAATACCATTTGTTGAGTCTTAAATTTAAATAAAGGGGAAAGGAGAGGGAGGTTGAAGCTCGGTGGCTGTTTGGCACTTACTTCAGACAGTGGCATGATGGAAGAGTGAGGAAAGCTGTGTCATATTCTACCAGGATCTTACTCAAAATACTGACTCCTCATACTGGATTCTGGGTATCTTTTGGGAGAGAATTCTTATTATTAATGTTGATTCTACTGAAAATAATTAATCATTTAACAAAGCTTAAAGAAAAATTTATATCAGCTTGATTAGACAAATACTGCGAATGACCAAGAATAAAACTGCAAAAGTTTTAATATTTACTAACTATTCAAAATCAGCCCCTGCTTCCTCAAATTTCTTTGTGTAAGTCAGGCATAATTGTCATAATTTTAAAGCTGTTTCAACTCCTTGCCTTCATTTCACTCAGTGGGAATTAGATTTGCATGTCTGTGTGTTACGTGTGGATTCCTTGTGTGGCACAGCTCTCCCACTCAGTGTCTGGAGAAGGACTGACCACTTTTCTGTCATTTTCAAGCATTAGTTTATACAGTGAAATCTCAAGGCTTGGAATCTCTAAATTATTTGACTAGGTCCTCTTTGTAGCTCAGCGAGCAGAAGAGTGATGATTACCTAATGTCACAGTGATTGAGACAGTGCTTTTAGCAGCGAGCACTTCCTAAAACTTTACGTGGAAGTAAAAGTAAATCTCTGCTATTTTTGTGCTGACAAATTTAAAGTAACAATAAAAAGTATAATAAATAAATAATACAAAAGCAAGATGTATTAGAGGCTGAAGAGTCAGGGGAGGTACATTTCCGAAGGGCTGAGGGGTGGAAGGAAGGGAAGCCAGAGTTAATTTGAGGATGCACTGGAAAATAAATGAGCTTGTGGATTTAATTCAAAATCATCCAAGCAGAGTCTTTTGCATGAAAGAAGCCAGTGATCAGGCTCAGTTTACTTGAAACATCAACAATGACTGCATCCTGCTGTTTCAGAGTTTGTGCTGATAGATGCTTATCGCCTCTGACACTGCACCACCGCAGTTGTGCGTTGCCAGTGCCATAACTGTGTTATCACAACGTGCCTCTTCTGCTTTTCAGAAGTTCTCAAAACTCACAGGTTTTGAAGTAAGACCTCTTAGATACATGCTTTTCAGAAACTAAAATCTCATCCTGTAGTTTCTGGTTTGTAAATGACTTACTAGATTTTTGGCTCTTTTGGTTGGTACACAGATGAGTGAGAAACACAAGACTGGTGAAGTTGACAGGTATCAAACAAAAATCATTTGGACATAGGATCTCATGCTGCAGCTGATTTTGAATTTGTGTCTCTGGGTGCATTGCTAAATGTTCCTGCATGGCACACAAAGATCCAAAGTCTTTGTGAGATCTGTGAAAGAATTAGGTGATACCTGTTATAATAATAGAATATAGTAGATAGGAGTATGTTCATTACCTTCCAATTTCTGTTGAGGTTGAAGGCTGGTTTGTTTCAGGCTACGGTATTTCACAAAAAAGTTGGTAATGCACAGTCTTTCCCAGTCACCTGCTTCAAAAAGTCCCTGAAAAACTTTGTGCAGCACATGTTAGGAATGTTCAACAGGAACTTTTTTTGACAATGGATTTTTACTAGACTTGATTTTACAGTGGTTTTTTTTTTCTTTTTTTTTTTTTTTTCTTTTTTTTTATAAATTCCTTTCAAGTGCAAGAAAATGGAGATGATAAAATTTCATGATGGCATAGAATTTTTAGAAAGTGGTTTGTTGTTTTTTTGGGATTTTTTTTTTTCATTTTTCTAATTAAAAAAGGGTTTTGTTAACATTTTCTTGAAGGACACTTATAACAGCTTTATTATTTGAGAGTTTCAAATCTTGTCAGATTGAAACCATTTACCACTGGAACTTGGAGCAGTAGCTTCTATCAAAAAACAGTTTCCACAGTATGTGGAATATCAGGTTTATGAGCTGGGCTGCTGATATTACACTGCTTTAAAGTGGATAACATATTCTCTTCCCGTTTTACATTCAGAATCCTCTAAACTGGAGGACTATCAGAAAGTGTTAAAGTTACCCCATGCAGAGAGGAAATCTGGAAAGCCAAAGGGAAGAGGTGGGCTGGGTGAAATGGGAATTACTGGGTGCCCCTAACCATAGGATTACTTTTGGCAGCTCTAACAGTAGACAACTGCACAGAAATATTATGCAGGTTGTGCTGTGGTGATTTTGGTTTGTGTTAACAAAGTTGACTTGTTCACCAAAACAGCTTTTTAATAGCACTTATTCGTAGCATAGGTGTATTTTAAAAGATATCTGATTGATATGATCTTAGAAAGTAATAATTAACAGATTATTCCACCTCAGTTTGAGTGACAGCTGAGAGCATGTTTGATTAACAGATTATGGAGGGTTTTTGGATTTTTTGGGGGTTTTGTTGGTTTTTTTTTAATTGTAGAATTACTTCAGTGAAGAATTCCAAACCAGGCTGTAAATGACTCAGAGATATTGCCAAATGAAGTCTGTTTTTAGTGGTATGTGTAGAAACAAGTCAGGCTTGCAGTTCCCAGTGGGACAGTGCGTGGGAGTCTGCCACCCTTACTCATGTTGAGTAATACCTTATTACACAAGTAATCCTGTCAAAATGAATAGAGTTGGTTTTTTTAAAGGTACTAGTTATTTAGTGTACATAAATAATTACTTCGGGGCCAAAACAGAATGGAAACCCTTGTTAGTGTTAACTGGCACCTCTTGCCAGGGCTGTGTGTAAGGAGAGATGATAGTTTTCAGTAAACCCGGGAAGAACAACTGTTTTACTAGTGTCAAATGTGACCAGAGATGAGGCATATGAATTGCTGATATTCTGTAGAAACTTGTGTTTATGCATCTATATGTGTGTGTATGTGTGTGTGCTTATACTTTAAATATACGTAGTAGTGCTGCTGTCTGTAATCGTAATTATTTCCTGCGGAAAAGCAGTCTGCATCTTTCCAACAAGTGCTGTAATTAGAGGTAAATATCCCTGAAGAGAGTCAGATTGAATCCCATTGGAGCTTTTGGACTGGTTTAGCACTAAGCATTTGGTTTGGACCCGGGCCGTGTTCAGGAGCAAAAACCTGGTGCTGTTGATACTGGGCTGACTCTCCACACTGCTGCTGGTGTGCTCCTCTTGTCCTGATACTCTGTTCCCATCTCTGACATCCAGGGCTGAGTGATATAAACCCTGTCCATGAGAAAGACTTGGTTTGTAGCTGCCAGAGAAACTCAAGAGGTGAATGTTTTCATGCCGATTCAGAAACTGGCTGTGCGACTCCAGTCAGGCGCTGTCACGCCTGGTTATGGTGAGAAAACAACAATGCCTCTCTTGATAAGGGGAAAAAAAGAAGTCTTGCACAGTGAGAATTTTGACATACAGTTTAAATCATCTTTCTACATCCTGTGGACTTGGAGCTGTCAAAGAGGCAAAGCCTGTGTTTGAATGGAAAAGCTTTTGATTTCTTTAAAAAGAGTACCAGCTATAATTATCCATAACTTTGCAGGCCTGTTTTAATGCTGTTTTATAATTACAGGTCTTAATGCTAGATTATACAAAGTCATTTATAAATAGTTAGAACAGAGGGACTTTGGGAGTTTTTAACCTGTGGATTGCTGTGGATTGTGGCGGCTGACAGGATTTTGCCTGTGTGTATATGGTGTGAGCTGTGTAATGATTGATGAATCCCTTAATTAACTCCCAACAAGTTAAGATTTATGGCCTCATATCTTTTTCTCCTGACACATCTGTGTTTGTCACTTTTGAAGACATGGATAAGCCCCTTCTCCAAAAGCTTTTCTAGGTATCTGAAATGTTTCTGAGGTGTTTTGCTTAATGTAACAAGATTAGAGTTTTATGACACAAAATTTATTCAATTTTATGGCATGAACAATCGAATAGAAAAGGATGCAGGTTGTGTGCTAGAGGGCACTATCTCCTTGAGTACTGAATACCACTTTAGATGTATTTTTGGAAGTACAATCATGGATGAAATGAACTGAAACCAATGAACAAACGCAGATGTAGTGAGGGACACTTAAGTGAGGTTCTGTTAAAAATACTACTAATAAAAAAATATTCCTGAGGAAAGATAATGGAAAGAACCCATTTGTGAGACCCTGAATTCAAGGGAAAAAAGCAACAAGAAGAGTAGTCATACTTAGCAGCCTGAAATTATTTGGATGGAACCAATATTTGTAGGAAACAATTCACGAGGATGTAGTGTAGCTCTTACTTGCTCCAGTGGGAAAGTCCAACTATGCTGAAGTCAGTGCAAGAACTCTGAGATCAACAGACACAGGGTATCAATTTAAGCCTAGGAAGAATCTGTTACAAATTGAAGGGCAGTAAAGAAGTATTTTGGAGAAACTGTTGTAATATGAATCGCATAAAATATTTGTTGGGTAGGAGTGAGTTAGAACAATGAGGTTTTTACTTCCCTGAAGAAACGTTCTTGCTACCAGGAAAAGCATTTATTTAATGAAAATTTTACAAAAAGCATGTTTGGGTTTTTAACTGCAGTTTCTGCATGTTAAGGAGCCTTAAATTCATCACCAGACCTAAATCTTCTGAACCATCCTTATCACTAATAAATCAAATATAGAGATGCATTTCATAATTCCAATATGTCTGTGGAATGGCCTGGGTGCTGCCTGTGTCCCAGTGCAGCAGAACTTTGCAGATTTAGGTTCTCTAAAAAATTACCACCTACCTATTTTTATTCAGTAGAAACGATTAATGACATTTCAAAATACAATTCTTCTAAAAACAGTCAAATTGCAACAGATTTCATCTGCAATGACACTTTTACGTTTGGAATCTGGTGTACTGTATTGCCACTTTTCTGAGTTACATGTTAGGGTTTGGGTTTTTTTATTTTTTTAAATCCTATCCATAAATTGATGTTTCGTGTTCCACTGTAAATCTTCTTTCAGAGGGATGTAATTGAAAACTGTTATGAGTTTAAATTTGAGGAAAAGATCTTGAAGTCCTGTGAGCTGTAAACTATTCTGTTATCACTGAGGGCAGATCCAGGATGTTTGCAGTCCTTTCTTAAGATGGGATAATTCCAGTACTTCATTAGGTTTAGGTCTGTTTAAAAGGGCTCAGTTTCAGATTATGTTGTTATTCTGAATTTAGCTGTGTCCCTTTCCTTATTGCCTGTGGTGGGAACTCTGCTTACATCCTAGATATGAAATCTCTTAAGACCTGGTGTTAGATGAGTAGGGTAAACAAGATACATAGAAAGAAGATAATTAGAGGATACATGATGTGGGGGCATATCAAATTTGGGAAATGAACCAATAAAACTGTAGAAATAATGAAAGACATTTATAGACGACTTTTTCTTGTTTCATGTTTTTCACTTGGGAACCTCTCAGAGATTTGATCCTTTGCTACTATAGACTTTGATAGTTACTATCCTTTTGGAAGACATTTCCAGAAGTAGATATGGATCTATTAATTTATTTATTTTAATCTTCCATTTTCTTGTGTAATTTTTCTAGATATTCATAGGGAGTAAGAAATTTTTGTGAAACTGATTTTTGTCTGACTCAGGTTGGCTACAGACAGAGCTGCCTAAAAATACTTGCATTTGATATCTGAGCTGTCCAGGTTTGTGTATCCCATTTCTTTGAGTGTCCTTGGAAGACTAACGCAGATTAAAGCCTCACCTTTGCTGCCTTTAGCCATTTTAGGAATTTTTTAGTTTTCTAGGATAGTGATGGGCACGTGGCTTGTAATTCAAACTGGATGTTTTAGAGACAAAGAGAAAAGTTTCTTTTACCCTTTTTACTATCACTTTAGTTCAGCCTACAATCCAACCTATAGGTTTTCATTTTAGATGAAAAGCAAAATAATCTCTGTTATTGCAAGTGCGTGGAGGTGGACACCTCTATTATCTTCCTTGTCTGTTTATATAAATTCCCTGCAGAAAATTATTTCATCCTGTTGGGAACAGTGGCAAGCAGAAGATGATGATCTGAAACTATATATTCACATATAAAGTTAACAGAAGAGCTTTATTTCAGCGTGATATTCAAATTTTCCTTGTGAAGCAATGTGACAGAATCTGTGTTATTCTAGGTTAACAGCAGTAGGAGTTCTTGACACAGTTTGAGTATATAATATATAATCCAAATCAATACAAAGCAAGACATCCTCTCTCTATATAATTTATTGTCAGAGTGAATCGCAGTGCAGACTTTTGTGCATGGCTCACAATATTTTCAGTCATTTTATCAAATATAAATGTTCTAAAGGATTGAAAATTACTGTGGAATAATTGACTAATGATCTTGTGTCCCTCCCTTTTTGTTTGCCAAAATTGAGACAACTGCTTAGTGCTGATTTTTGTAAAATCTCTGGGAGATTTTGTAAAAACTCAGGCTTTTATTATTATGGTAAAATGGGTAACCAAAAAACTTAAATTCAATAGCAAATGTCGATCTTGGTGCAGTACAATGCAAAATATGAATAATTCACATTAACTTTAGAGGGGAGTTTTATGGTTTCTGCAGAAGGGCTTGAGATCTGTCACATCAAACATATCTGTAAAATGCTGAATTCAGTGGGCTAGTAGAAAACTGCCAGTACGAGTCTATCTGGTGATCTCTGTCTTTGTACATATGCTTTGCTGCAGACACGTAGGTGGGAAAGCCTAGAAGACAGAATTCAGGTAGGATGTATGAAGTGTTAGTCTGTTGGACTAAGTCAGACATTAATAGAAAATACAGAGTGGTTCTCTAAGCACTGGCAATAGGTGGTGTTCAGAACAGGCAATGTGCAGCTGCCTATAGGTTCTGGCAGGGATTTTTTTGTCTGAGTTTTTGTTGTTGGTTTTTCTGTTTTTTTTTTTTTTTTTTTTTTTTTTTAATATAATCTAACTTGGCTCAGGAGGCAAGGCTCAAAATGAGATCATTAGAAGCAAAATAAGTCTTAACAAAGGGCTGTTTAAAGTCACTGTTTGTTTTCAGACCCAGTTGACTGCTGCTAAGAACCGTTCCGTGCTCAATATGCCAAATCGTATGGACATGCTCCACCTCACAGCAGCCCCACACATGGTTCAAGAGGCTGCTGGGCTTTTGAAATGCAGTACTTTAACTGTGGAGTGGAAAATGAAAATGGGCTAATTAGAATCGTAAATAAGAGATTTTTTTGAGGGGGAGCAATATTACTTCAGCCCCTTTTTTTAACTTTTGCATACAAATAGTCTTCAGTTTCCTTGTTTATAGCTTCTCTTTTTTTCCTGTGAAACGTTTCCCTATTTTTCATTTCTTCTTTTGGCTGTGCCTGGAGGATTTCTTCTCCTTTCACTCCTTGCAGATATCCCTGGTTAGCACAGGGGTCTCTTATGCCATCCATGGACATACCTTGATTTTCATGAACAATGTTGTTGTAATTGCTGTTGTAATTTTAGGACTTCACTGTACCCCCCTCTATTTTGGAGACCAAGCTGGAATCATTCTGAGTTCTGTAAGATTTTCAGTAGTCTTTGGCTTGAGTGATACTTGAATTTGCCCGTGATTTAAATTTTTCTTTCAGTGTTTCTAAAAGTTGAAGATAAACACGTTCTATCAGACATTATCAAAAACTTCACAGTGTAGGCCTGAATTTCAAGTCAATATTTCTGTGTGGTTTTTACAGTGTGTGCTTTATGTATCTATATTGTGTAGCTATAGATATAAATTACGTTTTTATAGGGGGTTTTTTCTGCTCTAGCTATAGATGGGAAGAATTTGATATATAGATGGGAAGATTTGATAGCAGATCTTCATTTAGCCATTACACCCTGACTTTATGTTGTCAAAAATCTTGGATTATTAAAGTCCAAATGTTTAATTGCTTAACTATACCAGATCTGCAAACCTGGAAAGATCCTTGCAACATGACTGTAACACTCAGTTGCTCACATGGGTGAAATTTTGTAAACACAGACATTTAGGCTTCCTAGCAAGTTCTTTGATTGTATTGTATTGTATTGTATTTTACTTTATTTTTTTTATCAGTTGTGGTCGATAATGACATGCAGATGATTATTCCTTAAAAGCTAAGTTGACAATGCCTTGTATCGGGAGAAATTCTATCTTCATAGAGTCTCTTGCAAATGCAAAATAGACGGGTGTTTTTTTAAAGGAATTGCATTTTATTATGCAGTCTTAGGTGAATTTTCATGTTTAAGAAGCCAGAATACAAGAGAGTGCTATATTAGTGTATTATTCTCACAACAAACAAGCCACTGTTCTGTTGCTACCTGCTTGGCCATTGTTCCCAATTGTGTATGCTTTGCAGTGGTATTTGGATGGTTTCCTGCTCTCTGCCAGCACAAAAAAGGCATTTCTGTTACAATGGCCCCTAACCACACAATGACGGCATTAAGGATTTATTTGGAGGTTTCATTATTTTCTCCTCTTTTGTTCCTTCCAGGATGTCTTCCAAGCGACCAGCCTCTCCGTATGGGGAAGCAGATGGAGAGGTAGCCATGGTGACAAGCAGACAGAAAGTGGGAGAAGAGGAGAGTGACGGGCTCCCAGCCTTTCACCTTCCCTTGCATGTGAGTTTTCCCAACAAGCCTCACTCTGAGGAATTTCAGCCAGTTTCTCTGCTGACGCAAGAGAACTGTGGCCATAGGACTCCCACTTCTCAGCACAACACAATGGTAGGTTTGCTTATGGTCTATTGTGCTTACATCCATTCTTTGAATTCTGCCTCTGCAGTAGCTTGGCATCCAGATCTGTACTTTTATGGGGTGTACAATGCACAGCTACACGTACAGAACATGCCACAATAATGTGTAAGCTCTGACCTAGCTGGGCTGCCTCTACCCTCCACTACAAATGCTAAACCACTTGCAGTGCAGACTTTTCCTCACCTTTGCCTGATGGCATTTAGGGTGCTAAAATTTGTTAGCTGCAGTGATGTGAGTTGGAAGTGTGTGTGTGTTCAGCAAACAGCAAATGGGTTTGGAACACTCTAAGTGAGAGTCACGTTTGGCATAGTGTCTGAAACATCACCCTAATGCCAAGTTTGTGCAACAGTAAAGCCTGAAAGTCTGTATAAAGGGTAAAAAAAAAAAAAAAAAAAAAAAAAAAAAAAAAAAAAAAAAAAGAAACTTTGAATTTTGATGACTTAAAAGTTACATCTGATGTGTAATTCACGTCACAGATACCTACAATAAAATTTACTGTGCTTATGAAATTCAGTCGACATACTACTTTTTCACTTGTTAATTTCCACTCTGCAACTGATGCTAAGCACTTGATTCATTGTGTGCAACAGCCCAGGGGAAGTCCAGAACTGGCTGTATCTTAAAGAAGGCAAAACAATGCCATGTTCCTTGCTGGTATTGTAGTGTCACTAATATGTGTTTGGGCCCTTCATATGGAGTACTGATACAGTTTTGGAAAGGTTGAAGGGTGCAAGGGAAGGCACTGGAGCCCCAGGACTGAGGCACTTGGACAAATCTCTGTTGTGAGCACGCTTGCACTGCTCTTGCCTGTTTACGAATGGGCTGTAACTTTCCTGTTAGTCCCCCACTTTGACAAGGGCACTGATAATTTCACTAGAAGTGAAGATAATAAGTGGACCTGCATATTTGAAGGCTTTTAAAAAGGCATTGCAAAATAGGTGATGGTGTATTCTCATAAAAGCCTGCAAGAGCTCCACATTGGCATTTAAGCCCTTACAGCTCATTATGCATATGTAACAAGCCCTAAGTAAAAAGCCTTAGGGATTATTATTTCTCATAGGACCAAGTCACTGGGTATTCACTGAAGCTGCTCTCCTAAACAGAGTAACTCATTGATCCTGATCCATTTTCCTTCCTTTTTTGGGCTAATGCTGAAGCTCAGACAGTGGTTTGGAATACATAATTTTAGTTTGTGCTATTGCAACTTTACATGAAGAAAGAATATCACTGGAGAAATTACTCATGGGCAGACAATGCCATTATCTTTTTCGAGCTTGTTTATTTCTCATCCTTTATCTTCTGTTTTATGGAGATGAAATTCATTAATATAACAGTTCCAGCCAGTGGGATGTTAGGGTATGTAACTAATGTATGGGCTTTGCTATATTTTGGCCTATTTTAAGAGAGTATTTTGAAGATAAGGAATGTTGTTTCTGACAACATTTAAGTCAATAGATAAACTTGTGATGGCACTAGTAGTGTAGAATCAGACTCTAATGAAATAAAACTCACTGTTTTCTAAGGAGCCCAGCAGGAGTATTTCAGCTGCACCTCACTGATTTTAACTAACTTCTTTGTTTATTTATAGTTTTTAAGAACAAGAGGTTTAGCTGATCATCTAGTGTAACTTCCTGCTATGAAGGCTGTATTTAATATTATGTCAAAAAAGTGTGTTCTGTCTTTTTAGAACACAAGATACTGAATTGTAGGGTGTTCTAGATAATTTTTGTGTAGCAGTGACACACTGCAGGCTCACCTGAGGCAGTGTTTGGGGGGTTGTAGGGGACTAGTTTTGTCTTCATACATATTTAAGAATATTGCCAGTCGGTATGAATGCAACATTTTGTTAATATCTCTCTTTCGGTGAGGACTGTGTTGTAAAAATTATCACTCAGGTAGTTCAGAAAGGGTGTAGCCTATGTGTTGTCTGTCTCCAGAAGTAAGGAATTGATGAGTCTAAATGAGTAAAATAGACATCATCACTCCCTTTGCTGTTGTCGTATATAGTTATCAGAAGGAAATCACTGGATAACATTTAGATGAGTTTAATTCGTGTGCTTAGCAGTGACAAAAATAATTTCCAAAGGGCATTCACTTATAACATTGCAGAGGACATTTTTATACTATTTAAATTGACGTTCTGTTGTTTTATCATCTCTGGGAAGCAGATCCAGGTGTGTGCAGGTGTGCACACAGCACCACAGAGTGCAGTCTGATACAGTTTTATTGATAAAGCACCAGGAGCTTCACACTTCCCACCTTATACTTTTGAAAATTTAGCCTGTTGTACTTTAGTGAGTTTTAATGACTGCCACCTTAGTGAGACAGCTCAAAATTCGGGGTAAATTTTTGTAAGTGGAAGGCAAAATTCCTATAGAGACATCTTCAAACCTAATCAAAGTTGGCAACAATCTGCAAAGCCCATCTTCCCATCAGGATATTTCTGAGGATGTTGGAAGTTCAGCCAGAGAAAAGTTGTTGCAGTGGGCACAAACTGAAATGGAGAACCTCTGTGAACATCAGAAAATGCTTTTTTGTGTGAAGGTGACTGAGCATAGGAACAGGGAGGCTGTGGAGCCTCCATCCTTAGAGATACTCAAAAGTCACCTGGACGTGGTCCTGGCTGGCTCTCAGTGGCCCTGCTTGAACAGGGGGTTTGGGCCAGGTCTCCTCTGGAGATCTCTGCCAGCCTCAACCAAGGCAGGGGTAATTCTATCTCATACTGTCTTTCTCCTTGTAGAAGAAACTCGATACGTACTTTAAGTAGAGAAAGTCTTCTCCGGATAAGAAAAGAAACAGTAATTTATCAGACTTAAAGCAGCCTTTCAGACAGTATTAGAAAATAATAGACAAATTATTTGACCCAGAATGTATCCAAGAGTCCCCTTAGGACATTCATAGCAGGCCACAGGCTTTGCAGAGAAACACTTGAGGATTACAGTATCAGTCAATAGGGCTTTTGAAGAAACCCATTAAAGCTACAGTATTTGGATAGCACAGATAGTTGTTAGCTCATCTAAGTTTCAAAGGTTTATTTTACTTGTTTCTATTTGCCTGCCTTTATGTTCTATTTGTCTGCTTTTGCAACTCTCAAGACCACTGATCTCACCAATGGTGTCTGTGTGCTAAATTCTGAAAATGAGAAATGTCAAGGCTAAAAGTACTGATTAAAGTATACCACAGGCACGGTGTGTTTAAATCAGACCATTCTTTTTAACTATAGAATATCAGTAAAGTGCTGGATGGGATTAAAAAATAAAAAGATTAAAAAAAATAAAAATAAGTACTGCACAAAAGGTCAAACTGGTAAACTGTAATTTTACCACTCCCTAGTTGTTCCAAACTGATGACTCTGACTGTACTGGTAGCCCACATTTGTCCTGCACTTTCAGTGGGATTTAGAATTCATTTTTAATAGTGCTTTAAATTGACAGGTAATATTACAGTGCACTGTTCAGTAGCTTTGTTGCTTCACACTAGAAGAAGTTGTGTTTTTGTGGTGAATGAAGTTACTCCTGTGTAACTTGGGAATAATACTAAGAATAGCGGTACTACTGGTCAGAGAGGTTACCAACACATTGCTTCATGCTTTTCCTCCACTTGTCAAAAAAAAAAAAAAGGTTGTTTAATGCTTCATTTGAATTCTCTTATCACATCTATCCTGGCCTGTGCTTCACCTGTTGGTCTGGAGTTGTCAGCATATGAATGGTGGTGGATCAGAACAACAAGCGGCTGGAGCACTTAGCTATTATTCAGACCTTCCTAGGAGAATGGAAATCTGAATGCATATAGCTTTTTAAAAAGTCAAATAGGACTCTAATTATACTGAGCTAAAGAATGCATATTTAAATTTAAAAAAAAAAAAAAGGAAAAACCTCACAGTGGTTTTAGAGAAATTTTAATTTCCAGTGTACCTTTGAGCATCAAGCTTAGGATAAGTTATTGTGATGATACAATGCACAGTGTTGTGAACACCAGTGCTTTTACTGTGCCAGCTCTAATAATGAGAATTTCATTGTTTGGGGAGAGCAGTCTCCTACACTCTAGACAAAAGTGTAATTACTTTTGAACGATGTGGAATGTGCTCAGTTTAATAGCATGGAGAATAGATTCACAAAGATTCAGATAAAGCTAGCTTGGAAGCCATACGTGCAGTGTGGCAGTATGAAATTGTTAGCAGGCACCATAATTGCAACACACACACGCGCACTCGCACACAGTTTCACAGTTTAAACTATAAACTGTTGTTTTTGTAAGAGATAGGCCTATCTGAACATGACTAGTTCAATTAAAATAAACCAGGAACAGTGGTAAGTTTGCGTTTGTCTGATATTCTTTCCTTCCTCTCTTAATGGTAAATTGGTGTTTATAAGATGATGGAATTACGTTGTTGCAGGCATTGCATTATAAGTGTCATCACATGAGTAGCACAGAGAAGCAGTTTCCGCAGATGCAGTTCTGGGCTTTTACCAAAGTTCCATCTGTACACTTGCACCATTTCAGGGAATCACTCTGTGGGCTGTTAGGAAGGGGAACAAATGAAGAAGAATCAGCCAGGACTCATCAAAGAAGCTGTAGAAGTTGCCTAGTGCACTCTTTAGTCCAGACCCTGGAAAAATCTCTGCAGTCCTTGAGAATCAGCTGTGATGGAGCCAAAAGCAGCTTTGATGACTCTCCTATCTGCCTGACAAGTATCTTACATTCAAGTTAGGCTAATCTGCTTGTCCTCCTAGTCATGATCCATATTCTCCCAGAACTCCCACCCTGTCCCATCCATGTGAGTCATGCTTACATTATTTGCCAACTGCTTGATGTGCAGATCCTGTCTAGGGCACAAAAAGAAACAAAAAAGATGTCTTCATTCTTCAGGTGGGTCAGGGATCAAAGCCATAGAGCAGTTCAGGAGCAGTGTGCTTTTATGGAAGTTCCCTCTGTTTATTGAACCAGCCTCTTAACACAATGACTTTTGCTTACCTGTAACGATGGAAAACCAGAGTGGACACATTATTCCAGCAGAAATCAATGGGCAGAAATGCTGAAGTTTGAGATGACCCACTGGTGTTTTGGTCAGACTTTGAAAGGTCCAAAGGTTGGTTAGGGGATATTAAATACGTAACGAAGTAAGAAAACTTTATTTTTTCATCCCCAAGCAGGAAGGTTAAAACTACATTTAAACTAGTAACTTGACAAATCAAGACCAGGCTTATAATATATAAATTGCCTGGAATACAGAGTGCAGATGACTGTAGTTTTTAAAGGCCATGAAGAGAAGTGGAAACAGCAGTTGTTTGTTTTTGCTGAAGATCATCTTACTGTGAAGCAGTCATGTTTTTAATGGATTCATTTGAATGCAGTTAAGCAGAAAATAATCAACAGAAAAGTAAACACCTTTGTTTTATGGAAGTGCTGGGAACTGTATGTGTCCATTGTTTGCAAATGATTATGTGCCTAGGCATCAATTCATTGACTTCATGCTAGAAAATATCTTCATTTAAACTTACTGCATAACTACTAGTAAAATGTAGTTCAAGTGAGTAGCTGAAAAATTCTACAGAAAAAAAAGAGATAGGTAGAACTGTAAAGCCCACGTTTGGTAGCAATATTTGAACCAGATGGTCTTTCTTATGAGGAAAAGAACTATTAATACCCTATCAAAAAGCTATGTAAGCAAAAAACTTGGTCATCTTTCTAAGCAACAGATTTAACTTCAAAATTTTGTTTCAAATCTGTGCTATCAATTTGAGGAGCACTGGGGAGGACTAGGATATGGAGAAAGCCTCACTAGGACTGCATGACCAGTTTATGGCAACAATCCAAAGAGACTATGCTTAAATGTTCCTACTTCTTTATACATCTTTTGCTCCCTATGTGTGACATGACACAGGTGGGATCTATGGGATCTTACCCATCCTATCAGAAGTCAAACAATAGCTGTGGACTTTGTGTAGCTTCTGCAGTCCGGGTCCATCCCCTGTGGCACTCTGCTCAACTTGATTCTGAAACTCTGCCTTTTCTTTGGTGAGAGTGAATCTTTCTGGTGTTGTAGTGAGACATAAACTCTTCTGCCAGTCAAACACCAAATTCTCCATGGTTCTGAAAACAGAAATCCCAAGAAATCTATTTTTAAATTTTTGTGTTTTTTTCTTTCAATGACTGTAGGTCCTTTGGCCAAGCTGCTGCACTGTTGAGAAGCTTTTGGCCTTGGGCTGTCAGTGTAACTATTATCATAATAGAGAGCAGCATACCAGACTTCCATACTCATTTCCAACATATGCCTCAAGACAAAGCATGTGGGAATCCCAGACTGATTAGGTTTTGCCCCCTACATAGCAAACTCCTACTTTTGCACACCACCTTGACTCATTTTTGCTTCAGTAGTTTTCATTTTAGAACTTCGAGAACAGTTTCCCCATGTGCTTTGTGTTTGCTCCACAAACTTTTCATATCCACAGTACTTCTTCTGAGCAGCTGGTGTGGTTTTCTCTCTTTCTTTTCACTGCGGATGTGAATTTCTATTTCCAGCTTTATAAGAGCCAACGTTTCTCGATCAGTTTTTGTCTGCTTGCAGTTGTCCTCTGAAAACCTTTTCTGGCTTTGCCCATTTTCTTCCTCTGCTTGTTGTCCTGCTTAGCTTAGTCATTTTTATTATTTAATCCATTCTAAAGCCTTTTAGTAAATAGCTCATATGAAGATATTGCACGGTAAAAATAAGTGTTGCGCTATTTGCTTGGACAGAATGTCAGTAAAGTAGGGGATGGTTGGTTTTTGATATGCAGCTCTACTTAGCAGAGATATACCAAACCTAAAAGGCATTGTGAAGTGTTCACCATGGTTTCTTGGATTTTAGGATTGCAGGGAGTCCCTGTGGTTATAAACCCTGGCTCTTAGAAGTTCCAGAACCTTCTGTTACACTCAGTGTAAAACACGCACAGATGTGTTTTACAGTCTCTTCTCTCACTGTCAGATGTTTATGTCCATAGAAGTTACCCACTTCAGTTAGAATTTGAAGCATTTCTTAATTTTCTGTCCTTTCAATGGATGAGTGGCTTTTGCATTCTCTTGAAGTATGATTTTTTCAGGTCATACAAAATTCAGTTGGATTAGGCTGTGCCAAAGCCAGCTTGCTTTCTCTAATTTTTCTTCCTGCTGCTAATGCTTTTTCAGATTCACCAAAAATAATGGTGGTTGTAGTGGGAATGAAAATGTGGCTCCAGGCAGTTGCTGGCATTTAAAGTGTCGTGTCATCCAGTCATGTTTTTTCCCTTTCATGGAGCTGACTTCTTCCTTCTTAAGTACATTAATGAAATACCACCACCTTCTCCACTGTAATAAAAGGAGTTATTAATTTTCTCTGGAAATTCATGGCTGAAGAAGAACCTTTGGCAAATTAGACTCCAGATTTCGTTATGTGTTTATTTAAGAGTGGGCATCTACCATTGGTGGGTCAACTCCTGAGATGTGTTCAGAGACCTCCCTACGAGAGGAGATTGATGTGCTGCGATGTTTCAGAACCAGCCGATGTTCCAAAGTGTTCAAGAGACAATGAAATGGAGGAAACAAACTTCCTTAAGTAAAAAAAAGAGTCCTTTATGCCTGGGGTAGTAAGCATGTCTGAATAGTTTGGCCGGCCTCATTTCCAGATTCTCTTTAACACCCTGAAGTTCTTTGTTTCTTTTTCCGGTTTGGTTGCATTTGTGTGATCAGATAAGGCATTTTTGCTCTTTGCAAAGGAGAAGTAGACTTGGTGAATCCCATTAATTTAGCATCGCTAGGTAAACCAACAGAAGTAACTGAGTGGAGTTGTGCCCAGTTAAACTCGGGATAGCATTTGCCAGAGCAGTGTAAACAAGACTGTAATTATACATGGAAATAGTCTGCTTCAGTATCCTTTTTTATGCTTTTAAAACTGAATGCCCCCCAAGGAAAAAAAAGAGCTCTAAAGATTAACTTTCTGTAGTTTGTACAGGCAGCAAGCAAATTACATAGATTGTCTAAAGCATAGACCAGTAAAATCTAATATCAGACTGTTATAATCTTTATTTATATTGTACCCAGAGTATGATTTATTTTTATAGAGACAGAAAAAAGAAACATTCCTGCCCCAGAATGCTTAGCTTATGACCCTGTTCCTGCAAAATAATCTGGTTGATTGGAACCTAATGCTGATGGTAGCAAGAGGGAGGGAAGGAGAGGTCACTGACTGTAACTCCCTCTCCACATAGCTTTTTGTAGGATTGGAGTTTGATGACAGAAAATAGTAAATATTATAGCAAAAGGTAAAATCCTTCTGACATCTAAAGTCTGAATTACTGGAGTAGATTGTATGTGTATCTCTGCACTAAGTCATGTCAGAAGTGGAAGCTTGCATTTCTTATTAATACTGCTAGCCAGAAATAATGCAAAACATCCCTGCTTCAGACTCTCCTCTGTGCTGATTTTCAGATTGAATTTAAAGGGTGTGTTTCATCTCTGTGACTCTAAGTGAAACTTTCCTCTTTCCCATTCTTTTCCTTTTAAATTGCTGCAGTTGTATTCAGGAGATCTGCTCAGCTTTGGATCCATCTGTGTTCAAAAGCAGCAGTTATTTGCTGAGGATGTGCAGGTTTCCAGAAAACAACCAGATGCAAACACAGAGCTTAGCATTTAGGATTTAGGGCTCTGTTAGGAGCAAGTTAGTTTATTATACAATTTTCAATTAAATTAATGGAGTCTCAGTGATAAATTTCTGGTGATTATTAGAGTCTTGGTGCAGTATGAAGATGTTTTGGCTTTTCTCATAGAGGCAAGAAGTTACTTCCTTTCACAGAATGGAGTTGGCCACTAACACATGATACAAAGCCATGTAAATCTTAATGTCACTTTTGGGGTGAAGATTCAAGGGTGAAGTCTCCTCAGACTATAAATTAAAAAAGTGTATGTTCAGAAGTGAGCTAGTTAATTTAGCTTTAACTTCATAGTTAATGGAAGTAAATAGGGAATAGTGGAGCATGATTCATTTTGTCCTAACAGATCTTGTAAGTAGGTCAGGGAACTCACACTCTAGAAGTGCCTATTTTTCTTCATAGGTTACAGCTGGAGCTTAGGGTGTTAAGCTCAGCTGTTGATCCCTAAAGTTTATAAATCTGTGGTTAGATAACTTCAACCAAAAAAGCCTTGAGTGAGAGGTAATTGCCTGGCCAGAGCATTTAATAATTTGTTGTTCATAAGTAGAAGTTTGCTATATAGTGCTTAGCTCTGTTGGGAATAGAAAACATCCTGCATCTCAGAGTCCAAACCACCCAACTGACTTGAGTTTGTGGCCTGAACCTCAGTATTGATAGAATGTGAGTCCATGATGTATTCCTTCCCTTTACAAATAGGAATTGAATCAGTTAATCAGCAGATTGATCAGTCACAATAGTTATGTGTATAAAACTTGTTTAAATTCTTTTTAAACCCATTTGATAAACTCCACTGGAAAACAGTTTCCAGAATTTCATATATCTAAAAGCAGAGTTGCAAATAGTGGGATTCAGTCCTGCAAAGAATACATCTGTGGCATATGATGTACTTTTCCTGTTTGCTTGTGACCAGTGTAAACTTAGCTTTTGGGCAGTGACCATAGCTTCAGTTTTGAAGCTGTCAACGTGAGTATTGGGTAATACATTGACACAGTGAATTCCTGAGCTTTCCTTGTGAATAGCCTAATTTGACTGAAATGCTTACTTTTATATTTAGGATATGTATCTTTATATGGCTCTGTAAAATACCACTAAGTTGTTGTACTTGCAATTTGATAAATATTAACAAAGGTGGCAAGTTTTCGGTTTACTGGGTGGAATTACATGTTATTTCCAGCTTCCAGGTTGTTGATTTATCATGGGAAATTCCCTTCTGTCATCTGTGGCTGTGCTAGTACAATGGAAATGATACTTGCCCTTCATCCATGATGATCTGTGATCTCTCTGAGTTGCCACACTCATGGACATTATTGAATGCCATACAGTGAGATTGGGGCTCAGTTCACCAAAGTTCAGGCACATAAAATTTAGGTGTTTGGGCTGTCTTCACAGTTTGTGTAAAAAGATAACCACCCGCCTAGAACAACATTTCCAATCTTAAAATAAGCACCCAGGACAAGAAAGATTAATTACCCTTTGAAAGTGCTTGTCTATTGACTATAGAGGGAGCCTTGATGACTAGTTTAGACTAGGTGTCTGATTTGGGGCTAACATTACGTGAGAGTAATCGCATTCACAGTACATGTTATTAAAGAAATAACGCATGTTACTGTGCAGATATTCTCTCATTTTTCTGTAGAAGTATGTTCTAGTTCATCCTTTTTTGGGGGAGGGGTTGGAGGGGCGTTGTGTGTGAATATTCTATCAGAATTCTTTTTTAACCAGTACTGATGGTGTTTAGTGGGTTTTAAGAATTGGATATTCCCTAAAAGCAAAACTTTTGTTGTATATCTATTAAGTAGTGTTAAGTTCAAATAAGAAATAATATGTTAGTTGGCAACATGTATTGCCGGATAAAGAAATACAGAGCACCTTAAAAAGGCTATTTTGGGAAGATTCTCTTAGTATTGAAATTAATTGTAGTGGGTTTCCCCTTTAAAATTTAAGGAATTATCAGATGTTATTAGAAATTCAAATGGTTAATAAAGCATTTGTCTGTCTTAGTATCAGCTGCAGTGAACATCAAATTTTATTGTTCAGTTTAATTGATTACTGAGAATGTATGTAACCTGTTAAAGATTTGATTTTACCTTGCAAGTCCAAATGTGATGCATAGGCGTAGTAGATAGACCTAGCAATGTATTGGTTTAGAAAGTGTAGTTAAATTGCAGCCTTACTCGGTAGAAACCTGTCTGCTGTGCGTATTTTAATTCTACTTATGTCCTCCTCTGTTTAATCCAGAAAATGGGTATATGTACATGTGCACAGCTTCACGTTTTGGCACCGTGTTTGGTATATTGTGTGCTGTGACTTGTATCGTGCCTGCAGGCCATAGGAAAACGACACAAATTAAATGTGAAATAGGGGGAGACATAATTTAAAACTTGCATGTTCTAGAGATGCAGTATGGCATCTGAGAGTTGCAACATATTGCAAAAAATTCCCCCTATTTCCCCAACAAGAAGCCAGTGTTTTCAGCTGTGCAGGCTGCTGGAGACACAGGCAGCTTCCTTGGCTGTTTGCTGGGAATAGCTGTCACTGCTTTTTATTTGAGGCACTATCATGACCACTGCTGCACATGCTCGGTCTCCTCCTTGTTCCTGTCTAACTGCACAGGTCGTGTTCTGCTCTGCCCTCTTCTGTGGTTCTGTAATTATATTTACTTTACATAGACATGCGAGTTCCCTTTTCCCTTTTACATATGTTGTTTTCCTTCGTGCTGAGAAAACTCCACAGCCTGACAGGGCGCTTTTTTTCTTTCCTTTTTTTTTTTTCTTTCTTTTTTTTTTTTTTTTTTTAAGCACTCCAAATTCTATCCAGCTTTAAACTCTTATGTTTATAACCCTGAATATCTCTAAAATGTCTTTACCTAAAACACTTTATGGTTTTATTACCAGGTTTATGCCAGTAATAATATTCACATCAGCTTTCTTAGGGATAATCTTTAAGCAGAACCTAGCAAGAAAGGCTTTGAAAACTATCATTCCCAGGAACGCAAATCTCGGAACATGAAACATCGGTTTAATCGCCCTCTCTGACAACTTAACACGACAGATTGAAAAATACAAGCCGATATGGAAGTGGGATCAATGGATTATCAAAGTCCTAAACATCTTTTCTTGGGAGGGAGGGGGAGGCGGGGAGCTTTGGGGTCCATTGGCATGCGTAAAACATGAAGTTTGCACAGCTTACCGCAGATCCGCTGCCGCCTGACTGGCAGGGAAGTTGAGAGGAAGAGAGAGAGATTTACATGAGGGAACTCAGGGGGCTTTGTCACGGCAATTGTATAAAGTGATATACAGTGCAAATCGACTCGAGCATGTCCCTGGATAGCAGGCGGTTTACAGCCTCTTCAAGCAGAGATTACTGCTTTATCTTGTCATACTAAATTAACGTGGCAGCACACTGTTAAACAGTGGTGACCTCTTCATCTGTGGAAATTGCTGCCTAGAGGAGAGATGGTATTTAAGACTCTCTTTCTCTCTCTCTCTCTCTCTCTCTCTCTCTCTCTCTCTCTGTCTCTCTCTCTCTCTTTTTCTCCCCTCCCCACTTTTGCTCTGTATCCTCTTCCCTTCCTCCCTGTCTCCCTCTCTCTATCTTGTCTTTTTTTGCTGTAGAGCCCTGAGGCATTTTTGGGTTAGGTTGTAACATTAAAGACAAAAAGAAAGAAAGAAGGGGGGAAGGGAGAGGCTTTTAACATCAAGGTGACAACAGCTATGTGTTAATTGGGCCTTTGTTGTTTGATTAATAGCCACTTTGGTGTAGAATATTAAGACAGTTGTTTGGACAACTTTCTAAAAATGACATGTCCTTTCAGTAAACTGGGATTAAGCGATGTTCTCTGGTCTGCACATTTTAACTCCTTATTGTTATTGCATTTAGTCCTAAGCTCGCTGCTCTTTTGGAGCGAGCATTGCATCCAACGCTCCTGGCACCATCCTCGGCTGGCATGGAATGCCACAGCTCTCTCCAGGGGCACTCCAGGGAGCTGCTCTGGGGCTGGTATTATTGAGGGTCAAGGTGATGAAAATACCTCTGCAGTGTGCTCGAGCTCTTGTGTTGGGCGGTATTTTAGCCTTGAATGATGCCCTGAGAAAAGCAGTTGAGTGGGAAAAGGAAAACAGCTATTCATTGAGATGGCAGTGTGATACAGAAGAACAGGAAAATTAAATCCCACCTTCCCATCTTTTTCAGTAAACTGAGTCAGTTAAGGAGAGGATGACATTTCCTCTTTAGACCAGGTTTTCTTTTCTTGATTTTTCTATTTACTATGCAGTGCTTCACTGTGGGTCCAATCCAAAGCTCTTTGAAGTCACTATAAAGACTGCTTTGTCTTTAATAGGCTTTGGATCAAGGCCCACATGACCTTAGGCAAATTATTGCAAATCAGTGTTATGAAGTGCTTGGAAATTTGCAAGTGTACATGTCCGAAGTATTAATTTTTGATGTACTTTAAAAAGCAGTTGGGATGCCAGGTGAAATCAGATTGACCAGACTGGCCTTGGAGGTATCCATATGTGCTGAAAGTGTTATGGATGCATGTTTGGGTTAAGGAGGCTTTCTCCTACCTCTTCCTGTGCTAACTAATGAGTGTTTAACAGGTTGTCTTCCTATGCTGTTGGGGTTGCCAGTTGACAAGAGAAAATGCTTTCACTTCCAAAACTCAGCACTGACTCTGGAATACCATAGGACTTTTGACTACTTCAGTCATATGAAGATGGCTGTAGAAATTTAATTGTATGAGATAGAGGAAGACTTGAAGATGATCTATCTTGGATTTTTCCCTGCTGGAGACAATTGTTCCTTACTGTGAATTTCTTGAGCTGCCACCTACACAAAGATTCATGCAAAATTCTGTGCGTTTTATATGTAACATTTTCAGAGGCAAGTTTTTTATTCACTTCCCTGGGATGCCAGCACAGCTTATTTTTGCAGCAGAATATTTGCCATTTCAGATGCAATGTATCTGTGAACACTGATGTTATCATTGTTTTCTTTGGTTGAATTTGAAGGCCATTGAGCTAAGCATTTATACTAGAGATATGGAAAGGACTGACTTCCTGATTTATTATTTGGAGAAATCAATGTGTTTGATAATTTATGTACAGCTTACAGAGGCCACGTAAGTGGCTCATGAATCGATCAGCAGCCAGCAAAAAATAAAAGCTAACGAGCTCATTTCAATAGCAAGTTGCTCATTAGCAGGTAGGCTCACTGATCTTTCAGGGTTTCCAGTTCAAAGTCACATGCTTTTTCCATGTTCTCGGAAGAAGTAGTTTCCTTGCAAAGAACAGAAACAAAAAAAGAAAGCGTGGCAAGGTTTTGAACATTTACCCATCTCTTTGACATAAATGTTTACAGTAAATGCTTCGTGCTAGGCTAGAGGGGCAGCCATCTAATGGTCTTGGCCTGTGCCCATCACTGTAGTGACATCAACTTTCAGCCTCTAAAATTGAGTCTACTAGGGAATTAACAGTAGATATGGGAGGAAGAGGATAGAAACTTTTTCTGTGTTTCTGCACAGAAATCCCTACATTACCAGCACGGCATTTTCAGTCCAGATTTTCTTCAGCTCAGAAGCCACATGTGGAGTGCTAGCTGGTAGGCAGGATGTCCTTTCCTCCATTCCCATTCAACACTGTGACCCATCCTGGTTAGATAACACCAGGCCTGTGTCTTCCCCTCTCCTAGTAATATTTGATGCCTTGTTTGAAATACTTTCGGGCTCCCAGGAAGATTTTTGTGGGGTGTAAGCAAAAACTGTCTTGTTTAGCTCAGTTGTTATCCTTTGTGGTAGAGATACCAAGCACTGAAAGAACATGGGAATGAACCTTCTTCTAGGAAGTACTCTAAGGATCATTACTGAGAAGCATGATAGACTTTATGTAGTAAGGCTCATAAACATGCCTGAGAGCAGGGAATTGTTTTTTAGCTTTGTGCATTAGTAGATTATACTGGTGTCCAGCACTACTGTTTTCTTTTCTTCTTGTAGTAAAGAAGCAATATACATTTTTAGCCTTTTTGAAAAGTAAACCCACTGCTTTAATCACCAAACTTCTGATATAATGTTCTTGAATCCTTATGTTGCTTGTATATAAAAGTATATATGTAAAAATATTTAGGTGTATACATACAAACACATGTATTTCAGCTATCTCCTTTAGACATGAAGAATACACCACTCCTAATCAGACTGAAAAAATCCAAAAAAAATCAGTTTCTTGACAGAGTTGCCTGAGGCTTTTGCAAAAGAGGGACTCTCGAAACATATTTTTAAAATATTTTTAAAGAAGACAGATTTTCCAAATCTCAGGAATAGATTTTCAACTGCCTGATTTGGCTTGAAATGAGTTGGCTGAATCAGTTTCTTTTTCTTTTAAGTAAGTCTATAGAGCTTTGATGAATCTGGCTCATTGTTTAGCACTTATCTCATGAGTAAAGCTTGAGAGGTTTGGCTTGAAACTTACCAAATCACATCTTTGGAAAATGGCCCAAGCCTATTGATTTATCTGAAAAAATAAAAAAAATCCAGAGCAAAACACAACTAAAAAAAACCTGATCCAGCTTAGTGAGTAAGTCCCTTGCAGATCTATAGAGCCCCTACTGAATGAGCACATCTATATCTTACCATTTGTCAGCCTTGCACTTCATGGAACTGTAGGGCTGAGAGGGATTGGGAGAGGTCATCCAGTCCCAGCTTCAATCCAGGGATCAGCTGTACCAATGTAATTTCTTTCAGATAATAGTCTGACTTCTTGAAGTTACTCGAGACGGGAGACTTAGAACCTCCCAGTCTGTCTGGCCCAGGGTATTGCTGTCTCTGCCTTTAGGAAATAACTCCTGTGTAGTCTTTCCTGCATCAGTTTTCTCTCATTGGTTCTTGTCCTAGCTACTGCAGCAAAAGGTCTTTTCTACAGTAAATGTTTTTGCATTTGGAGAGTGATATCACATTCCCTTGTCTTAAACTTCCCTTTCAGTGTCTGGGACTCTTGTTTCCACCATGTTTTTCTAAAAATATTTTACTGTTTTGTTCCTTCTCTGGATCTACTTAGAGTAGAATCATTCACATATTAACACTCATATCTTCTACTTGAAAACAGATGCTTATCCTTTAACGACAGTAATATATCTGCAGCAGGTGCATCTGAGATGCTTCTGGAAAGATCTAATCTCAAGTGAGAACAGACTCTGGGTGGCTCAGACACCATTTTATTAATGGTGCGGTGTAGATTTGTTCAATTAACTTGCAGTTAAATCCTCTATCATGCATTTTCTGCTGGAAGGGAAGGCTTCGTGTGCTGCTCTCTTTTGCTTAGGTACCTGGCAGAGGACAAGTTTTGGGGCTGGTCAGCTTTACTGAGCTCCAAGTGCAGAGCTGTTGAATAGCAAGATGGATTCTAGAGCCTTCTGCATATCCAAAGAATGGCCAATAAAGTCTGACTAAAGAATCTTTTCTTAGCGGGAGGAGGAAAAAGAAATGTTGAGTTTCCAAGACAAGGAGTTGGCAGAAGGGCAGTCTTCAAAATTTAAGGTGCTCAATCTGTAAGTCAGTGGGAAAAAATAAACATTAGACCTCAGGATATCAATTTTATGAGTCAGGTTTAAAAATTACTAAGCCCCCTTAACATGATTATTTTAATATGTGTAAGGTAAAGAGGGCAAAAGATTTAAAATCATGATCCATTTCCTTTTATTATCTTTAAGGAATAAACAGTTTGTACAAGCTGAAATAAGGTAACTAGTATAATGAGGATTATGCTTTTCTGTATGTTATGAATGTAATAAATCCTCTGTTAAAAAGGCGTTATCAAGTCAATCTTTCCGCTTTATTAGATGACATTTAGTAGAAATTGACCTTGATGTCAGTCAGCAGTTCTATTCCTATTACTGTGTTTTGGGCCACTTGATAAGAGAAAAGTCTCTTCCCCTTAAAATGAGTTTTTCTCCCTTGTCTCTTGATTTTTACATTTTGGGGTTCTTGCCTTGTGACCACCAGAAAGAATGTATGAGCCAGCTGGGTGATCTGTTTGTGTTCATGAACCTGATGCATTTTTGCAAAGTAGTGAAGTAATGTGAAACAGAGAGCAAAGACAAGGAAGGTGGTTCATTTGCTGCACACCACTGGTTTTTTTGGAGCTCTGCTGTAATAACTGTAATAACAGTGGTGAATACCTGGTGATTTTTCACACCTGTGCATCTGAGAGAGGCTGGAGATCAGTCTAGGGTATAGTGCAATAGAGGGGTGTGCTGTACTGCCAAAGGAAAGACAAGATGGCAATGTTGGACAGAATTTCCAGTTGATCATGATAGAATCTTCATGTGGTAGAGCTGTTTTCTTTTCACTCCCGTTCCTGACCCTTTCCAGTATAGGATTTTGGACAAGCTGCCCCATCTTTGGAAGTGCAAAGTGCTTCTGCAGTCAAAAAGTCAGACTAGTTGATGTCAGATGACAGCTGCTGACGAGCAGCTCAACCCCATGATTCAGTGCAGAATTTGGGTAGAATGTCACAACATAGAGGTGGAATTTTATGGAATTAACAATCACCACGTATCTTGTAATAAAAGAACTAAAGTTGCCGTGGTGGTGGGACAATGACGGTCACCTCACCAGATAGGAATATGAGGAACAGGCATCATCCTTGCACATCCTAAAAGTGCAAGAGTAGGTAGGGCCAGCCTCTTCAGAACTCTTCTGAATTTTTGCATGCATTTCTGAGGCAAGTCTTTGGAGACTCCTGCAAATACAGGATATTAGCTTGTATTATTTCTGAGAAAGATGATGGAAATTAAAACAAAAAAATTTTAAAAAGCTCTGAGATTTTGTCAAAGCCAACATGAATTAAGGTGCAGGCCTTTACAATGGATGGCTGTGTTAAAGCTGACTGGAAGACTTGCCACAGGAATTGTGGTAGGAAATAGCTCTTCATCACCAGCAAAAGATCAGTTTGTACTGTTACAGTTTCCTTTCTTGCTTTCTGATTTATCAGTTCTCTGTCGAGTAGTCTTTTGAACTGTTTTGATAAATAATTGTACTTGTGAAGGTTAATGGAGTGTCAGTCCCTTATTTACTCTCAAGTCAAATGTAGTGCATGCTAGTCAGAAGTGTAGGTCGTGCTTCATGACTAGCTGACCTTAATGCTTTAAAGTGTGGTTATAGTCAGATAAATGACTGTAAAAATGACATTAAAGGGTCCTATGTTTTCTGTCTTGCTGTGCCTTTTGAGGTCAAAATTAGTTGCATAAAAATATGATATTTCTATTAATTGGCTATAATGCTATAACTTAACCCAGGGTTTGAAAATACGCTGTGTCTTGTTTTACTTCACATCATCCCTAGGAATAAACACTTTGCAAATGGTACTTAACTATTTTGTTGATAATATGTCTGCAAAGCTGAGTTCAGTTCCTTCTTTTGTAGCTGTATTTAATCTTTAGTGCTAAGGGCAGTTAAAAAAAAATAACTCATTAACGCAAGCAGATAGACATGACTCAAAAAATACATGGGGAGCAAATTTGTTGAATATAGGTGACATTTTAAAGTCACTGTTCTGTTTACCCCCATATACGTAGTTGGACATTCTCCTGTAACAGAAGAACACAGATACTTTAATCTAAACTTCTGCTAATCTGTGTCAATCTCAAATTAATTCAGCCTTGCAGTCAGAAGAATAACCAGCAATTTCCAAAGGTGTTAGTTGCTGTCTGTTTTCCAGTTTATTTTCCTTAGTGTCTTCACTGGATATTGTGTTTCTTTTCTGTAGTGCTTAAGCCCTGAAGTCAAATTTAAGATTAACTACTAAAATTTGAGACATTTTAACAACTAATTCTGACCGTATTTTGTTTATCGCTCTGCATAATCTGAGTTCTTAAATTATTCTGTTACTTTCAAGGAAGAAAGTTTTACTTTGTATTGAAGTGAAAAATAGCTGATATTAAAACTAATAAACAATAGGACTTGAAATCAAATGTGTTCAAGAAGTAAGATTTCTAGAACAGTTTAGTCTTCTGAAAATGTGAACCCATTGTTCACTGAAAATAACTTATGGAGTTAAATGCAGTTTGCTCATGGGGATCCTCTGAAACTCTTGCTGAGTTGTTCAGTGTTCTGGCCAGCTCCTGTAGAAAACAAATGTGCTGAAATCTGGAAAAGCATAATCAAGATAATCTTGATAATCAAGATGGAAAAAAGTTTACAAAGAGATTAGGTATTTTAGACAGTCCTCAGAAGTTCTCCATTCAGTCACTGGAAATATAATTTACATACTGCTGTTTGATTCCCTGGGCCTTCCTAATTCCAGGTTTTCTCCTTTGAAGAGGATGTTTTGGCTGATTTGGGTAATTGTGATTTATTTACTACCATTCTGGATGAGCATGGGGCTAGGTTCAGGCTGGTTCTGAACTGTTCAAACTGGATCCAACCTCATCAGACTGATTCTGACTGGTTCTGACTAGCTCAAACTTGTTTGAACTGGTTGGACCCAGTTTAGATCTGAAGTTGTGACTTAGCGCCATTGTAATATCTTCTGACCCTCTAGTTTTGAAAGTTTCTCTGAACCTGAAATTAGGAGACTCTCTGTAACGTGTGAATAACAAATCAAATAAATCAAAGTATGTTGAGAAGAGCATTATATAAATGTGTGAGTGCAGCCTCCCGACCTGTCAGAGGTGCTGTGAGGAGGATTGGGTGCCTTTCAGAGGGACCAGTCTTATGTGTCTTACTTTTACTTCCTTGTAACATACAAATAAGCTCTCACCATAGTTCCCTTGTGTCATGTGCATGATTTTCACTTTTACATCACATAATTGAATCTATCCAGGGAATTTATTTTTCAAAAGAGTCATCCCCCCATACATCTGAAGATTTAAAAAAGTGAAATCAAGAAATTTTACCTAACTCTTTTAATTTTCTTAAATATGTGTATTGTAAGTGTAGACGCTCACAGGTCAGAATAGAAAGGAAGAGGAAAATTAAGAAAACCCTTCAAAATGCACTGTAATTTCTTTTAAGGTATATGAATACCTGTATATATAAAGTGTGACTCAAACCCAAATACCCTGCCTTTGTGTTCACCCCCTGCCTGTGATCAAGGTCTCTAGATGCTCAATAGGAGCTTTTTTTAATTATTTTTCCCTGTTTGATGTTGCTGAGTATAGTGAGTGCATTGCGGAGAACGTTTTGTTAGAAACCTTCTGTACATCAGCTTAGTGCTGGTAGGCACAGTGATACCTGGTTGGATCACGTTGTGAGACACAATTTTATTAAATTTAGGAGAAGAAAGAGATTTTTTAAAACTATGTTCTGTTGGTCAAGCAATACTTCCTTACCATAAAGCAGCCTTACATTCTTTCCAGTCAAAGTGGAGAAAATTGTGCCTTTATTATTTGGGTTGGGCAATTCTGTGGGTTTTTCAGCATCACTTCATGATGACTGAAAACTACAGGGAATACTCAGAAATCAGTGATTCAAAGAGGAATTTGGAGAAGAAAGGCTATTTCCAGCAAAAGTTATTCATTCTCTGCTGATGGTGGGTACTTGGCTGTGACTATAGATGAATTGATGTTCCTTGGGGTTTTTTAGTTTGTTTGTGAGCATGACGTACATCAGTGCACAAAAGTAATTGTTAAGGAAAATATGTTGTGCACTTAGTCATCTACAGGAATTTGATTTCTTTAATGAAATGGTATAAGAGAATGAGAATGAACTGCCTTAAAGCTAATAAAGATCATTTGTATTACTCAGAATAATTTAGGTAAGTGATGAGAAAAGGGAGGGAAATTAGCATTTCTGTACAGTTTGCTTACTATGTAATTCCTAATCAGGAATGTCACAACATCTCTTGATATCATCTTATCACAAAGGTCTTTTCATAGTAGGCAATGTATGCTGCTGACTGCAGTTTACAGAAACAGAAGAAAGAATAACTCATGTGCAGAGTGAGAACAACTGTGAATCTGTCATAAATTAGAATTTATTAGGGTATTTTGCATCACTCAGCCACAGTCTAAACTGGTGAGGTCTGTGTACATTTTAAATCTGGTTTAAGCTCTGCTTGGGTGAGCTCTAGAATGGGACTTAAATGGTAAAATGACATCATGCGGCTCCCTGGAGTAGACCATAATGTTACCATTGGAGGTGTAGTGAGACCCAGAAGAGTGAACAGGGAGTTGGTTCTTGATAACCCTAGGATGCTGAATGTGCTCTGCCTTTCCTGTGCTTTGGAACCTGGCAAGTCAGCTCATGCCATTTCCTGACTATGTCCTATATACAGTGCCACAAAGGTATTTTGTGGGGATTAATTAAAAAAATTCTGATTAGCTCTAACCCATATTATATTTATGTATCAGTGTTACATTGATTGACTTCTGTCATATTCATTTTTAATGATTGTCGTGATATATTTGGCATTTTTGATCAAATACCGTTCTTTGATGTACACAAGATCCAAGTAAGTTTGATTCCTACTCTGTAACATGTTCTGTGGAGCTGTCTTTCTGTAAAAGGATTTATTCTCTGTTTATAAGCACAGAATATATATATTTCTTTTCTTTTTATATCCTGTGCAATCTTTCCTCTAAAGGTGAGAAAACGACTTTGGTTTACAGCAGAATTCCAAATTCTGTTTCACTAAAATTGTGTAATAGTTGTAGATAGGAAGAAAATCAAGTTATAAAAGAGCAGAATAGGTGAAATAAATTTTGGAGGGAAAACAAGTCTGTTAATAACTGTTAAAGAGAATTAAATCAGTTTCTGCTTGGAAAAGTCCTGTAATATTACTTAAGAAATGTAAGAGAGTTAGTAGTAGACAAAGTAATTGAAGTCTGTGAAAAGCAGGTAGCAGAATAGAGAACTTAGGTAAAAGCAGATCTATGAGTCCCTTAGGCTGGATGATACTAATTGCAAAAATAAATAAGACTAGTGTTCTGAACCAAAATAATAATTTTTTTTTTAATTCCTCTTCTTATGCTGTAGTAAACTCCAGTGGAGACAGTGAGACTATTTCTCAAGTAGCTATTCCATTTTAATAAAGTTATATTTTCTGGCCTTTCTTGAAAACGAAAACTTCCAGAAGATTGCCTTCAGAAGAAAGAAATAGTGTGGTGCTAATCTCCATGGAGGCAAAGACTATTTTGATGGTTGTCATCTTGTAAGTCTCGTTACAGTCTTTTGAAAAGCAGAAGAACAAATACAAAGTAAAAGTAGATAAATAGATGTGAATTGAGAAGGTTCATGAAAAATACACAACGTGTAGAAAGCAGAACAGGATTATTTAAGAGGTGTAGTGGATTTAGCCAAGTACCCACCTTTCACAGAATCTTAGCATGTCTTGGGTTGGAAGGGACTTTAAAGACTGTATTCCAAGCCACAGCCATGGGTAGGAACACCTTCCATTACACCAGGCTGCTGCAAGCCCCATCCAGCTTGGCTGTGAACATTTCCAGGGCTGGGACATCCGCAGCCTCTCTGGACAACCTCTGCCAGTGCCTCACCACCTTCACAATAAAGAATTTCTTCTGTGTATCTAACCTAAATTTCCCTTCTGCCAGTTCGAAGCCATTAGTCCTTGTCCTGTCACCACAGCTCCTGCTGAGGAGTCCCTTCAGATACTGAAGGTGCTTTGAGGATTCCACAAACCCTTCTTTTCTCTGGCCCTGAACAGCCCCAACTCTCTCAGCCTGTCTCCGTAGGGAATGTGCTCTACTGCCCTTATCAACTTCATCACCCTCCTTTATGTAGGATGTGTGTAAGATTCCTTATAATACACGAGTGGGCTGAGATCTTTAAAAGCGAATGATTCCCTAGTGACTGATAATTGCAAGTTGCATGGATTTCATTCTGGGAGTATGCATGCATTGAGCTGTGCTTCCTTCATGCAGTCTTTCAAACATCTCATTCAAATGTTCCAGGTAAGGTAGCTATAAAAAAAAGAAAAAAGTAAAGCATTAAGGTTAAAAATTGATACAGCTGAAGCACGTAATCCAAAATACAACAAAAATCTAGATCATCAATGGGAGAAAGGCACTTGGAAAACACTAATACTGAAAAATGCGTATATGTGTTAAAACAAATTGGATATGAGCTTGTCTTGTAGCAAGACAACAAAAAAGGCAGTCACAAGGTAATGTCCTTCTCATAACTCTGCCAAGACTGTATGGGAAATAATGTGTTCAGTTCTGACCATGTTGGAGAAAGAAACAAACTGGATGGTTTTCAGATGCAGGAAACACATTATTAAAGAGCTGTAGGAGCTGACCTGTGAGGGAAGACAGGGAGAGTAAAACCTAAATATGGTCAGTAATAACAAAGTAAGTATGTGCTAGCTGTTCCAAAAACACATGGATGGTAGAAGCTCTAACAGGGATGAAGAACAGTCCAGTGCACTGGAAGAAGCAGCTGTATAAGAGTTGTGGTTTGAACAGAAGTGAAGGTGAGGCAGTGTTTCAGAGCAGTGAAAAGCTGTAGAATATTCATGGGAGCAATGGGAAACTGTCTTTCTGGGACATTCTGCTAGCCAAATTAAAACGTCTGTGACCCCAGCAAAAGTGTGGACACACCAGATGTGTGCCCTTCTGTTACAAACCTGCTTTTGGTATTTGCAGAATCACCCTGCCTTGTTATGAACGTGAGCACAGGCCTTGTGGGTGCAGGATGCTTGCTTTTCCTCTGCTCCCCAGTTTGGAGGGTTGTTCTGTCCAGATGAGATATCCTCCATGTGAGCTTCAACACAGAGAAGGCAGCTTTAGCTATTTCAAACGTGGCTTTTCTTTACTTCCCTCTCAGCCACCCAGCCAAAGGAATGAAGTGAAATAATCTGTCTGGTACAAGTTTTTGTAGGCTACCAGAGAACAGATGAAGTAATCTGACATCCCTTTCGATCTGAAAACTGCAGTGAATTGAAGTGTGAAAGCTGGGAGCAGTCCAGGAGCCACTGCTGGCCTATGGCATTCCTTTTATCCTGAGTTCTGTTCAGATAGCCCTCTCCCCTTCTTTCAAGGAATTAGCACAGACAATGGGTTTGTTTCATAGTAACAAAGCTGGTGATCAAACTGGCTTTGACACTCAGCATAGGTTTTATTACACTCACAAGCCAGAGTTGTTGTATCTGGTTAGTAAGCTTGTATTTTTACAAAGATAATCGTTTTATACTGCATGATTTCCAAACTATTAGAAGGATTTAACGTATGCTGAAGCCTCTACCAAGCTGTTTTGATAAGCAGTCTTATTTTTTGTTTAGCAAGGTCTTACGGGCGATCTTTAGTCCCTCAGGGAAGAGCTCATAAAAGTCTTAAAAGTGCTTTTGCAGAGCTTTATTTATTATTTTTAAGCATGAAGATTGCTAGCACAAAGATAACAAGGCTCTTATAGTACAACATGTTCTTTGTTTTTGCAGGTTATAGATAACATATTAGGAGTTCTCAGAATGCCAGTTTTGTTTGTTAAGTGTTTTGAGAGCAAATAGATGTAATCCTATATTGCCTTATTTTCTTAAAATGAGTTTAGGCCGAGAAAGAAGCAGTAGAAGAGATCTAGTCTGAGTATGGGTGTCAGGAATCATGTCACTAACCACATTTACCCACTGCAAACTGTCTGTAATGTAGTAGTAATTTTACTATATTCAATATCTAAGGATTTGCAAATTACTTTCATATATGGGGAACACATAGAAATGCAAGAAATCGGACAAAGAGGTGGGCTAAAAATAAAACCAAAATATAGACCACAGAAGAAAAGAATTTTAAAAACCCATGCTTGGTGTTCAATATAAAAAAGCTCTAAAATTTCACTCACAAGATTTTCTTACATATCTTTACTACAAACAGATCCGCAGTTTACATGTAATTCTTTGATTTTAGCAAATCGAGTAGGGAGATGATGGGATAAGCAGTTAGAAATACCAAACTTGTCCTGTACGTTTGGGGATGGGCTGGAATGCAGAACAGCCAAAGGAGAAATGTTTGTTTTAAAGCATTGGTTATCAGATTGTGCTCTGTGCTAGAGATAGTCTGATAGTGGTCTGGTGAAGAGGCACAGAGAGTCACCCAGTCACACTGTGCTGGTTCCACCTCTTTATTTTCAAACACTTCCCATGAAGTCAGTGAGAATTAAATGAATATGTGTATTATTGTGCATTTTCAGAAATCCCACTAGGCACTTTCTGTAGATACTTAAATCCTTGAAAAATCTGTTCCTATGCACTCTAAATCTCAGAGGATAAAGTTAGAAATCAGTGCAAAACGGATTATAAGTTATGCCTTTTGTGTGAATACGACCCAACAGTTTTTTGCAACTCATCTCTAAACCTTGTAAATGTTTGAAATTTTTTCTCTTGCTTGTGCAGTTGTGGCAGCAGTCTGAGTATAGTGGTATTTGGAAAAATCAAGGTATGTTTCAGTGTTCCTGTCAGATATTGTGGGGTGGCACTTGATACATGAGAGAATTCCCAATTTCCTGTTTCAGGTGATTGGGCTGCAGTGACCCACGGACTAATGTAAGAGTAATATAAGGGCTGAGTATTTATTGCATCAATAAAAATGAAAACACGACTGCTCTGAGGCTTTTGGCCAATAATCTCTAGGCCTTTTATATCAATTACATAAAATGCCTCAAGCTGCAGGAAATATTCATTAATATCTCAGTTTAAATATGGAGGAAAAAGGTAAATGAAAGGAAAGTGTCTGATGAAGCAGAGTTCCTGCGGCAGATGGTTGTCTTTTTGAGCTTTGAACCATTTTCAGCCAGGTTCACGGATATCAAACACTGGAAATACCTGTTAGTCTTCCCACTGAAACCTCTGTCAGTGTATCTTCTGCTTCATCAAGAAGAGGTCATTAATTGGATACAGCACTTGATGTCAAATTATTACAAACTGAAGGACGACAGTTAGTAAGGATTGCTAAAAATAAATAAAATTCCATTACAAAGTGAAATTTTAACATTTTAGAGGGAGAACAAGATGTCATTAGGATTATTTAAGTTTAATAATTGATAATACCTCCAAGATATGGATCATGAGGTTCCAAATGCATCGTGTCAGTAAAGCCAAATCAATATTTAACTTAAATTTATTTCTCTTTATGGTAGTAGCGCGGTCACAGTAAAAAGATTTTAAAAAATGCATCTCTATTCACTGTGTTTAGTTCACCTAATTCAGGTAAAATTCTTAGTTTCTCTGCCACAATGACCTCTTCAGCTGACTCTTCTGATCCTTCACTTACTTCTTCACTCTCTAGTGCATTTCATTTCCTTGTCATCATTAAAACGATGTCCTAGGAAAAGAAATAATTGGTGTATGGCTAGTGGTTGGTTTGCATGGGTCTAATTGCAGACCCATAAGCTTTGGATGTACATCTTTATATGATGCTCTTGCCACTTTTATCCCTCTTTGGGTTATGTGTCAGTTCTTACTTCCTAACGATGTGTTTATCCTCTTCCACCTGTTTTTCCCTTCTGTGACCTTCCATAGAGTCTCCTGTTTGCTTGTTGTATCCTCCACTGTGCTCTTTTAAATCTCCTGGGATCATTCCTCTCCACCACTGATGACAACTTACTACTTGAAGGAGACTTACAGACAAAAGACCTATCTAAATACAAGATAGGTAGAAGAAAGTTCTAACATACGAAAAGCACATTGTCCGCTGGGGTGCCTCATGGAATATGTGTTTCATCTTCCTGAAGGTGCCAGTTTGAGAGCCACCATGAACCAGACAGGTTTGTGGTAATCCTTGCTCTGCAGCCCCTGTGACACAGAATGTAGAAGGAGACAGTTGTCCAGATCACTTCAGTGATTTGAAAATATGATTCCCATTGAAAGGTGATGGCACTCCTGAAGTAAGTTAATTACATTTTTTAAGGCAAAGATTGTAAGTGGAAGGTTTAGAAAAAATTAAAGATCGTTCTGGCTTTGTAAATATTGTGTGTCTGTTTTGTTTCTTTTGAACATTAACAAATACTGGAAATGTCAACTTGAGTTTTCTCATAATTGCTGGTGGGCCTCCTGTGGGCAGTGGAAGTATTTCTACAGCTTCCAGATTTTCATTTGAAGTAGCTGTGCTGTTGAATCTTACACGTAGATACTTATTTCCTAAAATATTATTGGGGAAAATAGATTTTTTAAAAGTAGGAAACAGTACTAAATTGCTGGAGAATTATTTGTCTACAGAAGAGTGAAGTTTTCTCTTTTCTGATTTTCTGTTATGTCATACTGTTACCAGCTTCCTGGTCACTATGGAGACTATAAAATAGATAGGCCTACGTGTCTAATGTAGAAAGCAGAGAAAAAACCCTGCCTTTGGTATTCTTTACACATTCTAAAAGAGTGAAGTATGGGCAAAATTCCAGCTTTGAAAAAAAGAACCTTTTCGGTTACTTTCAGGATCACAGGCTTCTTAAAATCAGACAATATCTGTGCTTGTTTTAGAGACACAAGTATTATATTCCAGGTGTTTTTGGCTGCAAAACCAGCAGCTTGATTCTCATGTTATCTTTTTTTTTTTTTTCCCTGCAGATGCAGACTTCATGCATACCATATGGTGGTAATTAACAGTTTCTGACTTAGTTCTCAGTTTTCTTTTGCTTCGATTCTTGGTTGGTTTGGGACAAAATTTTAATGTCACAGAAGCAGAGTGTCTGAATTTAATTGCACACAGGAATAATGTGCATTTCTAGATGAGGAAGGAGAAGATGAGATCTATTTAGAGCACTAAGAGATATTTTGGAAATCTCACCAAGTACAACCTGTTTCTTTTCATTAAGCCTTTAATGTTTCCTCTGTAGAGCTGAAATAGGCCTCTCTTGGACCCTGGAAACAGAGGGAGACAATTTGAAAGATACAGCTGGAATGAAGAGTTTCTTTTAACAGCACAATATTTGCACTTTTTATGAGAGCAAGGGTAACATTGTGTAATCTTTAAAAAGATATTGCTCTGTGAGGACAAGTCCATTGTCCAGTGACATGACTTTTCCTGTCAATCACAAAGGTGACAAGGGGGCTAGATTAAGTAAAGCTTGCCCAAGATTAACAAAGGAAGATTATTGACCTCATCCTGAAAGGGCAGAAGCCTGTTTTATCATTAACCTTGGAAGAGGTATTTCCTCTATAGGTGGAAAACTGTTTGGCAATATAGAGGCAACTTTCTTGTAAATGAGCAAGTCTTCCTGTGGATTCTAGCTTGGATCAGAAGCAGAAGACACGAAACGTGGGCCCGGTCCTCCTTTTTTGTTGCTGTTGCTTGTGGGGGGAAAGAAGGGCCTAGAGTGTTTGCTTCAGCAAGATCTGTGCAGATCCTGCCTTTCCGAAGTGGGAAATCAAGAAGCAGCAGCATCAGGTGTTTGGTGAGTACCATCCCAGCTCAGAGTTGGAGGAAATGTTGGGCATTAGCAGAGCAATTCGCAGTGCAAATGAACGACAGAGCCCCGGCCGCCAAGCAGCTGCTGCCTGCATAAAACTGCTACCCGTTGGATTAGCCGTGCAGAGGGTGGAATGTAATCAAACTTGAACCAGGTGAAAGAGACTGTTCTGGCAGGAAAAGTGCTCACTATTTTGGGGGCTGAGAGATGGGTCTTGAGTGTGGCTTGATGGACTTAATTGTCAAACATCAGTAGTAGGTATTGATGTTTCTTAATACCATTTCAGAGTGTTGCTGCTTTTCTCTCAGTTAAACTCAAGAAAGTCATGTCGATTTGTCCCTTTTAAAAAAAGAATCTGCTAAATCTGACTTGTTGGAGGGAACTTCTTCTCGGGGATTAATTTTAAACTGTTGCTGACATATCTTTCTTGCCTTTAAGGATTTCTCTGAGTGTTTCAGGAGGATAGTTAAACTCTTGTTTGCAGTATCAGAGGGTTTCTTTATTCAAAATTTTTTGGCTTTATGCAGCTATTGACATGAGCAGGGTTTTATGTGGTGGAAGTATACTTTCTATTTGCTAGAAGTAAAATCCAGACCCATTGAGAGCTTTTTCATGTCTCCAAGTAAAGGCATAAGAAAGAACTAAAAAGAGAGGGACATGAAGTGAAAGCTGAGATAACTGTTGCACATTTTTGAATTGTTGTTGTGTATGACAGAATAAAAGAATCCTGGCTTGTGGGAAAGCAGATTCTGGAGCTGGTATGCTGGAGGATACATGTGGAAGTGTCAGCAGCAGCAGAAGCTGGGCTGTGCTCTCATCCACCAGTACGGAAAGGAGAGGATTCCTCTTGGATTGCGAATCACGGAATGGATGTGTGGTTGCTGCAGATCTTTCTGAATGAATAATTCACTGGCGTACTGTAATTTTAGCCTACTGAGATGTGATTGCAGCTGTTCCCCTGCTGTATATATGTTTTGATTGAGTCTTAAATCCCACAAGTGTATAAATAGCCGTGTGTGGATGTGCAAACACTGCATACATGCACACCTAACCAATGGGTCTAAAGAAACTTTTTTTGGGAGGATGGCTTGTTGATATTTTAGTACATAATTTACCTTCTAAAAATCTCTGTAGAACACTTCCGTTTCCTTTCTTATCCATCTATGAACTCTTTCTAACTATGGTATTATAAATGCTTTTAGCCAGCATTGTAGTAGGAGGGTTTCTCTGTTATTAATGAATTTATCATTCCAAGACCTTTATAATAAAAAGAGATTACTTGTGCCTGTTTACAGGTGGGAAACTGAAATGCAGGGAAAAAAAAGTGGTATTTTCCATGGTGTCACAGTGCATTTGAAAGAACTAGGAATTGAGTATTTGGAGTTCATGATGCTTTATTCACTGACTACTGCAATGTCGCCCTCACAATTCCTTTTCACAGAAAGCAAGGCAGAGTTGTAAAAATACTTGTTTCACTTGAAAGCCAAGCAATTGTGATTTTGAAACCCATCTTATATTACTCTACATAATCATTCAATCTTTGTGTTATTATGCTTCTTCTCTTATAACAAACTGGCTTTATACTCAGTATATATTTGTAGATAAAAAAACCCTCTTGCATGTACTCCAATGTAAATGGAAACAGCAGCAGTGATACCTGGGGCTTAGGCAACTTTACAAACACTTTGTGTCTGTGACCAATATGTGACACACAGAAACAGGTGTGAAAAAGTCTTTGGGACCTGCTTTGGATTAAAACAAGAAACTAGTTCCTGGTAAAATAAAGAAACACACTGTTTCTATACGTGACTGATGGCATAGGTAGATTTAAGAACTGTAACTAAGGATGATATTTGGTTTATCTCTCTCAAAGTGTGAATAAGAAGCAGCTTTCAAGATATTTCACTTTTAGCCTCGTGTGTAGGAAAAAAATCGCCACTTGGTGATAATGGCTTTGAATTTTAGATTAAAGTCTGAAATGATGCTGAAGTAAACCATTTTGCTTGTTTAGCTTGGTGTTAAAATCAATTTATTCAAATCTATATGTAAAAAAAAATTGCATTTGGCTTCAACTAAGTTTTGAAGTTCGGTGATAGCAACTAGGAATTTTCCAAGTGCAGAACAAAAATGGAGGGTGTTGCAAGAAAAAAAGAAAAAGGGGCATTTCTGTTGATTGGAGTTGGAAAATTTTTTAGGGCTTGGTCAAAAGCTCATTGACGTCAGTAGAAAGTCTCTCATTACATCACTGGGTTCGGTTTTGGGGCATATGATGGCCCAGATTGTAATCTCAGTTAATCCGATTCTCTTAAGGAATTTATTCACTGGTATGACACATTCAAGCTGCTCAAAAACTGTTTGCATTAAAAGTTTTTCTAACCATAGGTAATCTTTCTGCCACAACAAAATAGCCTGTGAAAACAAATGTATTTTCTGTATTGCATGTTTTCCATGCAGCTTTACTCAAATTTTATTGAAATAATTTTTAGCAACTTATGTTCAGTTTATAAAGTATGTATTTTTCTGAAATATTGTGATTTATTAGAGCAGAGACATCAAAATTACTCCAATGTATGAAATTATAACACAGATCACTAAAAACAGTGTGTATGCATATTTATAGATATATGTATCACCTTCATACCCTCTGAAACGAAATGAAAAAATGAAAACAATTTAAAATCGTTAAGACTTTTTCAGCCAAGTCTGTAACTCATATCACAAGATGATCCAGTGGCTTTTTTTAAGAAACAGCATTCATTAAACAGCTAGAGTATAAAATGTGAGGTAAGAGATAGTGAAACCACCCCCCCACCAGAAAAACACATCAAGATAAAACTATATATGTTTACAGCATGATATTTTATGCAGTGTATTACTCTGCTGCAATCTTGTTTGAAGACATTGACCTAAGTTTTTTCAGATACAGATGATACATACTAGCATAGGTAAAAATGGGTTTGGGAGATGTGTACAAAAGGGTGGAGTATAACAGACATGGAGGGAGAAGGAATATGTGCAGAGAACGTTGCTTTATGTTGGAGGAGATGTGGAGGAGAAGGCTCTCACGTTAATGAAGGCAAGTTTGAAGATGCTGGAACCAGTTTGCTTTCCATTAAAATTAATGAGTAGACCTCTGTGGACTCTCACATGAGGAGGGTTGTGTGCACGTTCCAGGAAGTCACAGAGTTTTGCCATTGTGCGTGCCAGGGAAAGTCATTAGGGCCACCTTGTGAAAAACAACGGTTTCTACAAGAAATGAAGGTTTAAGACACTAGAGAATAGAATTAGAAAACAGAAAGCAATTGCTTTGTCCTTTATAGATGGGAGAACTGCTTGAACTGTGAGTGAAAATATGTCATATGGTGAAGGACATTTAATGTTTAGTTGCTACTTTATTTCTTAAAACAACTAGCCAATCAAGGCATTAAGTACTTTATAAAAAGTCAGGAAATTAATGGTCCTTGTAAAATTGAAGGTTTTTTTTTTAGAAAGAGAGCTGTAAAAGAACAAACAATTACAGGTAATCAATACCGTTGTTATTAGGAAACCTATGAGGAACAACACTTCTTCTCAATTAGGGAAAAACTGTATTTTATGTTTCTCTCTTGCAAGCTAATCTTTGTTCACTTCCAGCCTGTAATCTTGGTTTATGCTTTATGGATAGGCTTTGTTCTGGGTGTTTTTGAAGCATTGCATGCCTTTTTTAAAGGTTTCAACAGAAGAACAAATAGCAATGAACTCAGAGAACAAAGGATTGTTCTTTCTTCCTTTCGGTCTATACCCCCCCGCGCTTCTTTAAGAAAAGAAAGGAATGTTTTCATCTTGCTTTTCCTCCCCTTTCAGGAAGTTGATGGCAATAAGTGATGTCTTCATTTGCCCCGCCAACTCAATCTACCTCACCCTTGAAGGCAGAAGAAGGTGGGCGTCAGAGTGGGAGAGTCCTTGTCCAGCACAGCCCTGGGAACCCCGGAGAGGCGCAAGGGGAGCCTGGCCGATGTCGTGGACAACCCTGAAGCAAAGGAAGATGGAAGAGCTCATCAAAAACGAGCCAGAAGGTAAGGCCTGGGAAGCTGGCCAAAATCCTCTGTGTTCTTTTCTTTTCCTCCAGATCCTTTGGATGTGTGTACTTTCTAATCGTGCCATTTTTCTGCTCTGTTGCGTTTCCTGCTAGCAGAATTAAAGATCTTACAGTCCTTTCCTACGTTAGAGGTGAATTTTATCAGTGTCCCATCATAGCTAACGTTTTAGCTTTTCCCAAAAATGAGAGTCCTAGTGGTCTTTTTGTTACAGTTCAACCTCCCTCAATATGCCTGCAGTAACCAGTTTAATCACCTGGGGGCTTGAACGCCACTACTCCCCTCTCCCCATTTCGAGAATTACAAGAAGTATTGCCATCAGTGTCAGTGTTGTGTGAAGTGATCTAGTGTGCGTGTTGTTATTTGAAAGGTAAGAAGTTAAATTGGGAATTCATGAAAGCTTTTGTGTGGGACATATCACAGTCTGTTTATCTGCAGTGCAGGTGCTGTGCAAGCAGAGGGAATGCAGGTGTTCCCTGCATATATGTGGCCAGCAAGTTTCAGTTTTGGTTATAGGTGTCATTTCTGGAGAACAAACAGTGTCTTTTTGAGACCCTCTCTCCGGCTGGTGGTGACAGGGCTTGTGCTCTGCGGGCTGAGACTAAGACCAAAGATTAGAATTTTTAATTTTTGCGTGTTTGGGGCAGAGTCAAAGGCCTGACTGGAAGATGAAGTTCTCATTTTGCTCTCCATGGGTATCTGCATGCATATTTACAGCTGCCTTTTTGGGGGCACTGCAAGCCAATTGTGTGAACATACTGAGCCTTGTTTCCTAGTGCACAGTAATGAGACTCTATTTTCATTTACACTCACCTATCCTGCTGTGGAAATACCTATTCCAAATGTTCCAAAGCAGGGCTCTCAGGACCCACCTCAGTGCTAGAGCATGAAGTGACAGCACCTACAAGAAAATTTAAGGACAACCTGCATACAGTGAAAGTATGGATACAAACATGCTGGCACATACCACAAGCATGACAGGATTGTAAATTAGGCTTTTCTTGACTGAAGCATGCAGTAAGGGTCTGCTGGGAAATAAATTCTTTGTCTAAGGATTTTTTTCATATTACTTACAGCATTTCTTTTGCATTTAGGTTGATGTAATGGTCAGTGCCATAACATACCTTGCGCCTTTGGATGGAAAAGATTGTGGGGGGAATGGGTGGGAAGGAGACCAGTCTTTTATCTCAGAGAGGAAAGAACAAGGAGTTCTGGGCAATGTATAAATACTCTGTTGAGTATGAGGTTGTACAAGCTGCACAGACTCCATTAAGGAAAAGGCCACAGATAGGCATGAGAATGGTTACAGAGCTTGTGCATTATCTCAGCTCTACTAAAATGAAAATATACAGTACAAACAAAAGATCTACAGCTTTGTGAAGAGATTGGGAGAGAGAGGAGGGGGAGCAACTGAATGTTGGGCTTTGCAAATGTGTGCAACAAAAAATCTTTTCTTCCCTGTAGCCATTGTTCTATTGTCTTTCAAAGGCCATTAAATTGAACAGCAGGTTGTGATGAAAATTTCATTAAGCCCTAGTTAAATCATTATGAGGGTGCCATATTCATGTCTCTGCTTACTCCCCATCCAGGAAAAAATGAATAGGAAAGAGTTGAGCTTTTTTTCCCTTTCTCCTTAAAAGCGAACTAACAAAAGTTCAGAAGTTAGAAGAGAATGGGAAATGGGACATGAAACAAAAGGAGGCCAGAGAGGTGAGCTGGCTAGGAAGAAAATTAGACTTGCATAAGAGCATTGAAAGGTGGTGAGGGACAAAACATCATTTTGACAAGCCTCCCTCCCCCTTCCTTCAGCCAACATGGTTGTTTTTAGAGTGGCTAATTAAAAAATATATATTTCTGGGTGCAGATGGCTAGACAGTTCTTAGAGGTCCTCTATAAATATGAGTTCTTTTCCCTAAATGAGGTATATACTGATGCAACACAGTGTCTTCTCTGTTTGAACTTCAGCAGAAAATTATTGTCATATCTTCTTCATGTAGTGCTAAAGTAAAATTGTCAGTCATCACTGGTTGCTAGTCAGGTAATTAGCATATTAATGAATTTCGCTGTGAATAAGGTGTTACAAGAGGGAATCGTTGATAGTACATGTAGGTAAAAATGCAGCAATTTGTGATAAATGCATACTTCAGTAATGATTTTTAGTCTTGCTAGTTTGTGAAGCTTTGTGGGATGAAGATCAAGAATCTTGGTTAAGCTTTGCTGCATTATGTCAACAAGAATAAATAATACTTTATTTCCCTTTGGGAAGAAAGGGAAACATTTGCACCAGTAGTTGAGGTTTAATTAAATCAATTTCCTGTGAATCTTTCAAGACCAGATATGAGCCAGATTCCCATTTCTCTATGTACTCAAAAGTTTATATATTATTTAACTTGTACAATGGGCTGTGTTTGCTCTCCTTTTATTGTTTGAAATAGTCTTCTGAATTGCTGTGGGAAACGTGCTTTTCAAGCATTCTCTCAAATGGCCTGTTTCTTCAAAATCAGAAAAAAGGAAAGGGCTGCATAGACAACTTTAGGTCTCAATTCAGACCCCGTATCACTCAAGGAAAGGGCTTCTCTTTTCTGAAACTGACTTTTAGGACAAGTGAGGCATTCCAAAATATTGATAACAGCTTTGACTCTTTCTAAGAAACTTTACTGATACAAGGGAAACGGTTTTCTGTGTTTGTTAGAAAATAAAAGTAAAAATTTGTAATTTTATCAGTAAAGGACAGGAAATTTTTCATTTTAAACATACTGCTCAGAGTGCAGCAATGCACACATGTACATATATGTAAACACACCCCTGTACTCACATAAGCTGATATGGAAACCACCACCCTTCATTTAAATGGTTTTCATGTAGATTTGTTGGATATATACCCTTGTTAATGTGCCCTGTAGGAAGCCAGACTACCTACTTTTCATCACTTACTTTTCCTCCTTGGATATGAGGTTTGTTGTTTTTTTTTTTCTTGGGGGTGGTGTTTTTATAGGGGCTTATACTTAGCTCTAAAACTCCTTGCTCTTTTTCTTTTTCCCCCTAATTTTGCCATTTTCCTGCTGCTGGATGAAAGTATGTGATTGACAATGAGTCACGCTGACACAGAGACATAAGTGTTTCGGTGGATCTAAAACTTGGGGAATTTTACTCATTACTAATACAGTGCTCATTTTTCTTCTCTCAAATTCTGTGGAAAATCCTTACATGCAGCTTTAGTATTAGGGCCCCCAAAGGCATAAACCTATTACTGAAGTCACACAATGTTATTTTACATGAAACATTCTGTCCTTTCTAACTTGAGCTTCAGAAGAGGAGTCAGTCCCCTTTTATTCCTGGTATACAATAATGAAGATAATGGAGTGGGTTTGGAGAAGCCTTATACACTGTGACAGACCTCAAGCCCTTGCCCTGAGGGTCGTCTGCCGACCATGGGATTCCTTTTGCAGCTAAAATCATTAGGAGAATGAGATACAGGCATGTTTTTCTTCTGTTTTCTTCAGGCATCAGAGGATGGCAGAGACTCTCTGTCTGTCTGTTCTCCTCATTTGTAGAAATGAAATGGAAATCTCTTTGAAGTCACTGAGCTTGACACAAGTTTGTGAAAGAAAAGACCAAAGCAGCCACTTAGCTTTTCCTTGCACTATTAATGTGATTGGATTGCTGTATTTTAATTTATGGCCTGTGCTTGTGGAAAATTAAATCTCTGAAATCTCTGTAGCCTTTCCCCTAAACGTAGGGCTTGGCTTCTGGAAAAGAAAGAGGCAAACAAGTAAATTCCGTCCTATTTTTAGAATAAGCTGGAGTATTCTTTGTCTCTTTATATCTCCTAACTTTTCATTAAGAAGCAGTCTTCTTTTTTCGTTTTAGCAGCATATGGTTTTGACAGGTTATGTATCTGTTCATCTTTAAAACCTTTATCGTGGGTCTTCTGAGGCCAGATCCATGTAATAATGTGGAATTCTTAGGAATTTTGTATAAAGAAGGATCATATGAACATCTATCTGATGGTGGGGACTGAGCACACGAGTTTCTGCTGTGGGTACAATCAATCATCTGCATGGCTTGTTCTTCCTTGGTAAGGGCCTCAGAAACTCAGTTCAGGTGGGCTGTTTAAATGAATACTTTGAATTTTTCCATAAAGACACATACACAGATATACATGCATACACATACAGAGATATATCACGTGTTGTATGTATTTAGACATAAATATATATGAACACACATTATTCATTTATTGTATTTCTTACTTCTCTGCTCCAAAATTTTGGTTTTATAGTCTTTAGGTCTTCAGAGGGAGAGCAATTAATCTCAGCTGTTTAGTAAGAGGGACTACGTGTGTTTGCAGAGCTTTAACAGGCAGTGTGAGTACTAGAGCTTCATGTATTATAGTAGGCAGCGGCTATAAGTAATTACTTGTCATGAAAAAAGGGATGAGAAGAGCCTCTTGGGCATGATTTTTGTCTTCTGAACATCCCCAAAGGCTATTTGTATTTGATGTTTAAGTTTACCTTATAAATCACAACACCTGTTAATGTGGTAATTTAAATGACTGTTGTTTAAGCAGTTCTGTAATCTATAAAAGTGAGCCATACTGAATTCAGGCTCTCTAGTTGAAGTATCTCCTAACATTATCAAACTTTTAATCAGCAGATCTTGTAAAAAAAATCACAATGTCTCCCTCTTTTTAAGCCAGAGATTCCAAAGCAGGCCAGTCATGGGCACAAGAAGGGTGGCCTTTGAAATGCAGGCTTTTGTTTTTAAATCACATCTGATGAGATGGGAAGAAATAAAGTGCACAGATTCGGGAAGGGCCTAAGGATACTGTAATTGGTTGAGGTTTAAAATTCTTTTATTTGGTTCTTCACTGCCCCTTTGACAGAGTACGTGTTGAAGAGGCTTTGTAATGCTTTTCCACTGAAGGACAAGCAAGGGTACTTTGCAGCTGAGTACTTTCAAGTTTTGTTCATACACTCCTGCTGCTATGGAAGGGTGCTTCAGGTGCCTTGTGGTTCCATGTTCACCTCTGCAGTCTGTCACCAGAAAATGTGTCTTTTCTTGTAGAGCAGGCCAGCATCAAACTTCTGTGTGCTTCTTTCAAAGACCCTGCCATATGGAAAATAGGCCTTCATATACTGCTGATACAAATAAAAAATAATTAAAACATTTGAAAGTTTATTTGTGAAATAGGCCTATGTGAAGCGAAGGCCCTGTTAAATACTGTAGCTTAAATTTTTATTAACAAGTGCTTTAACTCTAGAACAGAGGTAGCCTAGTTTGAAGCTTGCCAGCTCTGACTTGCTCAAAGTGAAGTTTATTCATTCATTGCCTTCAGTTTTAAGTGTTTTCCTTCCCAACAGTTTAGCCTGATAGTCACGGTTTATTTCAATGGATGTTTTCAAAATTTGCTTAGATTCCCTTCCAACTCTCTCTTCTTACATCCTCAAAGGTTTTTAGCTTTTGGATTTTTCTTCTTCCTTTTTATAAAGGCATCTGAGGTGCTGATACAGCATCTTAAATATAGAAGAAAGCATTATGGTCAAGTGAGATACAGGAAACTAGTGCTTTTGGAGAGAAGATGCAGTCGCTCTCTCCCTCTCCCTGGTTCAGAATGAAAGTCTTCTCTGATGAATCTACAATTAAAATTTCTTTCTAGATTATGTTCACTCCATAATATTGAATAAGTAGAAGCCAAAGCAAAATGCTTTCTCTTTTCGCTTCCCATCTTTAACAACACAACGTATAAGTGGTTCAGGAAGGCAAAAAATAATTACTTGGGCTCCTGTCTATCTTTTATCTTCTAGGTAGCCAGACTCCTCACCAGCTGTGTTTCATTTCAGGAGGGATTCTCAAAATTTACTGTCACTTTTGACCCCATGTCATTTTGCTGTGCATTTCCCCTGTTTTATTCCACCTAGATCAGTTTACAGTTAGCCTTTGTTTTTGTGTGCTTTTCTCTCTTTTATTTATTATTATTATTATATTATTATATTTTCATTTCCCCCTCCCCTGGAAAAGCCATTCGCTTTCTGACCTTCATTTCAGTCCTTGGATAGCTGCTGAAGGAACCTCTGCCCCAGACTGCAATACCCAGATGTACGTGGGGAGTGTGCCAGCTCTTTCTGCGTGCTCGTGTGCCGCAGCTTTCGGGGATGTCATTTATTCAAGAGTGAAGAGCAAGCCACCTGTTTCTCAGGCCTCTTGTCCCTCATATTAAAGGTTCAAGCCCTTGCTGAATAGTAACATTAATCTGGGCAACATGCACACCATTTAGCTGAAACCTATTTGTCGAGCTAGCAGGATTTGTGGGATTTTTTCCCCCTTTCTCTTACCCCTGAGGCGCTTGTCACGACCGTGCATTTTAAAATTAATCAGACCTCCCAGGCTTGTGTGACTGTGCGGTTTAACATGAAGAAGTGGATATCAAGTATTTGCCCTAATTAAATAGGCCTGCTTGGTTTTGTTCTAGTGGATGCTTGGTCTTTTTTTAATAAGAGCTGCTTACGGAGGAGGCACGGCCAGCTCTAGAGTTAGTGGAGAGCTCACTTCAAAGTTTTCCTCACCACCTGCGCCCGGGATGCTGAGACCTGAAGGGCTCCCTGGTTCGTTCTGAACAGCACAATTTGTGGGAAGTGAGCCGAGGGGGAAGGGGGGAAAGCAGCCAAATGAGTGAGAGAGCGATGCGGGAAGGGGAGGTGAGGAGCTGGGACGAGCATGTGGATTGGCTTTTGAAGTTGATTAAGATGACCTGTCATCCTGTCTGATTAGCTTTAGATCTCAGTCTGTGCCATGAGCTATTCACAAGGCTGTCTTGTGTCTTCTGTTTACCAGAAGCAAGGGAAAGCCTCTAGTACGGCAAGGAGCAACATTTGCAGCAACTCCCACTTGCTTGTTTAGCTAATGAAGTAGCCTTGTAAAAACACACTGAAGTTTGGAGCTGTTGCTTGGTTTTATTAGAGACATGTCTGTTTAACGCTGGCATTTTTAAGGTGGTTTGAGGGTTGCCAGCTTTACATCTGTATATGTCTCCTGCATAGAACATAAGCTGTACTGGGAAGGTAGAATTCCTTTCAGCATCTTTCCTTCTAATACACTTGAATTGTGTTGTGGTTTCTGCATTGCTTCAGGAGAAAGTGTGCTATATGTGTATGATTTCTATAATGTATAAATTCAAAAAGTGCTCAAAAACCAAATAAAGGAGAGATGGGGGAACTCTGCCCTTAAGCACCCTAAAACCTGTTACACAGTAATTAAGGACTGATAGCATTTAGCAATTCAACAAGTTAATTTTAGCCAAAAAATAGTGGAAAATTTGGAACAGTCAACATTTTTAGACAAAATGTTTCTTTGGAAATGATATTTTTGTTTTTAAATGTTTAAGATGATTAATCTGAAAGAGAAATGAAAACATTTCAATTAGGATTAAATAAAACACTTTGGGTCAGGTGGAAACAGCTTTTCCCCTGACTTGGTTTGGCAGCTGAAATGAAAAACTGCAAACTAGTCAAACAAAAATGAGTTGCAAAACCTGGTGAGGTTTTGGGGGTGTTTTGTATCTAATGACCTGAGAAGGACAAATGAACAGTTGTTTTACAGACACTTAAAATATCTGAATGTTACACATTGTGGTTTTGAGGGCAATCTGTATTAGTCAGAAGAGCTTTCAAAATTTGATTTCCTCTAAACGTGAAAATTTCTGTGCCTTCTGAAGCCTAAAGTCAGCAAAGTTTTGCAGTACTTAGGGTATTTCATTTTGCAGCAGATTTTGGAACACGAGTACATTAAATGTACTTGGTCTGTCTTTGCAGCTGAAACCTCGGGGTCTGTTGTAGAGGGCCTAGAAATCTGCAGTTGGTATACCCCAGAATTTTACTTTGCTTTCTATAAAAATTCTTGCAGCCCAGTACACAGTAAAAAGCAAAGTTCTATTTATTTATTTCCATAACAGTTCAGATTGCTGAAGTAAAACCCAGCAGGGGGATGATACTCCATTGATTTAAAAGTTTATTCTACATCCGTGCACTAACTCACTGCCATCTTTCTCTTCCTCTCCCAGTATTATTATTCCTAATTTATTTTAATTTCAAACCTTGGCACAACCCAAATGTAAAGAACATATTGACACTGCCAAGCATCTGTCTGGTGCTTGACAGCATCATAGAAACCTTCCAGTGTTTCTTCTGGGTTGCTATTGGTTATTTAACAGCACAATGCAAACGGTGCAGTGTGGGTGTATGTGAAAAGGAAAGAAAGGTTGAGGTGGGGGGAAGGAGCCCTGCACGAGTAAATATGTCTTTCATCATATCTTTTGTTTGGTCTGTTTGCTGCACTATTCAGTAGTCAATAGAAGTTGTTTGATGGTTCTGCAAAAGGGTAAGAAACCTTTTCTTAAACTTTTATGCTCCTGCTTTTGTCCTCAGTCCCTAAAGTTTTCTGCTTTTGTTTTTCTTGCCCCATTTTGTTGTCACCTGTGTGTTGTTTGGAGGGGTTTTCTTGCTGCTGTTTGGCTGATGTGAGGTAAGCGATACTTACGAAATTCCTTATTGGGGAGCTTTCCTGTACAGGTGAAGTGGACTTTAGAGAGCTTATGAAAGATTTGAGTGTCTTTGGTGCAATAGAGCTCTTTCAAGCTTGTGCTTTAATTTATTTATTTAGCCAGAGGATGAAAGTGAAAAGTGAATGAAGAGAAAAATCAGGCTGTGGTTTCTGCTGAAGAATGCTCTGTTAGCACTTGTGTG